>NW_027316500.1:22974501-23337001 GCF_026437365.1 Eucyclogobius newberryi | reverse complement strand
TGTTAAGGGTGTTGCACAACCCTTATTATTATCAATTATACACCTAGGATAGACTACGAAACGTGAAAAAAAGCATGTTATGGCACCTTTAAGTCACATTTAATCTGAAAAAGTAAATAAGGCTTGGACACGTCTGTTTATACATGTTTCAAGATATTTTATTTTTCCTTTGGCCTGTAGGCTTTATTAGACAGGACAGCTGAGAGAGAGAGAGGGGAGGACACGTTTCATGATGTTTCTGAAACAAGACATCATCCTTGAATATGTCAAATCCTCTCCTCAGTCGGTCTATCAAGGGCATCTAAATAGTCATAATGTTCTTTATTGAAGTGAGTCATAATGTTCTTTATTGAAGTGAGTAGCTTATACTTTAAGTTGCATATAACAATGAAAGCTTTTAGGACAACTGGCTTGTCATCAGAAGACTCATAGACCCAAGAGCTGATTTTTTTTGTGACTTTGTTCTTATACTTTCCTCTGAACACATCTTGAGAACTCAAAGGGAAACAGCCTTAGTCAAAGATATTTAATATTTTGTTTAATTTAACGCAAAACCTGTATTCTATCTGTCTCTATCCAATGTTTATACATCACCACATACAGTTAGTTACTGGCGTAATGGATGATTTTTCGGCGATTTGAGAACTCAGGTGGAAGTGCACATGCGCACTCCCCCGTGTGGACTGATACAACACACACGTGCGTTTGTTTATTAGCGCGACGGATCGCATCACATCTCTCGTCTCCTGTAGATTTCAGTCCACTTCTGCGTCAGCTCAAACTGTCTTTCTCCGTCTTCATTTTGCCCCGTACACTGAGGGAACTATATTATGATAGATCCATGCGCTTAGGCACGCGGAAACGTGGGGACGATCCGCACGCGGCTGCAGGTGAGCGATAGGTGCGTTTTATGATTGATACGTGGCAGGACTAATCAGCAGTCCACGCCACGAGGAAATAAGACTCAGATTTATGCCAAAAAAATCGTCCATTCAACCTTTAACTGTGTACACAATTACACAGTTTTTTTTATCTATGCATTTATTTTTTTCATCTAAAGTTCACTGAAAGTGCTTTCTGTCAGCAGCTTTGGGTATTAGGGCCCTAGAGACATGTTCTCTCACAAATGCTTAGAAAAGAGCATTGACCACAGTGTGCCAAACAAACACATGGTTCAAACCTCTTGTTAAAGGACAGTTTGTTAGTGAAGTTAACACACTGCTAATGTGTCACTTTGGGCCTTTAAGGAGAATTTACCTCCTTTACATTTGTCCATTACAATGTTATTTTCTTGTTCATGTTCAGGCTTAGCTGGATCTCAGGGCAACAGTGGACCTCCAGGTGAGTTGTATCTTATGGTTCAGACACATTTAGAACTCACTGTAGTGAGTAATAATCCATTCAATTATGACTTCTCTATATCGCCATGTGTTTTTGTCCACCAGGTGTGCAAGGATTCCGTGGAGAACCGGGATTATCAGGACAAAAAGGTAGTTTTTGTAAAATGAAAGAAAGAAACTCTTTGAATGTTTACGTTTGTACTGTTACGTCCTGTTTGTAGGTGACAGGGGCCTTCCTGGATTCCAAGGGCTGAAAGGTTTGTTTTTATAGACATTAGCCTCTATCCCATTGTTCAAAACATGAGTCAAAATATGAATGTTCTCCTCAGGTGAATCAGGCGACAAGGGTCCCAGAGGTCTGCCAGGTCAGTGTTAACTTCACACACCAAACCCATATGTGATTTTAAAAAATACATCAAAACATATTTGATCGGACCAATACTCTCTACTTTCAGACAAAATGTAATAAATTGTCATTTCTCAGGTGACGTTGGTGTACCTGGTGCACCTGGATCAGCTGGAGAGAAGGGACACAAAGGATCAATGGGTGAGTCAGTGACGTCACTATTTTAATAACATGGGTGAAAGTGGCTTTATTAACATAAAATGTGCTGTACTGTAATCTTCACTGTGTTGATTTGGAGAATAGTCAATGACTGATTTATTTTTTTGTATGTAAAATGTAACAGCAACATCGGCTCATAGTATAACATTTAATAAATGCATTACCATCAACTGCTGTAACAACACTAGTGTACCATGAGAGGGCAGTGTGTGACACGTTTCCCTCTGTCCATTTAACAGCACAAGGAAGAGAAACGCTCAGTCTGATTTTGTATTCATTTATTCCTTTGTCAAGGTCTTTCTGGGCAAGATGGTGCAAAAGGCTCAAGAGGTAAATAACCACTAGTATTTTTGATTTATTCATTTGAATGTAACAAATGGCAAGGCAAGTTTATTTGTAGAGCACAATTCATACACAAGGCAATTCAAAGTGCTTCACACAACCGGAAAAAAAAAAATCATTAAAATCACACAGAAATGACAGAAATCACAAAACAGTGATCTGAAAGAGAAGAGTGCAAAGAAAATCCTTTCAGTCATATGCACAGCTAAACAAAACTGTTTTTACCTTAGATTTGAACATTGTCAGAGTAGAACCTGTCTCACATCTTCAGGAAGACTGTTCCAGATTTTAGCTGCACAAAACTGAAACGCAGATTCCCCATGTTTTGTCCTGACTCTGGCACCAGCAGGAGGCCGGTCCATGTTTAGTCCTGACTCTGGCACCAGCAGGAGGCCGGTCCATGTTTAGTCCTGACTCTGGCACCAGCAGGAGGCCGGTCCATGTTTAGTCCTGACTCTGGCACCAGCAGGAGGCCGGTCCATGTTTAGTCCTGACTCTGGGCACCAGCAGGAGGCCGGTCAATGTTTAGTCCTGACTCTGGCACCAGCAGGAGGCCGGTCCATGTTTAGTCCTGACTCTGGCACCAGCAGGAGGCCGGTCCATGTTTAGTCCTGACTCTGGCACCAGCAGGAGGCCGGTCCATGTTTAGTCCTGACTCTGGCACCAGCAGGAGGCCGGTCCATGTTTAGTCCTGACTCTGGCACCAGCAGGAGGCCGGTCCATGTTTAGTCCTGACTCTGGCACCAGCAGAAGGCCGGTCCATGTTTAGTCCTGACTCTGGCACCAGCAGGAGGCCGGTCCCTGAGGCCCTCAGAGTCCGAGATGGTTCATATGGCACTAACATGTCTGAGATGTACTTTGGTGCTAGGCCATGGAGAGACTTGTACACAAGCAGAGCTGCTTTAAAGTCTCTTCTCTGAGCCACAGGAGCCAGTGCAGAGACCTGAGAACAGGACTAATGTGATCATACTTCCTGGTTCAGGTCAGGACCCGAGCAGCAGCGTTCTGGATGTACTGCAGCTGTTTTACAGCTCGTTTGGAGAGGCCAGTGAGCAGGTCGTTACAGTAGTCTAATCTACTGGAGACAAACGCATGGATAAGTCTCTCCAAGTCTGGTTTAGACACTATAACTTTTGATTTTGGTAATGTTTTTGGATGGTAAAAAGCTGCTATTGTGCTAATGTTGTTGATTTGATGTGGCTGTTAAAGTTCAAGTCTGAGTCCATTATTACCCCCAGATTTCTAACTTGATTTGTAGGTTTTAGAGTGAGACTCTGGAGGTGACCGCTAACACTTTCTCTTTGTTTCTGTGGGACAAAGACGATGATTTCAGTTTGTCTGAGTTCAGCTGGAGAAAATAGTTTTGCATCCACACACTGATCTGGATGCAGTGACAGAGTGAATGAAATGAAATGTCTCTTCTTGGTTCAAAGGTGACCAAGGCCCTGTTGGACCTACAGGGCTCCGAGGCCCCGCTGGCCCTCCAGGAGATGCCGGTCTGTCAGGTAAACGTGGAAACAGCTGCAAAATGGGTCATTTTACAACTATTACTGAGACTAATTTATCCTCTTGTATAATGTGTACAGGTCAACCTGGGCTTCAAGGACCACCAGGTAAAGCTTCTAGTCTTCATGTCCGTGTGAAGTGCATATAGCGTGAACACTGTGTACAATCAACCTTTTTATTGTGTTTTGGTTTTAGGAATTGCAGGAATTCCAGGACATCCTGGAGGCAAAGGTACTGTCACAGCACATTTACATTGAAAGGTTTAATTATATAAACCACATTATATACATCATATTTCTCTTCTCTTTTAATTTCTTAGGTGAACCCGGTGCCCCAGGAAGGATCATCAATGCAGGTAACAGAAGAACACTCGCAACACACACTTGAGCCAAGGTTCCATTTGGCCCAGTCCCAAACTGTGGCCTAACCAGCAGTGGCGGCTGGTGGTACAAATTATAGGGGGGTGCTATTTGACATGACCGTGTGTGTTTTTTTTTTTTTAAATGTCCAAAATAGAAATGTTTAACATTGAATGTATGATACATATTATAAATACACATTTACAACTGAATTAATTAAGTAAACACACTTTATTTCCACTTTTGTTAATGATAAGTTAAAAGTTAAGCGATACTTAATGCTTAGCGTTAGCCTTATGCAAGTAATAAACTAAAAAAAACGGCGTCTTTGTTGTCATGGTAACAGAGCACGGAGTTTGACAGACACATGTCTCGGCTCGGATTGACACGAAATCAGCCGCTTTCAACACGAATAAAGTCAGCAAACAGTTGAGAAGCTCATTCTGAGTCATTTTGGACGTACCTTTTGTCACAGACGTCTGTAGATGCAGTTTTAAGACGTAAACACGGAAAACACGGCATGTGTGGCACTTCCGCGTAGGCGCGCGCACATGTCTGTGTCTCTAGCGTAAAAAGTGTAGCTCCATGGCGTAACTTCTACGTTCAAAAGGACGCTTTCTGGAGCGCCCCATAGTCGCTATTTTCCTATGGAGAAAGCCATAGTGACGTAGTCACTTTTGATTGTGATTTGATTGGCTTAAAATCCCCATTGATTTTCTATGAAGCTCTGGGGCGCTATTCAAACCGCCCCACGGGAACGTAGAAAAGAGACGCAGCAGACCACGAGGCGCAAACAAAGTATACATCTATATCTATTTATATATATATATATATATATATATATATATATATATATATATATATATATATATATATATATATATATATATATATATATATATATATATATATATATATATATATATATATATATATATATATATATATATATATATATGGGTTAGGGTTAGAATATATATATATATAATATATATTTATATTATATATATATATTATATATTATATTATATATATATTATATATATATATATATATATATATATTCTTATTTTGCACATTTACACTAATAAGAATATGAGATATTTTGGAATAAATTATATTGTTTTTAGACAAAAGAAATTGACGTAGTTGGCAGATTGACAGGGGGGCGGCGCCCCAGCGCCCTTAATGGACCAGCCGCTGCTGCTCACCAGTCGAACCAGTCTATATATTTACAAATGAATATCAATTATTTTGTTTTCATGGCTTTTTTCCAATGATGTGAGTGCAATTTAATTTGCACCAGTTATATTTTTCATGATCCGACCCTTTGACCAGACAGAGCTTTGGAAAATCCGGTCATCTCTCCTTCAGGTGATAATTCCATGTTGTTTTCCAGCTGGTTCTAGCTCTGTGGGGATCCCAGGACCCCCCGGCCCCTCTGGCCCACCCGGCCCTGCTGGACCTCCAGGATTATCAGGTCCAAACCTGCACTGTCAGAATATTTACATGTTCAACTAAAGCATCCTATTAAAATTCTCTTTATTGGATTGTGTTTAGGTCCCATTGGTCCTGCTGGTCTTCCTGGCCAAACTGGTAGGTCTTCTCCTTTTCACAAACTCCAATACCTTTTGACACTCACATGCTGTACTTAAATCCTTGTTTCTCTTTAAGGTCCTAAAGGTGACAGAGGCGACCAAGGGGAACCAGGAGTAACTGTGAAAACCAGTGAAAGTATCAGCTCAAGTAGAACCCAAAGTAAAAGCTTTAAAAATTCTAAACAAATATACCTCTGCTACTATCTCAACGTCAATCATACTTTTACACAAAATATGTGCTGTGTTTTTGCCTAGGCCAGTACACAGCAGGGGGAGGGTCTGGAGTATCAGGGCCCCCTGGCCCCCCAGGACCACCTGGACGTCCAGGTAACATCCTATGAAATAATCCCTGTTAGTGATGCGTGTGTCGGACCCAATCTACCTGAGTTCAAATCCAACCAAAAAATGATGTTACATTGTGTCAACATGCACATTAAAACTACCTGTTGCGGCCCCCTCACTGTCTGCGGGCCACGCCCTCTGTACGAGCGCTAATGTCAGGTTTCATGATGTGGGTTTTGGGAGAAATCTTTCTATAAAACATGAGTAATTTCCTTGATTTTGGTGAGTTTCTCGTGCATTTTTAGTGTTATCCTACTGATTACTATTGTTTTTGCATATCATGGGCACAAACAACTATTTTCCAATGCCATAATAACAGCTTACTGTAACCATTACCATATATTGAAGCAGAGTAGTAATATGCTAGTCTGTTCAGCCTCCAAAGTTCCATGTTTTATGTTGTTGAACTCTTCACTTGATTCCAATCTGTTTCCAGAGTCGTTGATTTCATGCTATATGCTGTTAATGGTCAGGAAGTAGTCAGTCTGTGGTCTCTTTATTCTTGCTGCAGTGATCAGACTCTTCAGGGGGGATGCCCCCCCCCCATATCCCCCCTCAAATTGCACACTGGTTATGGGTTATGGGTTGACACATGCATCACTAATCCTTGTCTTATTATATTAAGATGTCACTAATAAACTCTTGTTTTAGGAGATTCAAGACAGGGTCCACCTGGGCCTCCTGGTCCAGCTGGCCCGCCTGGTAAGTATCCGCTGTATTTGGAAGAGGTTGTCAGTATTTTAAATTAATCACATTAATTTTGCTGCTTAGGGTCTGGTAGACCCGGACCTAAAGGAGACAGAGGAGAGGCAGGCTTTGCTTCCGGCTCAGGCATGTTTAATTTGATCATGTTTAATGCCCTGCATGAGTCTAATCCTAAAAGACACTGTGATGCTTTCCAGGTACAACATACTACACCGGACCACCTGGTCCACCTGGGCCCCCGGGACAGAAGGGATCAGCAGGTATGTGTCAGGGGAAGGAAGGAATATGGCCTTTATTTAAAAGTATAACATTATTCTAATAGGCAATACATTGTTATCTCTTCAGGTACCCCAGGACCAAGAGGTAAGTGTTGTGAGGTGATGATGTTTGTTAAATATCTATCTTCACTTGCACAATTAATTCAATGCACTTCTCTGTCTTCACTGTTTTTCAGGTGAACCAGGAAACACACGTGAGTCATGATAATCCTAGTCTTTGTGTTAAAAGGTGAATGTTGAACTCAAGGCCTTTACAGTTTCTTACAGTGGGGTGCAGACAGTGCAGGGCCCACCAGGCCCACCAGGACAGCCTGGGCGTCAGGGGCCACAGGGCATCAAAGGTAAAACAACCTTCAGACATAACATGGCTTTGGGGGGATCTGTGCCATTTTGACAATTTTGTTTTGTCTTTACTAAGGCGATCCTGGAGTCCCTGGTATTCCTGGCACATCCAGAGGTGTGTGTTGCTGAGTGTTTAGGGTTTTGGTGTCTCAGCTGTTAAAGGCACATCTCTGACACAGACTAATGCATTATGTTGACATTACCTGTGTGACGGACTCATTAATATTGCATGCAGGTATAGATGAAATTAGATCTTAATCCTTTTATTCGATCAGGGTCAGTGTCTGTCACTGCCGGCCCACCTGGTCCTCCTGGACCCGCAGGACCACCTGGACAGTCAGGCTCGTACACTTCCAGTGAAATACGCCAGTACATCACTGATTACATAAGTATGAAACTTTGGCTTAAACTCCTGAAGACACTTGACAATAACCTCTAACTAATGAACAGGATGTTAAATGTTGTGTTATCTGCACATTCAGGCCGCAGCAGTCAGTTTGCTGGACAAGGACCTCCGGGCCCCCCAGGGCCTCCTGGTGCCCCTGGATCCTACTCTGGCTCCCTTGAGGACCTGTCTGTTCGGATAATTGCATACTTACAACGTAGGTTTGATTGTAAAGTTACTTACTTTTTGTGTAGATTACAACTTTAAATCAAACCTTCTTAATCTTGTTAAGGGTCAAGTTCTAGTGTGAGAATCGGTGTACCAGGTCCTCCAGGACCACCTGGGCCCCCTGGTCAGGGCTCTCTGACAGTCACCTCCCTAATTGCATTGTTACAGAGTGAGTACAGACTAATACAACAAAACCCTCCCTGGACATTGTAAACAAAATGTATTTTAAACTGTGCTCCTGCAGGAGACGATGTGAGGAGGTTTGTGATAGGACCACCAGGCCCACAAGGACCACCTGGACCCTCAGGAGCAACAGTCGAGGGGTCTTATGGTGGTTACAGTATAGAGCAAATAGCCACTTACGTTATCAAACTCATAACTGGTAAAGATGCTCGTCACACACAGCCTTAAATGAATGAGAGCTGATATTTTAGTCTGACCTCTGACTGTGCCTGTCTGTACAGACAGAGGTCTCGCTCGAGGACCGCCAGGACCACCTGGACCCGCAGGTCCTGGAAGCTCAGGATACACTACAGCCACCATTGATTACTCTGCACTTATGAGAGGTAAGATCTCTTTTAGACTGGTCTGAAAGTCTGTCGTCTTCATGACCTTTTTTAATCTTGACTTGTTTTGCACACTCAGATTCAGAGTTCCGCTCCTGGATGAACTCTGCTCTACAGCACACAACTTCTGGACCCCCGGGTACACCAGGACTACCTGGACCCCCTGGACCCCAGGGACCCCCTGGAGTGTCCACCTCCACTGTGTATGGTTCAGGAGGTCGCAGCTATAGCTTTGAGGACATCCAGAGATACATCCAGAGTGAGTCCAGGGCCAATGTCGAGACATATTATGTAAAACTTGTAATCTTATTTCAATGTTTTTCTCATTTGTTAATTTAAAGTTGTAGTTGAAGTGATCCATGCATGTGGCTTAGACATGCTTAAATGTGAAATCCCCACCAAATTTGTGTAGTAATTGATAAATAGCAGCAAAATAGTGTAATATTCTTGATTTTTCAGCTTCTGGGATACAAGGTTTGCCAGGGCCTCCAGGTCCTCCAGGCCCACGAGGACCACCAGGCAGTTACAGTGGCTCCGTCAGTTACAGTGGAAACTTCCCTCGGGAGAGTATCCGCACTGAATTGCAGCAGTATCTGTCCAGTAAGCACCTCTTATACTGTCACTGCACAGATTCAAGTCACACCATTTCAGATGAATATAATGATTTGTGGCATTAGGTGAGAGTGTCCTTCGCTCCATCATGGGCCCTCCGGGGCCAAAAGGAGAGAAGGGAGACCGTGGAGAGCCAGGTTATATCCGTAGCCAGACTCAGAGTCAAAGCTTCTCTCAGGGTGATTCTCGTTATGGCACCCATGGGACTCAGATTAAAGAGATCGACATCAGTGGGCTCACAGAGACTCTGGACTATTCTAATGTGGCCCTGAAGGTCACAGACTACATCAAGAGTGAGTAGCCCTGAGTGCACTGCTCACAAGTGCACAGACAGACCAGCTCATGACTGTCTCTGTCACTGTTTGTCAGATCAAGGCTTGCTGCAGGAGTATCTGGTGGATGGCTCTTCGCGGACTCAAGTTCGAGCTATTCAGGGCCCCCCTGGTCCACCAGGCCCCCCCGGCCCCACGGGATACAGCCGTGTCCTGGCCTCCTATGGCAACATCACTGCTGACCTGATGGACTTCTTCAGGGGTAAGAACACTATGTGTTGCTATCATGATGAACATAACTCAATACATACACTACCAAATACAGTGTTGACCAGCGCCACTAACCTGGGGACTCAATGTCTCTCAGCTGGTCACAACTTCACAGAAGGGTCTTTACAAATGGAATTTCAGAATCAGAATAGGGTTTAATGCCATTTGTCAATGAACAAAAAATTCACAAACATAGGAACTTGTCTTGGTGAACACAAACAACAAAACATTGAACAATGAATACAAAACGGCATGATGTGTACATAATAAAACATAAAGTTATTTAGTGCAATAAGAGTGAACAGTGCAGTGAGTGCTGTGAGTGCAAGGTGCTTAGGCAGTGTTCATGAGTTCAACTGCAGAGGGAAAGAAACTGTTCTTGTGACGAGAGGTTCTGGTCTGGATGGACCGTAGCCTCCTGCCTGAGGGGAGTGGCCTCCTACCTGAGGGGAGTGGCCTCCTGCCTGAGGGGAGTGGCCTCCTGCCTGAGGGGAGTGGCCTCCTGCCTGAGGGGAGTGGCTCAAATAGTCCGTGTCCAGGATGAGAAGGGTGATTCGACCTGCACGTCCCAGAGCCCTGGAGACGTACAGGTCCTGCAGAAATGGAAGTTCCCAGCCGGTCACCTTCTCAGCAGAGCGCACAATACGCTGTAGTCTCTGTTTGTCCCTGGCTGTGGCTCCAGCGTACCACACGATGATGGAGGAGGTGAGGATGGACTCAATCATGGCCGTGTAGAACTGCACCATCATCTCCGCTGCAGCTTTGATTTCCTCAGCTGCCACAGGAAGTACATCCTCTGCTGGGCCTTCCCGGTGAGGGAGCTGATGGTGGGGGGGGCTGGGGGCTTTGAAGTCCACAATCATCTCCACTGTCTTCTGGGCGTTGAACTCCAGGTTGTTACCGCTGCACCAGGACCAGCAGGTCCACCTCCCTCCTGTAGACAGACTCATCCCCTTCCGAGATGAGCCTGATGAGGGTGGTGGTGTCGTCCGCAAACAAAATTCGTTTTATGGAGTCGTGGCTGGAAGTGCAGCAGTTTGTGTACAGGGAGAAGAGCAGGGGAGAAAGTACAAAGCCCTGTGGAGCTCCTGTGCTGATAGTCCGCATGTCCGAGACATTCTTCCCCAGCCGCACGCACTGCCTCCGTCAGGAGGATGCTCCCCCTGCAGGTGGAGTCAGGCACGTTGAGCTGGGAGAGCCTGTCCTGGAGCAGAGCAGGGAGGATGGTGTTGAATGTAAAGCTGAAGTCCACAAACAGGATCCTGGCATAGGTTCCCGGGGAGTCCAGGTGCTGCAGGGTGAATGGAATTTCCTCATTGACCTTGGGACAATGGATGGAAATTATGTTTTATATTATTGTATATTGTGTCATGCTTAATGTCTGACCATCAACATGCTGTGTCTCGATCAAATACTTAAAGGCGTAATGGACGATTTTTCGGCGATTTGAGAACTCAGGTGGAAGTACACATGCCACTCCCCCGTGTGGACTGATACAACACACACGTGTGTTTGTTTATTAGCGCGACGGAGCGCATCGCATCGCTCGTCTCCTGTAGATTTTCCGTTTCTTCTAAGCCAACTCGAACCGTCTTCATTTTGTCCCGTACACTGAGGGAACTATATTATGATAGATCAATGCGCTTAGACACGTGGAAACGTGCTGCTCTCGGGGGACGATCCGCACGCGGCTGCAGGTGAGCAGTAGGTGCGTTTTATGATTGATACGTGGCAGGACTAATGGGCAGTCCACGCCACGAAAGTAAAGTAAAAAAAACACAGATGTGCTTATCTTGAATAACAATGCATATATCTTAATATTTTAATGCGATAGAAACGCAATGTCCTCTTTCAGTAAATCCACGCTGCCTTTGATTCAGTGACACTGGCAAATCAGTGTGAGCTCTAAACTGAAAGCAGAGCGTATTCTATAACTCTAGATATTTAACGTTTCATAACGGCTGCTACATGTCCTCTTTTGTTACAGCACATGGCACCATCCCAGGCCCTGTAGGTCCATCTGGTCCCAGAGGGGAAAGGGGCTACCCAGGACCCAAGGGGGAGAGAGGTAAAAGACAAGGCTTTGGATGTGTCTTTATTTAGTGATATTAGTCAGAAACAAGGTTTAATATAACATCAATATATTTTTGTATTTTTCTCAGGTTATGCGGGACAGCCAGGTCAACCGGGACTACCAGGGCCATACACAATACGAGTTCCACACACTCTCCAGAAGAGAGATACAGGTAAAACAAGTCAACATATAAATGACTAAATGATGTACCTTAAATTGTGTAACTTAAACATGTCCTTTATTTCAGCTAAAAAAGTGCATGGTCTTCGTCACAAAGACCTTCGGTCAGCTGACGGAGCCTGAACATTTCATTCTACTGAGTCATCTGCGTTTCACTTTTTCTCACTTGTAGATTTCTAACTTCATAGCAATTTATCAAATTTAAAATGCTCAGTCTTGCACATGTTTAAATAAAAGTGGCCAAATGCATCTGTCTCTCCAAACTGAAATATTTCATAGAAGGGTGACTGACTGATTTTAGACACATGGGTGTATAATGTTTACTTGCTGAGTTAGACGCTTGCTTTTATACTTTTTAAAGGAATATTGTTTGACTGGCATGTGCGCTTGTTTGGATTGTACTGTGCGGCTTTTTGAGTGTCATTTATTGTTGCGTTTTGTATTTTTGGAGGATTATATTGTAATAAGGATTATACACGTTTTAAACCAAAGGGCTGTCGCAAATCATTATCCATTCTGGCCAATATGTTAAGACTGGTTGGTTTACACGTTCAAGTCAGTTCTCAAAATGAATAAATAGTGAATTATCTTTCTAAAAGACACAATGAACTGAGGGTGGTTTTTGCAGCACATGGACTATGCATCTGCTGTTTTACTTGAAAGGTGCAATGAACATAGTATTGAAGGCAAAAGAAATGGAGTCAGATAATCAAAAGATATGTATCATTGGTCTGTATATTTTTGTATATTTGAGCACTGAAATATACGCTTTATAAAGTGTTGGAAAGACTATCGTGGCTTACATTAAAATGCTATATTTGAATAAATCTATTTTTTGGAATTGAGAGTATATTTTATTCAACATGTAAAATAAACAAATTGAAGCAGTCAGTTTAATAACTGAAGAGTTGTTATTGCTTCTCCTGGAATTTGCCGCAGTATGACATTAAACTGTACCTATCTCCATGGAAACACACCAGGCCAAGTGACAGGTCATATCTTTGGAGAGGTGACTCAGTAAGAATGCATGTTTTTCAAAGGTTTTCAACTGAATAAATTCTAACGTACATAGATGACAATGCTATGCCAAGGAACATTACAGGCAAAGCAATCACGTTTCCAAGGAGACGAGCACGTGGCGGATGGATGGAAAGAAAAAAACTTGACAACAAATAATAAAAACTGTTGATATTTTATTTTACATGAATAAAGACAACTGAAAATACATTTGATCTGACATGAGAAATGCATACTTGTCATTGTAATCAAATAATGATCATAATGTCTGACCAAACAAAATAAAAAATGTCATTCAGCATTCATAACAGCAAGAAGGGGATCAACAGTTAAGAAATGGCAAAACAATGCAGCATAATCTTGAATTCTTTATTAAGACCACTTCTTTGAATGGAGTCATTAATGTGACAGCAAGCTAAATATAGGATTTTAAAAACTAATAACATAAGGTATTTGGAATCAAAAGAACAAAAATGGAAGGTGGCAATATGTTTTATGATTTCAGTTAGTCTGCAGTTTGAACAGACAGAAGCAGCAAAAAGGTACTAAACCATCACAAGACAGTTAGCAAACTGCATATTTTATCATTAACCAATGTGGCAAAACAGTGCAAATAAACAGCAATACATTCCTTTTGCATCCACGTGTCTTCATATTTTAAAACATTAGCTCAAAGTAAGTCCCTAAAAGTAATCCGATGTACAGCATAAAACTATCTTGAGGTTTTCCAATAGAAAAAAGAGTAATGGAAAATCATTATATAAAAGGTATGTCGTTGCTGATTGAACTCAGTAGAATACAGTCATCATCACAATGTGCGACTAACCTTATATATGTAGGTTCACATTCACCTAATTCAGAAACACATCAGCTTATTGTTTACTATGACACCTTTTTCTCATTTCGAGAGTAAAATACATATTTTTACAGAAGCAGTTTTTTTTTAATCATTTCCAGTGACCCAATTTGTATTTTTGACACAAATATTTTGTTTTGTTCCATTTTGGAGTGTACAACATTTAGGGGAGAAGCTCTGTGAACATGCTGGGAAAGTGCAAAACATCTTTTCTTTGGGCCCTAACCGTCTTGAAGGATTGAGGAGTGGTTTCTTGTGTGAGAGTGGACTTGGGTTAGGCACATCATGCTCCCATAGGGTAAACCCATCGTGGACATTATCATGGTTCTTAGGAGGATCCATCTCTCACTAGAGTCTGTAAGTGCAGCTTGGTGCTCACAGAGGGTTATACACCCGAGTTGTGCATGTTGGGAATGGGGTAGAACTTGGACACTCGACTCTGAGTGGTGGGATTAAGGCATTCAGACTCTCCACTCATTTTGAAGAAGACTTCCTGCTCCTGGAGCTTCCTCTGGAACTCCTCCTCCAGTGCCTGCAGGGGGCAGCACATACAAGTCAGTGCTTTTAATCTTAATTATACAAAGGCTGTACTTGAGTATGACAATACCTTTTTCCGGGGCCTAAGTTTCTCTCTCCACTCTTTTATTTCTTGGTTGTGCTCTTCATCGAGTTCTTTCAGCTTCTCTGTCTCGTGCTCGATCAGCAGGTGGCATTTCTCGTTCTAAAAGATAACACAGGAGCGCACGTGCCATAAAAGAGTGTGAAGTAAACTGTCTTTAGAGTTTAGAGCAAACGTTATCATATCATTAGATCAGAACTTTGGCCATATATTCAAAAGTTTAGGATCAATGAGTGCATGATTGTTTATGGTTACAATTATTTGGGTGAAAAAACTATAAATAGATTTGATATGAGTTCTGATTAAACAAACATGTCCGATGAGAATGATCAGACAAACGGTGTGTAAAAGCACTATAAAAGCAACACAACAATGATCTTTGCTCTACAGAAAAGCACAGTATAAAAAGCTGTCTGAGAATATTTTGTAGCTGCCCTTGACATGCTGTTAAGTGTGTAATGTGTATAGTCTCCATGGTTACCTGCAGGTGTTGCAGTTCCCGGATGTTGGCGTCACAGTGGAGCTGCAGATCTCTCATCTGGTTCTCATGTTTTTGATGCTGATGGAGCCGCTCGTTCTTCTGCCTCTTATCCTCCTGAGCAGCAAACTACAACCACACACATTTAAAGACGTTTTCTATGTTATTAAAACAGACATGGTAAAAGTCATCACATTTTATTAAAGTCCAAAATGAGCAAGTATAATTAGTATACTGTAGAGCTATACTAGTGACACAGTACAGTTAATTCCAAGTGCATTTAAACCATTCATTTAGTGATTTCATTCCAGTGTACATGCTTCTATAGCCGTAGCTTGTGTGTGCACCTGTTTGATGCGTTCTCTCTCTTGCTCTGGAGGGACTGGTGCGGTGGCTGTGATGCGGAGGCTCTTCTTGAACATTGCCATCCTGGTTTTGGCGTCGCTGCGCTGGATCTTGGGAAGACGAGCCCTTTCCTGAGTCTGTTTGTTCTTCAGCTCCTCGATCAGTCGCTGGTTGTAGCGCTGCATCTGCTCCATTTCCTACCAAAGAGAGACTTTTAGAATGGTCGAAGCGAAGCCCGCCAGATAATATACAGAAAACAGTCCGTGAAGTTAACTTTAGCCAGCTAAAGTGTAAAAACACAGACATTCATTCATTGATTTAGCAACACGATATGCTATTGCGGCTGGGACCCACAGTGACCATGACAGCAAATTATTTTTTTATTTAATTTATTTGTGTAGTTTATTGTTTTTTACCTAATTTCACAAAAATATGCAGCTTTCAATTAAACACACATATACAGACTAAATTCACAAATCACTTTTGGGAACCATGCCACCATTAAAATGTATTGATAGGTAAAAATATAAAAATACATACTGTAATTAAAAAAAATAACAAAATAGACTGTTAGTTTCCAATTCAGAGTGATTATTTTGAATAGTCAAACGCAAAAACATCAAAAGTCCTCAAATGTTGCCTTTTAACAGGGAGTTGAATAGGTGTTCATTATTTTCTTTTATTTTCTTTTTTCACACTGAAAATGACTCTGATATTAATGTAATAGTACATAAAATAGTGATAAAACCATTTCTACTACAATCACACAGTATGATACTCTTCCAAACCGAACCTTCTCATGTCTTTTGAGCAGCTGATGCCTTTGAAGGAAGTACTGGTCTTTTAGCTGCTGCTTGAGCTGCTGGTGCTTCTCCTGCAGGTGGCGCTCCTCCAGCTCCCACATGGCGGCTTCCCTTGCTACATCACACAGAAAACACACGTTATTTCTGAGGCGTGCTGAGACGTGGTCTGCAGGAGTCTTCCCGTCGTCCCACAGTGATGACCTCACACGATGACAGCCTCTGAAGCAGCTGTGTTTCCATTAACTCACTGTCAGCGTTGATATTCACATATGGAGTTGAAACGGGCTAAACGTGGGCGCTGAATGTTAATGCGCTGGCTGTCTGGAGCTGGAGAGTCTCACAGCTGTGGTGTCTGGAATCCAACTGGTGTTTTTTTTAAAGCTCTTTTCTCACCATTTTGGAGTTTAACAAAATAAAAATGGTGAGCCAAGGGAAACAAAAGCAATTCTTGATTGCAGCGGCCAGTGTGACAGGAGAGTGGATGAATTGCTTACATCCCCAAGTGGAGGAGGAAAGCCCAGGCCTTTTTTGTTTTTTGGGTGATTTTGAATGAATTCTCTACTTGTTCACTCAGTATTCATTGCCCAAGGTCATTGAGTCCTTAGATGAGATATTTGTCACTATGAATGTTGCAAAAGCATGAAGTTGTAATTTAACACAATTATATATGTTCTGAATGAGTCTGCTGATGATTTGTGGAATTCAAACATCCGAATTTCCACCTTTAATGTCACAATTCGGGCAAAATTGAAACAGTGATTTCTGAGGCTCAGATGGAGAGGACCTTGAAACAGGATTAATAAAACTAGGCCTGTCACGATCATTAGATATACAATATATATAGTATTGATCTATTATTCTTTACTGATGCTATCTATCTATTAGTGAAACTTTGTTTCTTTACAATATTCTGCTAAAATGGTCATCAATAATTTATTTGCCATATTGTCTGTACCAATATATGGCACTTTGACACATTTTATTGTGACAGGCCTAAATGAAACGCTTGAGTGAAGCTTAATACAACTCTAGTAGGATGCTTTTGATGACTTGTAACAATATCTAAAGTAAATGATCATAATATACACTATACACAACACAGGAGTGCCGACCTCACCTCTCATGAGCTGCTGCTTGTGGTTGAGGCAGTCTCTCTCAATAGTGGCAATTTCCAGTTTGTGTTTTTGGATGATGATCTTTAAGGCGCTGTCCAGTTCTTGTTGCTGCTTCTGTAAGAACTCCTGCTCCTTTGGAGTCAGAAAGAAAAGGCAGTGAGGAATAATGACACGGCTGGAGAAGCATAGGAACAACTAAAACCAAACAGAACTGTCAAAACGGCCCTGGTGCAAGTCACAATGCTGTATAATATACTTTTGAGTTATGAAAAACACACAAAATCACATCATCAACTCCTGCAGGATGGAGAAACAGAGAAATAAAACAGGTACACACTTTGTATACTCACATAGAGATTCACCATTTCATGTACCCTGAACATTTACACATGTTCAGTTTTTTTGTTTTTTTTAAACCAGATCTAATCCTCTAAACTGTCATTTGAAAATAAATATTAAAGATCCCTTTCATAATATTCAGGATTACAAACTGTGAATATCGTCTCTAAGAAAACTAGAAAAATAGGCCTATTATTTTTCAGCTCTTTTGTAGCTTTTTGTAAAATGTCTGCACTTTTGTGTTACATTTTACAGTCTATTCATTCTTTGTGTGAGTAATACTTCAACCTAGACTTTTAGAATGAGATGCAAACATATTTCCGAGGACTGCACAAAAGCATAAGTATCTATATCGCAGTATTGGCTAAAACAATAATCAATATCTGACAGAAATGTAATGTTTCTTAAAATGAAGATGTTGAAAAATGTTGATTCTAATTCATGATTTCACTTATTCAGTCAAAATTGTCCTTCATTTTGTCTCTGTCGTTTTATTTTTGACTAATACAAATAAGGCATGATCATATTTGTTTTAAAATAACTGAAATGATTGTGTCAAAAAGTACTCAAACGCCGCAGTAATACTGATATTGCATTACTTCTAACATAGTGCAGCGTTATATAGGATTACGGATTGAATTATAAAGTACATTTACATTTCAGATACGGACAGTTCAACAGGAAGACTTCAGACAGAGTGGGAGAAGAGAGCCACTGCACGACCACAGCGATGAACACTCAAAAGTACAGCGCCCATGCTTCCAGGTGCTACTGTCCCCATGACGCACCGTCCCCATGACAAGAAGCACGTGTAAGTATGGGCCAAAGTGAGGGAAAGACACTCCGCTGAGGCGACTTACATCCTGGATCTGAGCGTTGAAGAGTGCGCATGAGGACAACTGAAAAGACTGTATCATAACCTGCGCCACGGCCTGTGAAGGAGAGGGACACAGAAGCAGACGCGGCGGCCAATCACACGCTCCGCTTCACTTTGTACACATTAGCGGGCATGCAAGGTGGAAGCGCCGTTAAGTATGTACAGTTTGTTTCACTTTGGAAGCTAGGAAGCGTTCAGTGCGTTCAGGGCAGTCTGTCATCCGAGCGATTTTTTTGTTAGGTTTTCCGTGCGTTCAGCCAGTTAAAGGTGCATTTTGTTACTTTTCTGAAGGAAATGTTGTTGCTCCGGACAGAGGCATGCTTGTTTCCATGGAGACTGACAAGCAGGTGGCGGACCAGTGATGAAGTGCACTTTAAGGTTTGCTTTTACATATGTTGGTTTACATCGGGAAACACATTATCCTATTTAGAAACTGTTTTAAGAGTAAAATGACAAAAAAAAAACGGATTATTTTGAACTGCTTTGTCAAAAGGTGGAACGGCAGTTAGCTAAAGACCAAAAAAGTGAGTCAAAAATCACCCCAAAGCGTGCGGGCGTGTCATTTGCGCACACTAAACGCTTCACAAAGGACTTTTATCTGCAGATTACTGACAAAGGAGAGGAAAGACGGTGGTTTGAGCAGTTATAGTCTAAATGGAGAGACGAGGAGCAGGTGTTTTCTCTGCCTCCTTCAAAGCCTCGTCTGTTACAGGAAATCTCCATTCTAACCCTCCATTCTAACCCTCCATTCTAACCCTCCATTCTAATATTCTAACCCTTCCCTGAATGAATGTGATCCAAAAGGCACAGTAATCCAGAAACAGTGGTTTACTTGGTTAAACAGTGTTAGATGTTTACCTCTGCACTCTTAGTGAGGGACAGGTCCTCCTTTAAGCGTTTCATGAGCTCTTTTCTCAGGTGTTTGGGCGACTGCCCCACCTCCATTCTCACCTACAGTTTGGGTTTGCAGACACTGGTTCAAATGGCTTTTTCATTCAATCATAGCAGATCCACCCGGATTATGCAGAGGATCATTGCCAGCTCCCACCACCAACTCAATTATAGTTTTATATTTTCAATTAAAGAAACCATTTTATTTCTTAATCCAGAAACGCTTGGATAGTATAGACTCAAACGCCACCAGAAATAATATCAGATTCAAGCATACCGAGAGATTAGTATCAGAGCCAAGATCATATTAAGACAAGAGCATATTAGACAATCCAGGAAAATATTAAACTTGATTAATGAATAAAACATTAGTCTATTTATATCACCATAATATTCTACAATATATTAGAAAACATGCATTCCCATCACCAAAACCACTCTACACTCACACCAGAAACAAAGTTATTCACAATAATACAATAAAACAAAGTCATATATAACACATTTCAATAGATATATGTATAAAACATAAAGGCTGCAATAGCAAAGCCGTGACTGAGCACATCTTATGCACCTGCCAAGAGAAAGGAGAAAGCACGTCCTTAACATCTTTACACGCAGCAGGCTTTCTGAAACTTTATCAGTTAAAAATAGTGCCATCGTCGCGGCACCGCTTGGCAACAAGCTCCAGGCGGATCTTAAATAAATAATAGATCCCACAAGCAGAAGAAGCAGTAAAGCAGCCGTGTGTCCATCTCTTTACACGTCAGAACAGGACTTTACAGAGCAGCAAGGCAAACACTTTCCTTAAGATTATTGAGCCAGCGATAAGTAAGCACCCACAGCCTGTCACAGTTACAAAACTGACTTATCATCACACTTTTTACTCTGTTTCGCCTATTTTTTATTGTAGAGAATTTGTTTGCATTTTAAACCCTTTCAACAAACCATCTCATGCTTTATTTATGGCTAAGACAGTTTAGAAAAGGCTATAAATATTATACTTGTTTGGGATGCAACCTTACAGATAACCTCACAAGTATTTACTGATATTAGAGGGACGCTCATTATATTGTAGAAATCTAAATATGGTAATAAAGTCTCTGATTATTTGTGGACATATTGTAAAAAATGTAACTTTAATGAGGTTTTAACCTTGTTACGACCGTGTTTTCTCATCATCAATTTACTCAAAGTTGTATTTTGATTAATTCCTGCATATTTGAGTTAATCTTGTATTGTCCTGCAGCTGAGGCTTGATGGTTCAGAAAATCCCTGTTTTCACCTTCCCCCTATCCCCGCCCACATCCTCTATGCAGTTGTGACCATTTACAAATACTCAAAATGTCAAATGTCAAAATGACCTGTAAATGACAATCTGCTACTTGTTACGGTGAAACGTCACTATGAAGAGGGCGGGGCTGATCAATTCAGCAGTTTCAAACCGTTTATCATGAACAAAATGTAACATGATGATCTACTCACAGTATGTTATAGTTCAACATTAAGCACTTCAAAAAGCCTAACACGTCTCCTTTAATCTCAGCTACAACGTAACAAAGCCATTATTGTCACATTCCTTCACTATAATGTCCTTCAGACTTTGTGAGTGTGACAGGCTTCACCACACGCAGCTTTAGAGACACATTTTACATGCAAACACCACCACCACCACCACCACCACCACCACCACCACCACCATCACACACAGAGCCCTGGCAGAAGCGGCCATGCACCAGCGTACCTCCTTCTTGCGGTTCTTCATCATGTTCTGGAACTTGGAGAGCTCCTTGTCCTGCTCAGATTTGATGCGTTTGGCCTCGTCGCGGAGCCAGCTGGTGTGGTCGTGTTCCAAGCGCTCAATTGTCTGCTTTTGCTTTTTCTCCAGGTTCTCTACTTCTTGGTCGTACTGCCGCTTCTTAGCCTGGATCCAAACACAAAGAAGATATTCACATGCAGTTTTACAGTACGGAACCACCAATACAGTGTGAGAGCTGGAAAGTAATGAGCGTGGGAATTTTAGTAGCAAAAAAGCTCATGCATTTTCAATCTACACCTAAATATAAAGTGCGTTTTACAGTCACATTAAATATCTTTCAGAAATTGTGACTAGAAAAATGTGATCGATTAGACAACGTGAATGAAAGAGAATTAAGCATTTCACTGTTGTTTGGACACGTGTCGATAAAGGTGAAATATTATAAAATTGTGATGTTTTTTCATATAATAAATACTGAAATATATTCATACATCCAAAACTGAGAGATACAATTTAAATCAGACACTAAAAAGCTGTATAAAATATTAAATACTACTAACAAACCATTAGTATGCATTATGCCAGACAGAAATAGGGACTTGGGAGACATAAATAAATAAAATAGGCTGTTACATTGTGTTTTTTTGTACCATGATTCGTTTTATGGCATTTTAACAGTTCCATTTTGGTCTTACTAGTAGCGCAGTATTTTCTACACTTGACATTTCCGAGGACTGGGCCCGAAATGCGTCGAAAGCCTTGAGCGGAGTGACTCACGGTAGTTTCCTGTTCAAAGCGGCGGTAGATCTGCTCGCGCTGCTGCTGGAGTTTGTTGCTGAGCTGCTGCTGGGCCCTTTGCTCCTCTTTCTGCAGGAGGCGAAGCTCTCTCAGCTCCTGCCGCCTGGTGAGCCGAAACCACAACAACCGACGCCGTTATATATTTAGCCCTCTGACAAGTCTACTACGCAGACTGTGTAGAGCTTATACTTTATTCAAGAGGACGGTTTGTGAGCGATTGTGTTACAGTAGGAGCGTTAGATTATAGTACGACAACAGAGTCCAATACTGCGGCTGATATAAATGCTGTGTAAAGGACTAACTAAAGCCAAACACGTGTAAATGTGGTTGAGATGCAGTCTGGTAGTAGTGCGTTTCCTGCATAGTCAAGCCACAGTCAAGCCTCCGTTTGAAAGTCCTATTTAAACTAAGGTATATTAGGCTAAACAGTGTCAATGCTGAATAAAACAATCTGATTTGTTTTAAATGTGATTTGTAAAGCTAGCAAAATAAACCAATTTTGTTTCGTTTGCCGTTCCGCATATGCTAAATAAAGTACTGGCTGTTAACCTGTGCTCCTATTGGTTAAAAATAAAGGGTAATTAGGGTCAAGACTATCCGGATAATTGAGAATCGTAATTATTCAGGTCACAATATAATATAAGAACCGAAAAAACACAACATAATAGTGAGAATCATAGGCGGTGACAATAATGGGTCATTTCTGATTTCTGTTCAATCTAAACACAAAAAAAAGTGTAAAATATGTTTTCATCTGGCTGTTTTTGTGACAATATCATTACTTTTTTAATCCAGAAAGTTTGATGACATAAAGCAAATTAAGGACTTCAAATGTTTGGTCACAGCGGAAGACAACGATCATGACTAATCGTAGAATGGTGTCATCCACTGAGGACACGTCATCTGATAAAAACCCTTTGGTGTTTATTCCAAATGTGTGTTAGTCATAGGATTTGTAAAGATCATTCTGCCAAAAAAACAAAACATACACTTTTATCATGTAAAAATATATTTGTAATTGTGAATAAATCCTACATTATAACGCTTAAAGTTGATTTTATAGAACGATTGACCTCTAATAACAATAATAGTATGTCAAATCAGAACGTTGCAGGTATGTTATAAGTAAAAGTCACACAAATCGACACAAAAAGTACACAAAGTAGGTGCAGTGTCTTTAAAAGGCCACACGGGAGCCGACAGTGACATTCATCAGAGCGGATAAACCCATCTGGCGTTCGTAAAAAGCAGTGGGAGTCGTGAAACCGATTAAAACCTATTTATGGCGTTGCGTTGAAGTGGGTCACGTCCCGTATTTAGACCGTGGCAGCGTTTAAGAGTACGGTGAGCGCAGACCCACCTGAGGAAGCGCATCTCCTCGCTCCTGATGTCATTATCAGACACGATCTTAGACGTGGTGACGCTGACCTCCACGCCGTCCACCATGAACTTACGGGTCTTCTTCAGCGTCTTCTTCTGCCGCTTCAAGTCCTGTGGAGACAAATTGCGTTATTTTACTTTTTTGGGAGGGAATTTGGGTGTCAATAGTTTCTGCTGTTAAATAAATAATAATAATAATAATAAAGTAATCAAGAGTGAAGTATGTAATGATCCCCTGCTAGTGTTTTTTACTAAACTAGTCAATTTAAAGCAGAAAAGAGAGGCTTATTCTGAACTTGCAAAACAACAAAAGTGTGTTAAGTCACAAAACTATAAAGAAATGTCTTGCACTCAATGATGTTCCCACAAATCAAATTATTTACAACAGGGCCACTCAAATATTAGACAAAAATCCTGTTTGAACACACCATTACCAGCTATTGCAGAGGTTGAATGTTCTTGGCTTTGAAAATGTTCTAATTTTTTGTAATTTTTGAAAAGAATGTATAAATGTTTGCACAGCCGAGCTCCAGGTGTCCTCAGAGTCCCACTCAGGGCAGTTTGTCCATCACATTAGGAGCTGACAATGTGAAAGAGCTGCAGAGGGAAACAGCCTAGGGGCAGTCCGCTTTCTCTGTCCAGGTGCTGAACTCTGGAACTGAAGCACTGACCTGGACCTGGACCTGGACCTGGACCTGGACCTAGACCTAGACCTAGACCTAGACCTAGACCTGGACCTGGACCTGGACCTGGACCTGGACCTGGACCTGGACCTGGACCTGGACCTGGACCTAGACCTAGACCTAGACCTAGACCTAGACCTAGACCTAGACCTAGACCTGGACCTGGACCTGGACCTGGACCTGGACCTGGACCTGGACCTGGACCTAGACCTGGACCGAGACCTAGACCTAGACCTAGACCTGGACCTAGACCTGGACCTAGACCTGGACCTGGACCTGGATCATTACATTTCACAACTAAAATGACCAAATTCAATTAAAAAATTATTTAAAAAAGACAATTATCGATTAACCTCTTGACATCCCTAGTCACATGTCTAATGTACATTCGTGTCACTATCAAAAAAACAAATACATGCTAATGTTTCAAATGAAATTAGACGCACAATTCAATCCCTCATTAAAAAAACAAGTCGAATGACAACTTGGTACATCAGTCCTTACTATTTGGCCATAAAACTATTGCAGGTGCACTACTGTATGTCCACCACCTGCTTTTTGAGCAACAACAAAAAAAATGGAATAAATGTAATGCCATTCTGTGGAAAAGTCTAGACAAAAAATTCAAAAGTCTCACCTATAGAAAGTTTGGATTATAAATGTAAATGAAAATATATCTGCACTAAAAATCAATGCCATTTCAACCATGTCAATCCTGTATTTATTCTGGCCCCGTACACGCTCAACACAATGCCCTGAAGAATATCTACAGATGCAGAATAAATGATGAACTGTCACCTGCACAGATATGGATCCGCTCTCCCTGGTCTTGGTGAGGAAGCTGGAGATGGACAGATTGAGGTCGAGGCTGCTGCTGTCGGCCGCTGAACTGCTCCCTGAATCAGAATCTTTCTCTCCTTCGGGTTTGACGGGCGCCGGGCTTCCCTGCTCCGTCTTGGCCTCAGAATCTGTCTCGCTCTCTGGCACGGACACCGCGTCTTGGGAAACGCCCACCTCCTTCTCCTCCTCCTCCACCTCTTCTTGTTGTTCTGGAGGACTCGTTGGCACCGCCGGTTGGGACTCCTCTTTACTCTCATCATTGACCAAGTCCGTAGACACGATTTCAGATTCCTTTTCTTCAACTATAACATCCTTTATTTCCTGATTTTCTAAAGCAGAATTTGCCTCTACGTTTTTATTTTCTGTGTCTTCAGTTGTCTCTTCTACCGTATCGTTGGTTATTGGTTTAGTCTCTTCCTCGACTAAAACTTCAGTCGACGATTCAACTTCTTTTTCCTTCACGCTTACATCTTGATCTATATTTATATCTACTGAGTTTAACCCTTGACTTATTTCTTCTATAGAGTCTTTATCATTATTTACATCTGTATCTATCAATGTTTGAGGTGTTATGACGTCTTCTTGTTCTATAACTGGTTTGCAAATGTCTTCTCTAGCTTCTTTGATCTCACATTCTGGATCTTCTGGTTCTTTTTCTTCCTGAGGTTTGTCCTCCGTGTTTTTCTCCTCCACTTTTTCCGTTGTCTCTTCATTACCGCTAATATCCTCTTCATGTTCCTTAATTTCTACAATATCTTGAACGACATCTTCCACAGTTGTTTCTTCTACCGTTTCTTTCAGTTTTTCTAGTTCTGACACTGTCGTATCTATTACTTCTACAGTTTCTTCTTTTGTTTCGGACTGAGGTAGATCAATAGGAACAGCTCCACTTTCTTCATCGTCTGGTTTATTATCTTCAGCCTTTTCTGTGATATCTTCTGGGACTTCTTCAACAGGAGCTTGTAGGAGGTCTTCATTGCTGACTTCTGAGACATCATTGAGTTTCTCCTCCTCGGTTTTGTCCACCTCGCTCGTTCCCAGGCCTTCGTCTGAGAGCTTATCACTGGCTCTGTCCTCCACAGGCTCCGTCTCTTTATTCTCCTCCACCGACTCCAGAACGGCGGCGGCTGGCGTGACTCTTTCATCTTCTGAACTGGCGACACTGGCGTCTGAAGGTGCACGCTTGTGTCCAGGAGGCTGAGCAGAAAACATACAAAGAAGCACTTTAATACAAATGTGCTGTTTTAAGTAGGTAGGTATTTTGACAAATGACAAACCAAAGGAGTTTCTGGTTCTTCCTCCTCCTCTTCTTCTTTGCTTTCTTCGATTTCTTCTAAGACTTCTGCTTTGGCCTCAGCTATGAGCTCTCGGAGAGGTTTGCTGTCAGTTACACTGGTGACAAATGGGTGCTGTAAACAAAAGCATCACACATTCAATCATGAATAATACATGAACAAAATATTTGGATTCATTTTATATACGCCCTCTGGTATTTATTGTT
The DNA here is from genome assembly GCF_026437365.1 of Eucyclogobius newberryi. Taxonomy (NCBI): domain Eukaryota; kingdom Metazoa; phylum Chordata; class Actinopteri; order Gobiiformes; family Gobiidae; genus Eucyclogobius; species Eucyclogobius newberryi. Next base: position 23,310,736 of record NW_027316500.1, on the reverse strand, counting down.
TAAAGGGAACGTGTTATACAAAATCTACTTTTATGAGCGTTTAACCAAGTTATACCAGAGTTCCCTCATCATAGGTTTACTCAGAGTGTATTCATGCATAATATTAGAGTAATCCTGTATCGCCCTGACTCAAAATTTTTACCAACCCCCTATCCCCGCCCACTTTCCTTCTCTAACCGGCATTTATTCTTAAACTGTATTAAAATTCGGGTCGTATTAGAGTTTAATAATGTTGGGTTGTAATTTTTCAACAATAGAAACACAAAAGCCACTATTTTGCTTTTTTAACAGGAAGTCAATGGTCCCATTTTTGTTACTAAGCTGTTAACAAAGTGTAAAATAATTACATACGTTTAATAGTAAAAACTAAATGGTGAATGGTATATGCCCTTGACTTGGGCCAGCAGGGTACTGGTATTTTAATGATATAAAATGTAGTTTTATCCTTTATCTTACAGCATATCTATATTATTATGCTTTATTATTTCATACGTTTAATGCCAAAGCACATTTCAAATTTGTGAATTTTGTTCAAAAATTTGTGACCGATGCAAGCAAAGGCGCAGGTTTTTGTAATCATATTTTGCGGTGTAGTTTGATCAATTGAAAGATAATGGACATTTTCACTAATATAAATGATTATGTTTAACATTTATAGATTTTATTTTTCCCAGACTAGAACATCTGCACAAGAGTAGTGGCTTGTATCCAGAGAGGAAGAATAAAACCAACTCCACACTGCCCAAACATTTCAGCATTGGTTTTGCACGACAGCACTTACCTGCAACAATTGTGGCGCGCTCCATCTATTGTCCACGTTCTTATCAAGCGCCCTCCTTAGAAAGTCACTGAACTCCGGAGACCTTTAAAACAACAAAGTCATTAAACCCATACTCTGTTCTTTCCTTGTGGCCTTTCGACAGCACATAAACAATTTCCCGCCGGCTTTCGCGCACTCTGCGGTCAACACATCTGAGTGCAAACATTCCATCAGCGCCGCTCTTGTTATCGCCGCTCCGTTATCTCACCAGCGTGAAGGGTGCATCAGCGTGGGCGGCTCGGACTTGGCTATTTTCAGCAGCACTCTCATTGGGTTCATCTCGTGGTTGGGAGGCTCGACCTGTGCCAGTTCGATCAGGGTCACCCCCAGGGACCAGATGTCGGCCTTGTAGTCGTACGGACGGTCCTTGGAAGTCTCGCACATCACCACCTCAGGGGCCATCCTGGAGTAAGAAAGGGAGCGGATCAATGAAAAAGAAAAGCAACAACAGTTTAAAACATAATTATGTGGGATTCAAGGACAATGTTGAATAAGGCAATAAGATAAACAATTATACATCATTTCCCAGCTTTTTAAAATTTATATAGTTTTTTATTGTAAATTTATTTTTGTATTCATGTTATTCATAAGTTTTTAATTGTGCTCCGTGACATAAGACCATAGACATTAATACATATAATATACATATCCTATCATTCATCCATTAAAATATATATAATATATAAATCATATCTATATTAATATTGGATTTACATTTATTTTGGTTACATGGTTATAGTTATATGTAAATCAAAGCAAAATAATATGTGTAATATTTTAAAAAGGGACATATTATGCAAAATTAACTTTAATCAGTTTTTAATCTACCTCAGCATTAGTGTCCTCAAAGTTGTAGTTTGATTGTATTGTCCTGTAACCGAGGCTCGGGTGCTTTCAGTGATACATGTAGTGTTCTAAAATGTCATAGTCAAATTAAAAAAATAGAAACTTGCAGATGACACTATGACGAGTTTATCAGTTCAGCAGTTTTGAACAGGAAGTCAACGAACCTTTCACTATTATTAAGCCGTTTAGACGGTTGACAAAATGAAAAAATGTAAATGTATGACGTTCTTATGCTATACTTCAATACTAAGTACCTGGGGAAAAACTTCTATGTCTCCTTTAAATAATATCATAGGTGACAATAATCTTAGTCGGTCCCAGGCACACTTAATGGAAAGGGTTGAATAAGGACAAAATCTAAGCCAAATTTGAAGGCTTCTACTGTATGTGTGATAGAAAGTTCACCCATTCTTTTTCTCATTTCATTATTTCCCCATTTTTTTAATGCTATGATCATCTGACAGTGAGGACTACATACTTGTACTACCATCATCACAACATTTTGGCACAGTCACTCAAAACTGTGAAATTTCATGACGGGGAAACGGGAGAATGACCTCTTGTATCCAGACCGCATGACTCACCAATATGGGGTGCCAATGAAAGTGTCCCTTCTCTGCAGCGTCTTGGTATTTTTAGCAGACACCCCAAAGTCAGCTGCACGCACAAAGACATTCATTTCATCAATAGTTACAATAAAAAGCATAACACATCCATTCTATATAGTAAAGGAAGCCACAGTCATGAGTGGAAGTATTACACACAGTCAAATATTGCTACTGCCTTTTCTTTTTGAGATGTTTTATCAAGCTTTAAAGTTCACCTATATTTATCTATATCACCTGAAGCTAAGCCCATGATAGAAATGGCATAGTGGTTAGCCTTAGCACAAACCATACAGGTCTCAGGTTTGATTCCCAGCCCATGTGTGGCTTAACTAAACTGTTTCTATAGTAATAATCCTCCTCAAGCAGTCGCCCAGGCTCTGCGCTGCGGTCACCCACTGCTCCTGACCCTTTAGCCCTTGCGGCATTAACATCAAATGTCAAATGCAGATTACACATTTCCATAAGGGATCAATGAAGTCTACCTCAGCTAAATGAAAAACAGCAACATGAGCTTGTCAGTATTGAAGGCTATGTGTCTGTAACGTGAGGCAGTTTGCCAGCTAGCTCTTACAGCACATTAGAGACGAGCAGCTGACTAGCATTAGCTCTTGTTGACTGTCAGATAATTACAGTTTGCAGTGCTTTGTCGTGACCCTCTGCCTACAGAACATGAGTCACAGAGAAACCAGCAGCTAAAGAGACCACAGAAACAACTATTAATGCTTTTTCTTCCTCCGGGACGTACTGTAGATTCTGGAATGATTCACCAAAACCACCATCTCACAAATGTTATTTTGCTTTTTTTCTTCTTCTGCAAAACAAATGTCGACCTTCTGCACGCTCTCTAGCTACTATGTGTGTCGACGTTGGACCTCACGATCTTTTGTTGTGTAAAAAGGTCAAAAAGACATTTCTTCCTGTGTAATGGTTGATTTCTGTGAATTCACAATTACATACTTAATGCTTACACAACTTTAATGTGGATTGCATGTAAATAAACAACACAACACTTCTTTGGGATTGTAAGCATAAATTAAATGAATGAAGAGTAATTTCTTGGCAAAACAATTACTTAATACATGCTTATAATCGCTCAAACAAAAGCTGGTGCCGGTAATATTCAGTTTAATGGATTTACAAATCACTACACCTGATTTATTTACTCATGGTCGACCCATAACCACTATTTGAAAGTAAAAGCCACCTAACAAGCAGAAGTGGGCCAATTAATTATGTTATCATCACTGGAGCGTTACATTTCAAACCACATTTATAATTAATCGATTCATCGCAACTAATCGTTTATTGAGATAAATCGTGAACTAATTTAGTAATCAAATAATCGTTACCTAGACTATGCACAGACTCCAAAACATGCCAGTGCTGAGAGAAGAGGTTTTATGGCTAAAACAAAGAAAGATTTACTTCTTTAACTTCTTCTGGGTCAAATTTTGTTTGAAAAAATCTCCTATTTACAGACTCAACTGAACAATCAATCAAAAGAGTAAATGTTTAGCTATCGTTTGTTGCAGCACCCTCTTTATGAACACACTCTTACGCAAACATTTAGTAAAATTATGTAAATCCTCTACATATAGATTGATAAATAATGACTGCGACATTGAGCAAGCCAACCTTATCCAAGAAGAAATCTAAACCACTAACACTTGGCCCTGGCGTCCCGCTCTGGAGTGGCTTTAGGACGACACAGAGGTTTGTAAGGGCAGGTTTTAGAGTGGCTTTAGGGCGACACAGAGGTTTGTGAGGGCAGGTTTTAGAGTGGCTTTAGGGCGACACAGAGGTTTGTGGGGGCAGGTTTTAGAGTGGCTTTAGGGCGACACAGAGGTTTGTAAGGGCAGGTTTTAGAGTGGCTTTAGGGCGACACAGAGGTTTGTAAGGGCAGGTTTTAGAGTGGCTTTAGGGCGACACAGGTTTGTAAGGGCAGGTTTTAGAGTGGCTTTAGGGCGACACAGAGGTTTGTGAGGGCAGGTTTTAGAGTGGCTTTAGGGCGACACAGAGGTTTGTGAGGGCAGGTTTTAGAGTGGCTTTAGGGCGACACAGAGGTTTGTAAGGGCAGGTTTTAGAGTGGCTTTAGGGCGACACAGAGGTTTGTGAGGGCAGGTTTTAGAGTGGCTTTAGGGCGACACAGAGGTTTGTGAGGGCAGGTTTTAGAGTGGCTTTAGGGCGACACAGAGGTTTGTAAGGGCAGGTTTTAGAGTGGCTTTAGGGCGACACAGAGGTTTGTAAGGGCAGGTTTTAGAGTGGCTTTAGGGCGACACAGAGGTTTGTAAGGGCAGGTTTTAGAGTGGCTTTAGGGCGACACAGAGGTTTGTAAGGGCAGGTTTTAGAGTGGCTTTAGGGCGACACAGAGGTTTGTAAGGGCAGGTTTTAGAGTGGCTTTAGGGCGACACAGAGGTTTGTAAGGGCAGGTTTTAGAGTGGCTTTAGGGCGACACAGAGGTTTGTAAGGGCAGGTTTTAGAGTGGCTTTAGGGCGACACAGAGGTTTGTGAGGGCAGGTTTTAGAGTGGCTTTAGGGCGACACAGAGGTTTGTGAGGGCAGGTTTTAGAGTGGCTTTAGGGCGACACAGAGGTTTGTGAGGGCAGGTTTTAGAGTGGCTTTAGGGCGACACAGAGGTTTGTGAGGGCAGGTTTTAGAGTGGCTTTAGGGCGACACAGAGGTTTGTGAGGGCAGGTTTTAGAGTGGCTTTAGGGCGACACAGAGGTTTGTGAGGGCAGGTTTTAGAGTGGCTTTAGGGCGACACAGAGGTTTGTAAGGGCAGGTTTTAGAGTTGCTTTAGGGCGACACAGAGGTTTGTAAGAGCAGGTTTTAGAGTGGCTTTAGGGCGACACAGAGGTTTGTAAGGGCAGGTTTTAGAGTGGCTTTAGGGCGACACAGAGGTTTGTGAGGGCAGGTTTTAGAGTGGCTTTAGGGCGACACAGAGGTTTGTGAGGGCAGGTTTTAGAGTGGCTTTAGGGCGACACAGAGGTTTGTGGGGGCAGGTTTTAGAGTGGCTTTAGGGCGACACAGAGGTTTGTGGGGGCAGGTTTTAGAGTGGCTTTAGGGCGACACAGAGGTTTGTAAGGGCAGGTATTAGAGTGGCTTTAGGGCGACACAGAGGTTTGTAAGGGCAGGTTTTAGAGTGGCTTTAGGGCGACACAGGTTTGTAAGGGCAGGTTTTAGAGTGGCTTTAGGGCGACACAGAGGTTTGTGAGGGCAGGTTTTAGAGTGGCTTTAGGGCGACACAGAGGTTTGTGAGGGCAGGTTTTAGAGTGGCTTTAGGGCGACACAGAGGTTTGTAAGGGCAGGTTTTAGAGTGGCTTTAGGGCGACACAGAGGTTTGTGAGGGCAGGTTTTAGAGTGGCTTTAGGGCGACACAGAGGTTTGTGAGGGCAGGTTTTAGAGTGGCTTTAGGGCGACACAGAGGTTTGTAAGGGCAGGTTTTAGAGTTGCTTTAGGGCGACACAGAGGTTTGTAAGAGCAGGTTTTAGAGTGGCTTTAGGGCGACACAGAGGTTTGTAAGGGCAGGTTTTAGAGTGGCTTTAGGGCGACACAGAGGTTTGTGAGGGCAGGTTTTAGAGTGGCTTTAGGGCGACACAGAGGTTTGTGAGGGCAGGTTTTAGAGTGGCTTTAGGGCGACACAGAGGTTTGTGGGGGCAGGTTTTAGAGTGGCTTTAGGGCGACACAGAGGTTTGTGGGGGCAGGTTTTAGAGTGGCTTTAGGGCGACACAGAGGTTTGTAAGGGCAGGTTTTAGAGTGGCTTTAGGGCGACACAGAGGTTTGTAAGGGCAGGTTTTAGAGTGGCTTTAGGGCGACACAGGTTTGTAAGGGCAGGTTTTAGAGTGGCTTTAGGGCGACACAGAGGTTTGTGAGGGCAGGTTTTAGAGTGGCTTTAGGGCGACACAGAGGTTTGTGAGGGCAGGTTTTAGAGTGGCTTTAGGGCGACACAGAGGTTTGTAAGGGCAGGTTTTAGAGTGGCTTTAGGGCGACACAGAGGTTTGTGAGGGCAGGTTTTAGAGTGGCTTTAGGGCGACACAGAGGTTTGTGAGGGCAGGTTTTAGAGTGGCTTTAGGGCGACACAGAGGTTTGTGGGGGCAGGTTTTAGAGTGGCTTTAGGGCGACACAGAGGTTTGTAAGGGCAGGTTTTAGAGTGGCTTTAGGGCGACACAGAGGTTTGTAAGGGCAGGTTTTAGAGTGGCTTTAGGGCGACACAGAGGTTTGTAAGGGCAGGTTTTAGAGTGGCTTTAGGGCGACACAGAGGTTTGTAAGGGCAGGTTTTAGAGTGGCTTTAGGGCGACACAGAGGTTAGTAAGGGCAGGTTTTAGAGTGGCTTTAGGGCGACACAGAGGTTTGTAAGGGCAGGTTTTAGAGTGGCTTTAGGGCGACACAGAGGTTTGTAAGGGCAGGTTTTAGAGTGGCTTTAGGGCGACACAGAGGTTTGTGAGGGCAGGTTTTAGAGTGGCTTTAGGGCGACACAGAGGTTTGTGAGGGCAGGTTTTAGAGTGGCTTTAGGGCGACACAGAGGTTTGTGAGGGCAGGTTTTAGAGTGGCTTTAGGGCGACACAGAGGTTTGTGAGGGCAGGTTTTAGAGTGGCTTTAGGGCGACACAGAGGTTTGTGAGGGCAGGTTTTAGAGTGGCTTTAGGGCGACACAGAGGTTTGTGAGGGCAGGTTTTAGAGTGGCTTTAGGGCGACACAGAGGTTTGTAAGGGCAGGTTTTAGAGTTGCTTTAGGGCGACACAGAGGTTTGTAAGAGCAGGTTTTAGAGTGGCTTTAGGGCGACACAGAGGTTTGTAAGGGCAGGTTTTAGAGTGGCTTTAGGGCGACACAGAGGTTTGTGAGGGCAGGTTTTAGAGTGGCTTTAGGGCGACACAGAGGTTTGTGAGGGCAGGTTTTAGAGTGGCTTTAGGGCGACACAGAGGTTTGTGAGGGCAGGTTTTAGAGTGGCTTTAGGGCGACACAGAGGTTTGTGAGGGCAGGTTTTAGAGTGGCTTTAGGGCGACACAGAGGTTTGTAAGGGCAGGTTTTGGAGCGGCTAAGCTTCTCCTTCTCCCTCCATTAAAAGGACATTGAAGGGGTTTAGGAAAAGAAAAGGCGGATGGATTGTTAGCCGTTTACCTAGCTTGACGTCTCCCCCTAATGAGAGCAGAATGTTTCCAGCCTTCAGGTCTCGGTGGATAATCTTGTTCTCGTGGAGGTAAATCAGGGCGTCCAATGTTTGTTTACACACCACCCGGATCTGGGGCTCAGTCAGGGGCTTTTCCAGCTCTGGACAAGACAAACACGTGTTAAGAGATTATTGCAACAAAGTCTTTTGCTTTGGGACAACTTTACACTCATGATAATAATAATAATGAGAATGATAATGATAATAAATACATATATTTTTTAAAGGATAAAAAAAAAAAAAAAAAAAAATCATTTGAAACATAAATACACGGTCCACTAAAACACATTGGAAATACTGGTGTGGTTTTCAGGTTTATTTTCTATTTTTGTAAGTTTATTTTTACGTATCAATTGACGTTTTTGATTGAGTTTTTGTGTGTGAATATGAGGTGGGGGTGGGGTATATTTTTGGTTTGTTTTGTGATTGTATTGTTGTTCTGTTATTTTTTGTAATATTATATTGTCATTATAGAATAAAAATAAATATTAAAAAAAATGTATTTGATAAACAACTCATGAATAATTGGTGTATTTGATAAACAAATCGAAACGCCAAGACATCTTTTTAGGCTTCAAAATAAGTGCAGGCTTAAGAAGTGGGCAAACATTCCTTGAAATTTGAGCTACAATAATTACACAGTTGGAATGGCCAAAGTAACTGGGAAAAGGAAATAAGGGCAACCAGCCAAAGCTTGTGAGGATGGAATAAAAGAAAACTGGCACAAGAAAATACAGTCTACTTGAGAACACCCGTAACACGCACCATATATTTTCCTTATTAAATCCTGTGTAGGACTTACCCAGCATGATGGCATCTACAGCCCCGCCCGCACAGAACTCAATCAGAATCTGCAAGAAAAAATAACAGTAGAAAAATGACTACAAATAAAAGCAAGATCTCATTGTAATTCTAAAGTACTATCAAGTTTGAGTTGCTGTTTTAAAGTGCAAGAGTGCTAGATTCACAGCTACAAACATTATTAGTTACAGTATTATCATTGTTATGTGATGTAATGATGTATATGTTTTTATAGCCTCTTTGCTTAAGTCAATAAAAGGCTGTGAACAAGCTCCAGTCAGGTGTTGTTGGTTGTTCCCGCTTCCTCTTTGCTGGAGGATTTAATCTCTGAATGTTTTGTTAAATATGTTTTTATTATCTGCATATCCATCAAAAAATAAACTTCCTTCATACTTTACACTTTTAAAGGGCATAAATGATGCATTATATTGGCCCAAGTCTTAACAATGTAAATGATGAACAGGAAGTTGGCAATATTGGATCAAAATTCTCCTGTCACTTTTACAGTGTGTTTGTCCTCGGTTTATGGTCCAAAAGAGCATCCATTCACTATGACACATGTAGAGACATTGAAATTCAGTTGTTTTGCCTTTTTTCTCCATAGTCCTTAAGGTTTTCATGTTGCATGTCGCCGAAAAACACCTTCATTTCTTGCTTCTTTATCATGACAGCAGAGAAAATTACCATGGGGAAATGAAACAAAAGCTAGCCTGCCATCGACGTGCAAAGGTAATCATGAAGTTGTGATGAACGCAATTTGATGGCAGAAATACTCAGAACGAGTCTAGGGACTTGAAAACAGCAGGAGACCTCGGCATCTCTACCTTTGACGTAACGAAACCGGGAAATTTGAAACCGGTTGAAATCTAGGTTTTATGAGACTCAGAGGTAGAAGACCTTGTAAACAGGAACAAGCGTGAATTAAGCTAAACACAACTCCAGGTATAAGGGAACAATGTCAGAACATGTTTAAAAGAAAGTCAATTCTGCATAAAAAGTGTCCTTAAAGGCTGTAAGGAGTGAGATTTGTTTCTGGGTCATAATAAAAAGAATGACTCAATGAGCCCATATTACACACGACTGCTGGAGTGCATTCTGTAAAATCACATTAGCGTTATGGAGACATGAAACAGTATCTGTCCCCAGTTGTACAACAAAATGACAAGCTACTCCATCTGTATCGGGAAAAACATTTCACACAGTATCAAATGAAAGGCAAAAATCAATCCGAGCTACAACAGGCACCACCCGACTCTGGCCCGACATGACCACAACTGACCAGACGTTCCCGTTTTGCACGATCAATTGTCTCAGTCATTTTCTTCTTTTATATGTTATGTAAAGTGTGACGGACACATTTTACTGCCCATAAACAGGTAAATTAAATCCACTCCATTGTGATAAATATTTAATCATCTACTTTTATTAATGCACATTTTTGTAGCTCTGGTTGCAGTCCATTAGCTTACACTCGAAATGCTTTAACTGATACACATTTGCCATGCCGCTTTAAGGCAGAGCACGGCCTACCTACTTGACCCGCTGAATTATTCACAAGCACTTTCTCTGGCCACCAAAACCACTCCATTATCTTTCCTATAGCTGTGGTCAGTCCGCGAGGGATGGTCACATGACACCGCCGACCGAGAGCCCCATGCACAGAGCGGGATCGACTGACCGCATCCCCGCTGCATTGACTGGGAGAACAGATACCCCTCTGTTTACTGGTAAAGCCGGGTCGAAGAATTGGATTTCATAATAAGCCGCGACGTCAGGGAGGTCAATAAAATGGTATCCGTTTCTGACCGAGCTGCAATAACGATTCAGGACTCGACGTGTGTGAAAAGATGGAGGCAACATTAAGGTCTATTGATAAAAGCTCCCGAAGAGAACATTCATTTCTTGAGAAAAATTGAGGCCAGCACAGGTCACACGCCAGTGAGAGAGCGAACTACAGAATAGTAATGAGCAGAGTACAAAGGCAAAATAATGTCACCTCACATTAAAAGTCCAAATTGCACTTCATGACAAGACGTTATGAAGAGGCAGACTTCACCATATTACCCGTGTATCTTGTCTTAAAGGGGACATACTCTGTAAAATGTAATTATACACTTTTAAAAATGTTATTACGCCGTTCCCTAAAAAAAAAAAAAAAAAAAAAAAAGAAATTGTCTACCCTCTTGCCCTGTATTCGAGGTTGAGTGCACAGAAAATGTTTGTTTTCACCTAGCTCCTATCCCTGCCCACATCCCTGTACTTAGGACTGAGGATGAAAACTAGACTAAACTAAATTAATGTCTCTGTACATTGTGCCTTCCAACAAAGACTAAACTAAAACATGTTACGGAGCCACTTTTCAGACCAAAACCACTGAAATGAAAATCTGCTGCTTGTCAAGAGAAAATATCAATATTAAAAGGTTTTGAGCAGGAAGTCAATGACCCTGTATCTATTATTGAGCCGTTTTAGATCAATATTGCAGTTCATAATGAAGAAAATGCAAAGTAATATTCCAAATACAATAATGTTATAGTTCAATACTGAATAAGAAAAAAAGCAAAAGGTTTTCTTTATATATTTCATAAACATAACCATAATGTGTGTGATTACAGAATCAGAAAGCCAAATGAACAACTCCTGAAAATGTGTTAATTCAATTTTGTATTTCTTCTTCAGTTTTGGGAGAATCTAAAAACCTGTCCGTCACCATGGTAACTGCGGAGCTGTCCCCCCCAGCTGTCCTGCCGTAATCAAGACAAATTCTTAATCGGAGGGATCTATTCTAAAATGTCATGTGAAGGTTCCATTATGTTTTCTGGCATTTTGTATTGTGCAGCGGTGAATATTTCCCCTTTGAACTCGCACAAATACAGTAATAAAAACACTGCCGGTAAAATGGTTGATTTTGATAGAAAATGGTTGTTTGGTTTGCACAAATGGACAGGATGCATCTGTGTGGCAATAGTGGCGGAACAACCAAGCATCAGCATGAATTCCACCCACAATGAACTCACTAAAGCTTTACATCATCTGCTACGACGCAGCAGCACAGCTTGATTGGTTCGTGCCTCGACTCGCCTGACTTCCCGCCCGTCTCCTCGCATTCGCATCAACATCGACACATCAGCGTGAAACTTCGTCGCCCTAGTCACGCACTCACCCAAAGTTTTCCCTCAAAGTAGAAGGCGTCCAGCAGTTTGACGATGTAGTGGTGGTCGCAGGAGGCCAGGATGTCGATCTCCACCATGTAGTCCTCCAGCTCGTCCTCCGTCTTTGTGTCAATGACCTTAGCGGCTGCCAGAGTCCCATTCTGCTTGTTCTGAGCCTGGACAACACAGAAACACAGGCTGTCAATGTTTCCTGATGTACTATGTCTAAAGGCAGAACATAATTAGCCTAGCAATGGCAGAAGTTACACTTTCTTTTCTTTTTCCTGAAGTAAATGTATTTATTAGGGCTGCAACTGACACTTATTTTTGTTAAATCGATGAATTTAGCAATTATTCTTTTGATTAATGGATTCAATAGTTGTTTAGATCGCAAAAGGCTCGTGAATATGAGATTTTTACAGAATTTGATGCTGGTAAAGTTTTTAACCGTTGCGAGTTGAAGCCATCCTTATTGGAGAATATTTACAGACATAAACAGTAAAGAGCAAATGTGAGGTAGTGGAGCTTAAAGTGGCTGAAATGGTTGTGGCAACATTCATCTCAACAGTCATCCTTTTATACCGAGCTATTCCACTCAGCTGGAACAACAGACATTGTAATATTGACCTAATGTTGGCCTTTATTATTCAATAAACCATACTGCATATTAGCCAGCACACAAATAAACAGGTTTGTAAATCCTCGTTTACATAAATAATCCACAAAATACCAGGCTTAACATTAGAAAAGACACCTCTCCAAATAGCAGCTTCTGATGATGTCATCAGTGACGGTGTAGAGGATATAAAACCAGGAAATGGCTAGGCGGCCCAGTGGCCCCTCCCAGTCACCACATAAAAAAAACTGTTCAACTAATTAATGTTCCAGTGAGTTTTGATCAGGGATAACAAATGAACTGAATGAACTATAATGAATTGAATAAATGGATTAATAAGGCGACCTCAAACATGACCCTGGGTCACATATGTGCAGCTTACCAGAAGCTTACTGTAGATAGATGTAGACATAAATCACAGCAGTGTGTGCTGTACAAACACTCAAGCAATTAAGTGGGGGCATTCTAATAAAATAAATCAAATAAAACACCAAAGAGATTCTTTACCTTAACACAATATTTGAATACAAATAAGTGACATTTGAAAAGTGCCTTTGCAGGACCAGTGTCAGTGTGTTTGAGTGAACAGAGGAATGGGAGGTGCTGCATTATGTCAGGCTCTGTGTTTACATATTTCTGACCTGGCATTGTCTTGCTGCGTTGCTAGGAGATGACTGAATTCATTAACATTAACAAAATAAAAAAGGTTTATGAGAGCTTTGATGGATAGATGGAGATTAACTGTTCTCTATTAAAATGTAATAAGGTTATTTACACTATAAACACAGAGAACACAAACCAGTTTGTGATCTAGGATATTTATGGGGCGTAAATCATAACACTATTGAAGGTCACACAGGGAAGACTAAACAAGAATAATATATTTGAGAACCAACGCTATTTTTATAGCAAATTATCAAAATTTTAACATATAATTAAACATAGACAAATATCTAAATAGATGTATCCTGATCATATACAGACCGTGCCCTTTTCCTTCAGTAACAAAGTGTGACAAGTGTAGCAACAGTCTCAGGGTATTTAGACAGAGAGCAAGCCTCTCAGTGAAAGTCAAGTGAGTTATAATAATATACTGAATAATAGGGCGACGAAACACAAGATTGTGTCTGAAAAAATGAGACGACATGATATACATTACATGATATATAATGAATAAATCAAGCAGTTCATAAGGCGCTGGTACAGCTGGCAGCCCGGTGTAAACGCTCTCTCTTCTTTCTCACACTTATTGTGCTTTATCTCCTATATTTTGTAAATATAGTTAGTATATTTTTTCTATTTTACTGTACGATAGGGACACGCGCTGGAATAGTTTTTAATTCAACTGTTTTTGACTTTTTTCGTCTGGATTTGAGCGTTTTTCGTTGTGTTGTTGTGACGTGAGCTAGCTCCGAGCGAGCCAACCAGCCCCCCCCACGCCCTCCGACCGCGCTAAAGTACGGCGTGTCATCGGTACACGTTTATATACACGTTTATATGAAAGAGGAACTTCACGAACGATCGGGACACGCACTGGAATCGCTTTAAATTAACTTGTTTTGACTTTATTCGGCTGGATTGAGTGTTTTCGTCGTGTCGTTGCGACGTGTCTTGGCTCTGAGTCCCCCGGCTCCGGCCCCGCCCCCCGGCCGGCGCCGTACCGCGTTTACACAAAGGAGGAACTAATGAAACTGCGGAGAACAGTCGTCTTACCCGGAGATCGTCACGTTATCCTGGCGGACATCCTAAGGAAAACGCAACGAAGCAGACGGGCTGGACGTAAACTCCGAGAGAAGAGAGGAGGAAACAGGAAGTCGGTTCCCGCCGTAGTCATGGGTAACGTGAGGTCCCTTCAAAATAAAATGACGGAAATAGCGAGCCTCATGCGGTCCCAGAGGATTTATAGGGACAGCAGCGTCTTGATTTTCACAGAGACCTGGTTAACAGCAGAAATGCCAGACTCTATTGTAGGTTTGGACAATTTTCATCTGCTGCGGGCGGACAGAACGAGAGAATGCGGGAAGAAAAGAGGTGGAGGTCTGGCGGTGTATGTGAACACAAGCTGGTCCAAACCCGAATACTGCACAGTGAGGGAGCAGCTATGTAACAAGGATATTGAACTATTGGCTATTGGCATGAGGCCATATTATCTGCCCCGGGAGTTCTCACATGTGAATTTGATCGCAGTCTATGTGGCCCCGTCTGCCAATGCTGAAAATGCTTGTGAAGCACGGCTCTCCTGCACTTGTAGGCTGCAAACACAGGATAAACAGGCTCTCTTCCTCATCTCTGGTGACTTTAACCACGCTTCTCCCTCTTCTGTTCTACCAACATACACCCAGTATGTTACCTGCCCCACCAGAGAGAATAGAACATTGGACTTGTTTTTTGCCAACACCAAGGAGGCTTATTCTTCTTCCCCCCTCCCTCCCCTGGGCAGCTCGGACCACAACCTTGTACATCTGAGGCCTGTGTATGAACCCATCGTGCGCAGACAGCCTGTGGTGTCCCGTGAGGTGAGGATGTGGTCTGCTGAGAGCGAGGAGGCTCTGAGGGACTGCTTCAGCACCACTGTCTGGACTGAGCTTTATGACCCACATGGGGAGGACATCAACACCATCACAGAGTGCATCACGGACTACATCAACTTCTGTTTTGAGAACTTTGTTCCCTCCCGGACGGTGCGGTGTTTTCCAAACAACAAGCCATGGATTAACCGTGAACTGAAGGCTCTGCTGAAGGAGAAGAAGAGAGCCTTCAGGTCAGGGAACAAGGAGGAGCTGAGGACTGTGCAGAAGGAGCTGAGGAGGAAGATCAGGCAGGCTGAGGCCGGCTACAAGAGGAGGATGGAGGAGCAGCTGCAGCAAAAGAACATTCAGGGAGTGTGGAGGAGCCTGAAAACCATCTCGGGCTTCAAAATCCCCCCTGCCCAGACAGAGGGGGATCTACAGTGGGTGAATGATTTAAATGCTCACTTCTTGAGGTTTGATCGGTCACCCGCCCCTCCCCCTGCACAGCTGCATGCTCCCTCTTCCACAGCTGGACAATGCCCTGCATCTGTTCCTCTTCGCTTATCTGCCCCGGACCATCAGCTCCCCACTTCGCCTGGACTCACCCATCCCCCCAGCACACGGTCCCCCTGCCAACCACTGACTGTCACAGCAGCACAGGTGAGGAGTGAGCTGAAGAGGATTAAAGTGAGGAAGGCAGCAGGACCTGATGGCATCAGCCCCAGGCTCCTTAAGTCCTGCGCAGATGAACTGTGTGGCGTTATGGAGCATGTCTTCAACATGAGCCTGAAGCTGAGGGTGGTACCACAGGTCTGGAAGACCTCCTGTCTGGTACCTGTGCCTAAGACACCGCGCCCCAAAGACCTCAACAGCTTCAGGCCAGTGGCTCTCACGTCCCACCTGATGAAGACACTGGAGCGGCTAGTCCTGGACCACCTCCGCTCCACCGTGAGCTCAGCCATGGACCCGCTGCAGTTTGCATATCGGTCTGGCATCGGAGTGGAGGACGCCGTCATCTCCCTGCTGCACCGCTCTCTCTCTCACCTGGAAAATCCTGGCAGCTCTGTGAGGATTCTGTTCTTCGATCTTTCCAGCGCCTTCAACACCATCCAGCCGCTGCTCCTGAGGGACAAGCTGGAGACGGCTGGTGTGGAGTACGACCTGGCAGAGTGGATCCTGGACTACCTCACAGACCGACCCCAGTTTGTGAGAGCCCGGAACTGTGTGTCTGACACTCGGACCTGCAGTGTGGGGGCGCCCCAGGGCACTGTCCTCGCGCCCTTTCTCTTCACCCTTTACACTGCAGACTTCAGACATGACACGGACAGCTGTGTCCTGCAGAAGTTCTCTGATGACTCTGCCATCATCGGACTCATCAGGGACGACGATGACGGGGAGTACAGAGGACTGGCGCAGGACTTTGTGGACTGGTGTCAGCGGAACCACCTCCTCATCAACGCGGGGAAGACCAAGGAGATGGTGGTGGATTTCCGCAGACGCCACCCCACTGCCCCCTCACCAGTGAACATCCAGGGACGGGACATTGAGAGAGTGGACTCATACAAGTACCTGGGTGTTCATCTGAACCACAAACTGGACTGGACTCATAACACTGTACAGGAAGAGCCAGAGTCGGCTCTACCTCCTGAGGAGACTCAGGTCTTTTGGAGTGACAGGGCCACTCCTGAAGACCTTCTATGACTCTGTGGTGGCATCAGCCCTCCTGTACGGTGTGGCCTGCTGGAGCAGCAGCATCACAGAGAGGGAGAGGAAGAGGCTGGACAGAGTCATCAAGAAGTCCAGCTCCGTCCTGGGCTGTGCTCTGGACTCGGTGCAGGAGGTGGGGGACAGGAGGGTCCTGGCTAGATTCACATCTATGCTGGACCATGAGTGTCACCCCCTGCAGGACACTCTCTCCGCTCTGGAGAGCAGCTTCAGTGAGAGACTGATCCACCCTCGCTGTGTGAAGGAAAGGTTCCGTAGGTCTTTCCTTCCTGCTGCTGTCAGACTTTATAACAAAAACTGTTAGTACTGAACACTCGCAATACTGACCTAACCTAATACTGATGTGCAATTCTGTCATATGTGCAATTGCTGTTGGAATTCATGTGCAATTCATGTGCAATTACTGTGAAATTCATGTGCAATCTATGTGCTGTCGTGACACATATTCATGTGCAATTACTGTCGTGATCACATGCAATGGTATTTATGTATTTATTTATTTGTCTATGGGAGTTTTTATTTATTTATAGGAGATCTTCTACTGAAAGTGTTTTTCAGACTTCCTATAAGTGATCTGTTCTTCTGTATCTACCTCTGTATCTACCTGCGTTGCACCAATGAAATTTCCCCATGTGGGACAATAAAGGAATATCTTATCTTATCTCATTTTTAGCCAAACAGTTTTGCTGTCATTGTAGAACAGTTTCTTTCAACTGGTACAATAATTACTATATCAACAATAAATTATAGATGGAGCAATCGTTTTTTGGGGGTCAGTATTTATCATGGAAAGCTTTATTGCACTCGTAGAGGACTCATTTTTGGATCACGTTCTGTACTATGATAGGATTAGAGCTGTAGACGGTTGAATAAATAACTCAGATGACTCATTATAGACACACAAAAAAACTACATAAGTATTTCATTCTGCTTTTTTAAAATAGTCACACATATAAGAAAATAAATCTCCTGAGAACATTTCCTACACAATGTTGTCACCATTTTATCTTGCGAGAACTTGTCCCGTCCCAAATATTTAACAATTTGGGGAAGTTCATAATGTGACTGGACTGGAACTGAGAAAACAATACTGTGCAACGGGCTGATACTCGGGCCGTTGGACCAGACCAGTCGCAGACGGTGAGGTCGCTGAAGGGTTAAGGATGTTCACAGAGACGATTCACACGTTTGAATCTTCTTCAAATGAAGCAGCTGACAAAAGCATGTGAAAAGAGCTCTTCCCTTCCCCTAACAACAACAACATGGCCGCTACAACTAAACGACAGCACAAACATGACATGACACCACAACTTTTTTTTTTTTTTTAACTCCATTGGGTCATAATCTCATTTTTGGACAGGAAAATGTGTGACTATTTCATGGTTGTAAGCAAAATGTGTTGGGTGAGGATTTGCATTGGCACTGGGACTATTAAGCCAACTGTTTTCTATGCAAACAAATGCGCTTTAACCAAATGCGGCCTCCAAAGAACAAGAATAACAGTTAAAGGGGAGTACAGATCCTTGCAGCAATACACCTGGCGATCCAGTCTTTCAGGGCATGAACAATAATGACATTAAATTAAAGGAATGAATGAAGAGCCACGCCTTGCACACATGACAAATGACATTTCAAAGTCTATGATATTACAATGACATAGTAATAATCATCTAGATGTGTTCTTTAGTTTAGACTCTTCAAATACTCTGAAGTAGGTCATGATATATATTTTGTATTATTAACTGATATCTGATAAAAGTGCAAGTTAAGTCTTTAAAACAAAAAAGCAAAACAAAAAAATAATTATTTCCAGGACAGAAATGTTGGATATTTTGGTTTAGTATTAAAAAAGTACTCTTCAAAATTGCATCTGAGCTTTAAAAAGTATAATTTATGGTAAAGTTATGAGACATGTTTGATGATAAACTATTGTGGGAGTCCAAATAAAAAATGCAAACGTGTGTGATAATCTCCTGGGAAATAAAAAAATGATGTGAAATATGATAGTAAATGTCGTTATCTGTATCTGTGCGGTTTTCATTTGCCAAAACCATGTTCGGTTTTCATATTTTGAGATCATCTGAGGTTAATCCAACGTTCTCACATTATGTTTCTCTACAATTTTGCCTCCTTTTCAGACTTTAGCATGCATTTGTTCACAGACTTTCACAGGGACTACTTTAAAGCTTCTCCATTTCAATAGCCTTGGGGAAACATTCATGCTGGTTAATAAGGATTTATTGCCACACTTTATGACACAGAAAGTGAGAGTGAGCAGGTAACATGGGATCACTTACTTTGGACAGAAAACACAGGCCTGGGACAGTGGACACGTGTAAAACAACAGTAAGACAGTCACCATAATAACAGTAATATGTGCATTATTACCTTGAAGACTTTGCCAAAGGCGCCGTCTCCCAGCTCCCCGATGATGTCCCATATGTCCTCCGGGTTGACGTCCCTGTGGACATGCTCGTACTGCTTCTTCTTTCTGTCCGGCCCAAACTTGAATATCTTCCGAAAATTGAAGAAAGACATGTTGTGCGGCGGATGTCCTCTGCGTCTTCACGGCTATTTCCGCCTCGCCGAAACGTAGCGGTCCCTCCCAAGAGTCTATCGAAATGACAATAACATGGAGGTGTGAATGATTATAGCAGATATTAATGTCATCTTCAGAGGCAAGTTGCAGCCGAGGCGAGTCTTATTTCCTGATCACATCACAGCCGAGCTAACCCGACGCAAAGACGTAACGTAAGGCGACGGTTTTGGCGAGAGAACAGAGCACTTTTTCCGCGTCGTCTGTCGGTCAAGTGTCAGATGACGCGCGTGTCCAATAGCAGCGGATGCAGACCAAAACAATGCTATTTACATTGTTATCATGTGCAAAAGTGTTGTGAAGTAAAAGGGCCAGGCGAGGAGAAGACCTCATGGATAAGTTAGCGGACTGTCGTCAAGCTGCGTAAACGGACGGATTCAACTTCCGCTTTGAAACGATAGAATAAATGTCTGTACGAATAAGGACTAAACTCGCTAAGGATACGTTTTATTTGTGTAGCCATTGGGCAGAGTTGACAACATGCTGAGAATTTTTTGAATTTTTTAATTAATTTATGTATTTATTATCTCAGTAATGATATTCAAAATGTGTAAATACATATTGAGGTTCAAGTCTAATACAACATGTGTATGGACCATTAAATGAACAAAAAATGGAAGCAATGTTGTTATGTTTGTGAGATTACAATAGACGTGTTTGTCTATTGGATGTCGTTTTAATAGTTCATTTCACGAGAACACCTGGCTAGTTCCGGTTAGCATTAGCTTAGAGACCACTTTCTTTTCTAAGTATAGATTTTCATTTCAAGTACATGGTACGTTAAGGTCTTAGCATGTTGCCTGTGATTATCCATCTGCAACTCATTCTCCACTTTTTGTTAATTAAGTATTTAGTTATTTTAGGTAATGGAGCAGGAAGTGGAGCGCCACATTTTATAGGTAACCGGAACTAGCCGGTTATTTTCGTAAAAAGAAGTTACAATATTATACACTTTTCCATACATCTCCCAACTCTCGTCTTAGACAATGTACATGCCAATGTATGTTCACAAAGTGACTAATAGACTACATGTTTTACTTTGAAGAAAGCACATGCCAATTTCCGCCACCACGCTAGCTTCCGAACGTGAGCGTTACCACAGAGCGAGCGGTGTCGGTTTCCTGAAGCCTCCTAGCAGGACGTGCTCAGCTCAGCCCTCCTTCACGCGCACTGCTGCTGCTGATGTTTCTGTTGTAACCGCAAAGTAGAGACGCCAGCACGTTTCTCTTTGCACACTTTCAATGTACATAGTCCAATGTTACAAATAACCGCACAAAATGACCTGCAAAAATGGCCATGTGCACCAAATATTCAGAAGTACCCACTAGGTCAGGAATAAGATAAACTAAGCATATACCTCCTCCATCAAAATCAAATGTGAAACTTTGATTTTGTGATTTTTACTTAATCCAAACGTCAAAAGCATTTAGATAACTGTAGTATGATGTCAGTTGCCTTGCCACCAGTTTGTCCACCAGGAGGAGACAAACTACCGCTTCACTGGGCTCATAAATCCTGGGTTTATGGATTTGCAAAATGATGAGATCAAGACTTCACCCACATGTCAATCACACACATGTCAATCATATGTGTATAACCACTAGCAGTGGCAGCTGCTATGTGTCATCATGTTTACACATTTAAACACATTTCATGTATTTTGTTTGTGTGTAAGAAGTGCACAGGCTGTTGTCTCCGATCATACCTACGATTTAAGAAAAACATGCTTTCAATACAATCTAATGTTAATATTCTTTTTTATCTTGCGTTTTTATTATTACAGCTGTTGCAGTGGAGGTTCCTGGATCTGTTTGTGCAGGGATGACTGGAATACAGCGGGCAGGCCCATCAGTTGGCAGATAAACTGATTAAAGGCAGCTTACTTTAGTTGCATACTTTTTAAGTTCAAACAGGCTGAACCACATCACTACATCCCCACACCATCCTCATCACTACAACCGCATTATTTCCCCTGCTCATTTACAGCTGGAAGTTGAGGCTATTAGTAAAACAAACATATCACACATGCAAACACATGGACAATTTCATAACCTGGACTTTCTGGCACGTCTTCAGTGTAAGCGTCAAAGAGGATGTGTTGAATACACAACTGATCATCCCGACTGTGATTTCTGATGGTCAGGTCTGCACACTGAGGATCTGAACCTGCATGGACTGAACTCATAAACATGGCTTTGTGGTCAATCATTACATGAGTCAGTCTCAACTTTTGCAGTGCACACACCTTACAGTAGTGTCTCCTTTAACCATGTTTGACAGGTCACATCTTTTGCATTGTCCGGTCTGTTGTAACAAAGGATCATATCATTGCACTGTGGCATACAGGGCCGTATGCAGGATTCTTTTTCCCTTTTAAGGATGTTTTGGTCTGTAGGCTTTATTAGACTGGACAGCTGAGGGTAAAAATGGGGATGAGAGAGAGAGGAAGACATGTAGTGAAGTGTCAGAACCAGGATTGTATGCAGGATTTTTAAAATACTAAATGTACTAAATGTATTTTACTAATAAAAATGCTAATTACGAGTTTTCTATTGGCTATTGGGCCATCCTTGAACATTCTGCTTATGTGTCTTGCATGTGGCCTACACTTGAAGGCAGGGGGGGTCTGGGGGGTCTTCCCCAGGACATTTTGAGGACATTTTAATGTAATCTGGAGGTATTTTTGATGAACAATTTTAATTTCCATCAGCCCGTACAATATAAAACACATAAAGACATAGGCTGCATTATGATGAATTCTCTCCAATATTCATGGGCCAATATTTAACAGCTACACAAAAGAACAATAAGTGAAACCGTCCGCACGTGGCAGTTGTATCTCTCACTTCAGACAGCAGGTGGCGCTGTAAGAGCGCTGTGCCCGCCTCTGCAGCCGTGATGGGCCCTTCAGAGGGGCCCGCCTCGTCCTTTCACACGCGCTCCTCCTGTCCCGTCCTGTCCCGCTGGTGTGAGGTCCAGCCCTCTGACTGGAGGGAGGAGAAGCCTGCTTCAACTCCACTTCTCCTGCGCTGTCATGTTTCACAGTCCGCACACGTCCACAACAAACCCGGGACCTTCTGAAGCCTCTGTGCCTGTCCAAACTCCTCTCACGCGCTGTCCTTACAAGGCAAACTAACTCCACGTCACTAATGCTGTTTTACGGGTGAGCTGCAGGTTTGCATTCTTTCCAGCATGCATCTACGCACGGTCCTGGACGTGAACGTGGTGGATGTCCAGAAGAGGAGGAACCCATCCAAGCACTATGTGAGTCTGAAACCGTTTTATATTTGCTGTAAGTCTTCACAAAGTTGCATACCACGACTGTTTTCCATCTGCATGCACTAGAAGTCTAGTCTCGTGCCATCCTAACTGACCAGAGTAATCAAATCTAGCTGGCCCATGAGACGACTCTCAGAGGAACTGCAGAAATCAATTAGTCCATCAGGTAAAATTGGATTAATTAACCTGAGAGTTGGGATCAATTGCAGCATCCATCTCCTGCAGAGGGAGTCTCCACAGGGGACACAGGGCCCTGACTGTCCTGTCCTGTCCCCTGGGAGCAAACAGGACAGGAGGTGAGGAGGGTTTATACTGGGAAGTCCCCTCAAGGGAAAGAGCATATAAAATGTCATTATCGATGAGCTAAGCAACAGAAAATGCTTATCCGGTTGGCCGTGGATAGAGGAAAGAAGAATCCCTTTGTCTGATGGCCCTGCTGCTCCAGTGTCACTTCCTCCAGAGGACCCGTGGACACTAATGCATGTTTACACACTCACACACTAAAGAGAGAGCACTCAGCCAGGATTGTAGGTCTACTGCACTTTTTAATAAACACTTTAGTTTAGTCACATACTTTTGCCGGACAGGAAGGGCCCGACGCTGGAGCCAGTTTTAACCACTGTAATCAGACTACTCCAGAATGTTATTAAGGGCTCTTCTTGTGCAACATTCTCTGTCTCACACTGATAATGCTGAAGGAATAGACCCAAAACTGGCTCTGATGTCACACTGTTGATACAAAAATAGACAATAGACACGATTATAAGAGCACCTCGCATATTGTAGACGTTATAGACATTTACTGATCTGAATCTTGAGTTGAATGACATTTTTTTCAGTTTCAATTAGGGCCGTGCAGTTAATCACTTCTGTAATTGTGACTACGGTACTCTATGCCATTACAAGGTATAATCAAAACACAACAAGTTAGTACATGAATTGCAACTTATCGATTATTGAAATATATATACAAAACATGCTATGAGCTGAGAAAATAAATTTTATGATTGAAATTGTGCAGTAATTCCTTAAAAATGACCTGGAAAATGTGTAAATGAAGAGTATTTGATTGAAAACACTATTTTTTTCCATAAATGTGCTGCACCAGGATCCTCCAAGCTGAACTGGTCAAAGTCGCTCTAAACAGCTAATCGATTAAACAAAAGAATAATCACAGACTAATCGATTCGCAAACTGATCATTAGTTACAGCCCTAAAAATACAATCAATTAAATTATGTTAAAGGTAATTGGTCTGCCACTCAAAATCTGGAGCAAAGATACTTTTTCTAATGCAAATTGGCTCAAAAAACATTACTACTCATAATAAATAGTACGTAATATTAATTTGTATGTATTATGAGTCAAATCAAGTCGTTGGCACAAATTCAATAAGATTAACAAAGCTCCAGATGACTTCCCCCTCAGTTGTTTTGGTAAATTATCTCCACCTTTTGGACTTATTAATATGAAAAAAAAAACCTGCTTGATATTTCATCTCATTTTTACCCTTTGTTCCGTTATTTTCCCACTCTTCAGTCATTGTCCTGAAATGCCCTCGGTAACCTTTTCCCTCCTGTTTTCTTCTGCAGTTTCTTCTTGCGTTCGCTCATGCTGTCTGTGTCTAATTAGCGAGCTGCCGGAGGACTCATTTTGCCTGGCTGCTCTCACATCGTTTTTATTGTTCCAAACTGTGATCTAAATGAACAGAAGAGTGTTTTAAAGGCTCACTGGTTTCCTTATAGATTGTCACCATATGTGCGAAGTTTACTTTCGTCAACGGCGCGTTCCATGTGCTTGGGTTGAGATGCGTTTTGCCATCTGCTTTTGAAACGACAGTGCACGCAAAAAAAGACTTTGTGAAGTTCATTTTTTCATCGTTGAGTTGTTTTTGGTCATCTTTATAACGGTTAATTGTGTAAATGATGGATGTCTGGATGGGGAAATGCACGAACACACGTCAGGAGAAGTTGAAAAACACCTCGAGCACTGCTTTTTAGAAAAAACATCTGTGAAGTTTGATCCGCAAGAACGTTTTAAATAAATAAAGCGCAAAGGAAAATCGTTTTTTATGCTGGATTGTTTTTGGCCTCCAGGTTTATTCAGCCAAGAACGATCACTCTTTTTCCTCAACTTCTCCTTGGCTTCTTTCTATGCCATGATTTGATGCGAAATGGCTCAAAAATAGTGATGAACACAACTTTAATTCTGATAATCAATATGTCACATTGTTACCTGTGATGTATTGCTAGTTTTTAAGATGTAAATACATTTGTCAGTACTTTGTAAAACCTTTGTCTGTATGAGAAATGCAGTAGTTTTTATCACACCGTTTGTTTTCAACACCTCATTTACACAATTGTCTATTTTAATCATATTTAGTGATTAATTCCTGATCTTTTCATTGCGGCCATGTTTTGTATTTCATTATAAACGTGGTAACAGTGTTGTCATGGGTCCCCAGCACCTTCTGTCACACTAGAATACCCGCACTATGAGTCAAATGTTAAATTGAGCTACAATACACAGCATTAATCATTACAAAACGGTAAATACTTCAGGCCTAGTGACCCCTTGCTGGTTGCTCTCCAATATGTGACCATGACAGATAAACTTAATGGGTTTATGTGACCTTTAATGACCTCCTGGAGTTAAGTCAGTCAGGAATGTCATTAGGCTTAAGTAATGCTAAAGTGCTGCTCTAATGCCTTTGACAAAGTGGCTTCTTCTCCTAATAGCCCTGTTCTGTTTGTCTTCTTCTTCTTCTCTTAGGTGTACCTCATCAACGTGACCTACTCCGACTCCACTTCTCATGTCGTCTACAGGAGATACAGCAAGTTCTTTGACCTCCAGGTGAGGCAGCGTGCGATGGGACGGATTCGACTGTTGTTTTAAGTTGGGTTTTTTGATCGAGGTTTAATGGGAAATCTAATCAGCGGTTGGATCATAAATAATCCTAAAGAGAAGTTATGACCTCGCCCTAAATACAGAACAGGGTTGGGTAATGTCTCGGGAAAAGGCGTCTGGACGGGGGCTTGATAATGATGTTTCAGAACAGCCCCAAAACAGATATTCTACTGACCTTTTAACAGATGTCTTGAGATATTAGGGTTTCATGCAATTTAAAATTTGAACTTAATGATTAGTATTAGTAAGATAAGATTACAAAAACTTAAGTGTAATTTGTTGCAGCAGGAAAGTACAAGAAGAGTCTCAGAAGAATAATAATGTCAAAGTGTTCTAGATCAATAAAAAGCACTTCATGTTCAAAGATTGTATGACAAAATGCTTTACAGATCACATGCACACACATGCACACACATGCACAAACAAACAAACAAACAAACAAGCACATTAAAATAATGAACATGGCAGAGCACAGATGAACCAGCTAAGAAAGCACCATCAGAGGAGCCGTTTGAAATGTATTGGAGGTCTATTATCTGTTCTGTTCTAGTAACCACAAGATAACAGAATTCTTCTGAAAGTCATTGTAAATCTAAGTCCAAAAAGTCAAGCCAAACGTCTTTGGTCCCAGGAAGATGTATTTTTATGTTACTTATTTTAGTTTTTATTATTTTATGTTATCCTACTCCAAACAACTATGAGACACGTTTTAACTTCGAATCTTGTTTCCATTTAGGATTTACAAATGTGTTTTTGAAATGAGTTTTACAAACATATCATCCTTCTTATACATTGGGTGCAGTTATAGCCAGCTGCACCAGTATCAAGTAAATTCCCCCCAAATCCTTTATCTTCAATACTTCTACCCGACTTTACAGTTTCAAACAGAGGGAGCTCACCTAAACCCTTTTATGGACAAGTTAACTCAGTGATTGTCAGCCTGTAAGCTCATAAAGCCCGTGTCTGGCTTCTTACCATGCTCGTAACCAGTCCTAATGCTCGCTTGGCTGAGCGTGCTGTGGCCTGGAGAGGAAACCCTTTGTTCTGTAGCCTCTCGCTAATAGCCAGGAAAATTCAGCTGGACTTGTGGAAACGCAGCGTCTTTCCTGTCTCTGTAAACATTCGCTCTCTAGATCTGTGCTGCCGGCCCGGGTCGGTCTGCCCATGTTAATCTATGAACAACAACAGGCCACAGCTGTCCACACACTACCTATGGGACTGTGGGCTTAGCGCAGGACGTCAGGTGGGAAGTGTTTGAGGTTCAAAAGCATGGCACCTTTTTCCCATGTTTCTATTTCAATCTCTTTAGGAGTAATGTATTATAAGAGTATTCCAGACAGATGGTATCAGTGGTAATATAGGCTTGCCATATCCAAACATGCAACCTGGCCTGGAAGTGTCACCTCCTTGTCTCAGTTTAGTTCAGTTTAGTCTTTATTTGAAGAGACAATATACTGTACGGAGACATTGAGCTCATAAAAACAAACACCAGATAAAAGATAAATAGTCAGAGTCCCTCTAATGTGTGTATTATTGAGCATGCAGGGGCTTGAATGTAGTTAGTCTCCTACTGTAATAGTGTTTGGATTTTGGATGATTATATATATTTATATATTTATATATATATATATATATATATTTTTGACCCAGAAGTTACTACGACTGAACAACTCAATAAAGATGAAACGTTGTGAATTCAAGTATCACGTGAGGTCATCCGTGTTAAAACCTTACTTCAACCATTGCTATATTCAGTTTTCTCTGGCCCCGCCCCTGTAAGTCTTTTTTTTGCCTTGTGTCTTTTTATTTTTCCATCTTCTCTCTTTCCTTTCAGTTAAAAAAAAAAAAAAACTTTATTGACAATAATGTGGAGAAATGTATCTAACGTTTGTAGCTTGATACACAATGAGATGGTTTACTAGTAACATAGTAAGAAACTTACGTTATTTGAAAGGTATAAAGATTGTAACAAAAGTTTAAAAAAATTACATTTATAAAAAGAAAAATTAAATAAAACCATGCTGGACCTGATTTTTCTGTTTTGAAAGGTGAAAACAGAACTAGTTCATTTTAAGCTCCTTGCAGCGGCTTTAAATGCAGAGAAAGTGCTGTGGTCTCATGCTTTTACAATATATCTGTTCCAGGGCAAAACTGATTTTCACTTTATTACATGAAAAAATGGAGTACATGAGCGAGTTCTGGTTTTCATGTTTCAAAAAGTAATAAAAAAATCAGGTACAGCGGCTTTAAGGCACCGTACACTTTATTGTCCCCATAGGGAAATTTGTCCTCTGCAATTGACTCATGGTTCAGTGCCAGTGGGGCCTGTCAGGAGCAGTGTGTCAGGAGCAGTGTGTCAGGAGCAGTGTGTCAGGAGCAGTGTGTCAGGAGCAGTGTGTCAGGAGCAGTGTGTCAGGAGCAGTGTGTCAGGAGCAGTGTCAGGAGCAGTGCCACAGCCCGGAGCCACGTCTTGAACTAGCCTTGGTCAGGTCCATCTTGAACTGGAAGATGTTTTATGTTTTGGGCTGATGGGGGAAACTCACCAGACACTTTCAGCCTTGATATTACATATTTATCAACCTACTTGTCACTTCAAGCTGAGAATGTGAATCTTGTTTGCCAAACTACACCTACGGCAAGTCCCAAACACCAAAATTCTCTGTCTATTGTTAACAATTAGATATTTTACATTCTGTATGAAAACACCCACATGTGACCATGACCTCATTTACCATAATACTTTATGACCATTTTCATTTGGGCTGCACATTGCCAGTATTTCTCATCACCTTGTATTCTGTATTTATTTATATTCATTTATTTTATCTTTATTTTTCCCCTCCATTCCTTATTAAGAAATTAGAGGGTTTGTCTATAGGAGTTTTTGTTTATAAGAGTTTTTCTATTAAGAGTGTTTTTTAAACTTCCTATAAGTGATCTGTCCTTTTCCTCTGCATCTACCTGCGTTGCAACAATGAAATTTCCCCATGTGTGGACAATAAAGGAATATCTTATCTTATCTTACTGTAATAAGACATGTTTTAACATTTTAAAATAGCGTATCTTAATAATATCCATCTCCATTTAGACATTTAGAGAAGTGACATCACATGGCCAAGTATGTTTTTAGCTAAATTGAGTCATAGTCATTGAGTAAATAAAACATAATATTACCATTCAGTGTACCTTTAAAGTCAGAATTGTTGTAGTACAAATTATACATAAACACATTCATAATTGTGATAGTAATGCAGACCTGTGTATTCAATGATGATGGAGTATTTGATATACTTTGTTTTAAGCCTCTTCAGTGAAGTAAAGCGCTCATAACTGCTCCTCTGGGACGTCATTACCACAAACCTTTCAAAATCTCATCTCCATTTTGTTTGCGTCTCGTTTTTGCTCTCGTGTTAAAAGCGCAGTGGTGTCCTGGGTCCATTTGTTTGCACACAGGAAAGTGCTGACCGCGCTGTGAGAGGGAGATGTTTTTGACCAGAGCAGAAACGGTCAGCGCGTGAAGTGAGTGAGGTTTTCTGAATCTGCACCCTTTAACCGCAGAGGATAGAACTCAAGGGTCAGGCATTCCGATGGAGGATTGTGGGGGGAAACTAAGCCTGGTTTTCTTTGCAAAGTGATTCCAAAGGGCTTTTTAGGTGTCATTTCCCCCAGATTCAAGAGAGAAGAGAGAGAGAATAGTGTGTGTGGCCTGAATATGTCATAATTGGACACATTTTGAGGAGTTTAGTGTTGTTATCAGGATGGGTGTGGAGCTACAATAATCCATGTGTCAGTATAAAGTATCTGTATAGTTGTTATGTTAGTCATAGTGATATTCAAACACAAATGTCTGAAAGAAGTTTTTAAAAAAAGAAGAGAAAAGTATTCTATTCCCTCATGAAAAGTCAGAGTGTTTTTAATTTGCTGGTGAAAAATCTAGAGCATAAACAGAGCCAACATATTTGTCAAATAATGTGAGAAGTTGTGGTGTAGTTAAAAACCAGATGTACAAACGTGTAACCATCTCTTTCTTTAGCTTTCCAGAATGATTCTTCCAGTATGAACAAGTACAAGTTCCACAAACATTGTACTATATTAAAATAAATACATATTTTCGTATACACTGGTAATGTGTTTGTTAACCTTGATTTAAAAAAAAATATTATTACATTTTGTCTTTTTTTTTCTAAATTGGAGCAAAGTACTGTTAATGAAATATAGTTTTGATGTTTTTACTTGATAGAAAAAAGGTGGTAAAAAGTACTGACACCCAGATAATACCGGTAATTGATACTTAAATTCGTGGGTTTGAATCCGGCTCCCAACAATTTGCTGCATGTCATTCCCCAGTCTCATCCTCGCTTCACAATGCACTGTCCTGTCAAATAAAGTCTATGGGCCAAAAAATCCTAAAAAAGCAAACAAACAAAACAAACTAGATACTCATTTGAACAAGTACTGAAAAACTAACTTCAACCTTAAATCATACAAAATAAGACTTTTTCTATATATTTTTTTGGTCTGGATCTACAGTATATCAGAACTAGTATAAGACCACAGGGTACAATTATTTTGTGATGAAAATGACATTGCATTGACTAAATAAACACGTTTTTTTAAATGATTGCTCTGCTGAAATCAAATTCAGTTTTAATTATTTATCTTTGTATCAAAATAGACACGTTTTAACTTTATGCCTTCTTTACTTCTCGTGCCAAGCTTTGATGGCAATAGATAAATAACTAAAATGAAGATACAACTCAATGTACACAGTAATAGACGGCGAATGATCCTCTACTTAATACTACATTCACATACAGACGACTGTAACCTAAGCTGTTACCCCACACTCCCTTTGCTGTAAACAGTTGTGAAGAAGTTGTCAAAAACATGAGCCAGATCTGGAATGGTCTTGTTTTTTTTCCCACTCACAGATTCCTCCCTTTCTCCTCCAGTCTGAGATTCCTCCTCCAACAGAGCCTTTGTCTATAACCACACAGGGCTCTCTGTCAATGCCACATATCGACAAAACAGTATGTACATATTCATCTCTTTAGAAATAAAACAGTACATGCGTATTTATTTCATTTTTTAACATATAAAATACATTACCAATGACATACAGAAAAAGCATACACAACAAATGAATGAAAAGGAGCAGAAAGTCGAGCAATCTTGTGTTATCTGCCTCCGAATTTTTAACTTATACTGAAAGTTTAAAATATTTCACTTTACATTTCCACTTTAATAACATACTGTACATTCATTCATTCACAGCCGTAAAGTGTGTATCACAGGTTTTTATGATTTCCTACTTTTGAGTTTACTTTGTAGAATAAAACCTGTTGTAAATATAAATTATAGTTTTACACCAATCAAGCATCAGTTTGAGAAGAGAAACATGTTGAAAATGACAGGAAGAAGAGCAAAGTTCCAAAACATGATGACATCACAGTTGGGAGAGTCCATCCAAAACACACAACAAAATAATGCTCTTCTTTGCTGAATAATAATTGCAGTGACATTAGATGAGTTTGGGCCCAGTGCATCATGGTTGTTAAGAAAATATCAAAGAATTTCCTAGAGTGATGTCATGATTTACAACCAGGAAGTAAGTATTAAAACCTAAAATTGCTATATTTTTGTCTTTAAATCCTAAATATAATTACCGTATTTTCTGGACTATAAGTCACACCTTTTTTCATAGTTTTGGTCGGGGTACGACTTAAACTTTATATTTATATTTATACTTATATGTGATATTATTTGTTATTTTCACACTTGCGACTGCATTTCATACTCCACTGCGACTTATATATGTTTTTTTTCTTCTCTATTATGCATATATATTTTTGTCTTTAAATCTTTAATATAATTACCGTATTTTCACACCTTTTTTCATAGTTTTGGCTGGTGCAACTTATATTCCGGTGCGACTTATAGTCCGGAAAATACGATATATAGTAAAATGAGTAGTCCAACCTGTTATAGGCACTTTAATGTTTTGTTTTTTTAATGTATTTCTTTTAATGTTAATGCCATTCACAACACTAGCTTCATGATGACTGTAAATTGCTTGTCATTTGGATGTTTTACCGTGTAGATGTTTTTCAGTCCGGCGTATGGCATTACATCACTGCACCTGTTGCTACAGTGACGAGTTCACATTCCCCTGCTTAACTCTTGGCCCAAACACTAGCTTCCTGTAGCTTTTAGAAATACAGAACATTGTAAACATTACGACTTGGCAAAGCGACGACCCCATATTAAAGGTAAATTTGAAATGGGAGAATAATGTTTAGGCAACCGACACCTGTTTTTTCTTTTCTTTTGGTAGTGAGTAATCTCAAAGGAGACTTCTTAAGGCTGACGTGAACATTTCACCCTGGAGAGACAAAGAGACCACGAGAATGGACTGTTTAGCAAGCTTTATTTGCGAGTTATTTGGCGCTCAGACCCCGGCGGAAGACGTTGCAATCATGGGCACTCCATGATCTATTTGTATTAGATGTCTCCCCCCGGAGCCTGGAGACTGATGGTGGTAGATGTGGAGAGGAGGTAGAGGATGAGGGGAATGTAGAGGAGGAGCTGGGGAGGTGGTGGGTCGCAGTACGGTTTGAGCAGCCGAGCCATCAGCCTGAGGGCTTAAATGCCACCGCCTGGTGCTGATTGGAGCGGGGAGGAGTCACTGGGAGCGTTGATTGGGGATGAGGAGCAGGTGCGAGGGCCATGGTGCAGACGCCCCCTGACCTTTAACCCTCCTTCTTGGCCGGGAAAAACTGCATAACCTCTTTGGGATAAGCGCAGAAACCTGGGAGAGTCCATGGTGAAGGAGGGATCTGACTCTCACAGACGGACAGGCGGGCGCCGCTTGAGTGCGATGATGGCGCTGGGGAGCAGGGTCCTTCCATGGTGGCCTTGATGTAGGAAGGAGTTAGGTCTTCCAGGCTGAATTTACGCAGGCTTCATTTGTGATCGCTGTTTGGGAGGCGCAGAGTGAAACCTCCTGTCGTCGTGGGAGTGTTTGCAGCTGAAAGCAGAGTGCGGGCAACGTGATGAGTGTGCGATTTACTGTGTCGGACAAACGGAATAGTTCGGGAATAGTTCTGTACAGCGTTTGGTTTCAGATCATTTTAATGTAACTTCCTGGACCAAAGTGTTGTTTCCATAGCCATGATGTTATGTGCAGAAGTGAATTGTGTTATAAAACAATACATTGAATACTTACAGACAAACCAAAACGCATAGATTCTGATTAATTTTCACCGACCAGCATCTTTCCTATGATTTTGTCTTGGTTAATGTATCGTTTTGTATCGTTTTATTTGTTCTGCTGTCGCAGTACAAATAAAAGCAATGCCAATACCATTTTGTATATAACTTACCTTTAGGACAGTCCACAGCAAAATTTCGTGACCAAAATACAGTGAGTGTCATGTCATTTCCTTGAGTCGTACACCCGATTCATTTCTTGTCATCTGTAGTCATTTATTTGGGTGATTTTATTTGGGTTTGGAACCAGAACAAAGACTACATTTGCCTATGGAAGCTGCAGATTTTCAACAATATTAAAGGTGCATTATGTAACACCTGCTTGTCTCTGTGGAGATGCTACTGTTTTGTCAGGGATCTTCCACATTATGGCATTAATCTGATCTGTCTTGCATCTTTTCAATTGCAGTTGCCAAGAAAATACCTTTTAAAACCTGCATTCTGTCGTCACGTCACTGGAAATAGGCCGATATTGTATCTTTTTTGCATAGTTGGATATCCACATTAAAGCTCCAGCATAGGCCAATAATTAGTTTGGGCTGAAAAAGTTGCTAAAGGAAATGCAAGGTGCTTCGCCTGCCATGGACACTGCACAACATCAACAACATGCGTCAAATGAAGAGGACACATTTTCCTATAAAAGGCTAATCAAATCTAAAAACATGTGACTGTTAGATTTTCAGTGAGATGGATGTTTACAAGCCATCGCCATAGAAATGATCATTATGGGTATATAGGCTATGAATAAAACCCCATCATGATTAATGTCTGGATTTAACCAGGACTAGAACTGGACCAAACCAAGACTGCATCAGGACTAAACTGGGCTCGAACCAGGACTAAACCAGGACTCCCTTAGTCTGCATAATATGACTCACTATTTGAAAAACATGGCTCAAAAGAACACAAAACGTCATACTTTCAACCCCAAAATCCTGCTAAGCGAAACTTTTTGCCCATTGAAGCAAATTTGGTTAACCAGCTCTGTTTTTCTACTCCGCATTTTGCTTCACCCTTAAAACACAATAGTGACGGCAGAATTCTTCAAAGCGAACCACTCCTCCTCGGCTGTCCTTAGGATGACGGGGAGAGATGCCAAGCCCTGTGAGAAGAGAGCTTTCAGCAAAGACCTACAAAACAGATTCTACCACAAGAAGAGAACCCCCAACCACATCTCAGCCGAGATGCTTCACTAACGACGGCTCCGGGCCCAGACACTGTGGGCCCAACGCCGTTCTGCTCAGTCCACCTGGTGCTTGTTGGCTCAGTACTGACCGACATGCTCTGCTTTCTTTGTGAGTGTAGCTGAACGCTTAGGGCTCGTTCAGTGGAGCGCATCTGGAACACGGCAAAATCCTGAAGGTGGAGCTGTGCATGTGGCTCTGAGGTCGAGGCCTGTGAAGGATGCACTGGAGCCAAGTCAGGATCGGGCTGTGATTTATTTCAAAGGGAAACTACAGTTGTTTGGCTTTCAAATAAAGACACATTTGCAAACTATAATTCATGAGATCCAAACGTCCTTCAGCCTCATTTCTTACTCTGCCTGACAGTAGCTCGCTTAATAGCTCACTTAGTAACTTGCCTATTTGCTCGCTTAGTAGCTCACTCAGTAGCTTGCATAGTGTCTGGCTCAGTAGCTTGCTTAGTAACGTGCCTAGAAGAAGACGCTCGATTTGTAGGTCGCTTAATAGCTCGCTTAATAGCTCACTTAGTAACTTGCCTATTTGCTCGCTTAGTAGCTCACACAGTAGCTTGCGTAGTGTCTGGCTCAGTAGCTTGCTTGGTAACTTGCCTAGAAGAAGACGCTCGATTTGTAGCTCGCCCTAATAGCTCACTTAGTAACTTGCCTATTTGCTCACTTAGTAGCTCATTCAGTAGCTTGCTTGGTAGCTTGTGTAGTGTCTGGCTCGGTAGCTTGCTTAGTAACTTGCCTAGAAGAAGACGCTCGATTTGTAGCTCGCCCTAATAGCTCACTTAGTAACTTGCCTATTTGCTCACTTAGTAGCTCATTCAGTAGCTTGCTTGGTAGCTTGTGTAGTGTCTGGCTCGGTAGCTTGCTTAGTAACTTGCCTAGAAGAAGAAGCTCGATTTGTAGCTCTCCCTAATAGCTCACTTAGTAACTTGCCTATTTGCTCACTTAGTAGCTCATTCAGTAGCTTGCTTGGTAGCTTGCGTAGTGTCTGGCTCAGTAGCTTGCTTAGTAACTTGCCTAGAAAAAGACGCTTGATTTGTAGTTCGCTTAATAGCTCGCTTAATAGCTCACTTAATAGCTCACTTAGTAACTTGCCTATTTGCTCACTTAGTAGCTCATTCAGGAGCTTGCTTGGTAGCTTGCATAGTGTCTGGCTCAGTAGCTTGCTTAGTAACTTGCCTAGAAGAAAACGCTCAATGTGTAGCTCAATTAGTACCTCACTTAGTAGCTCGTTATTTGATTACTCAGTAGCTCGGTGAATAACTTGCTTAATAGATCACTCAGTAGATTGCTTAATATATTTAGTAGTTCACATAGTGGCACGTTTAGTATCTCGGTTAGTGGCTCACTTAGTTGCTCACTTCAGGTGCGTCGCTAATCAGCTAGCATGTAGCTAATGACCACAAGACCTAACATTTATTTATCTATAAAACTCTTTCTAAAACTTTATTTACTGCCAAGTCATTTTTAAAAGTTTTTTTAATTTTAAGTGCATTGGAAAAAAATGTATGCGCTTCAAAGTGGGCGGGGCTTCTCATTGAATAAATGTAAGATCAGTTTAAAGGCTGTGGATCTAACATAGCTCTAGATCTAACATTACCACAAATAAAGAGTAAGGATCCCAAACCAACCAGAAAAGTTACATAGTGCATCTTTAAATAGAAACTCACATTTACCCTCAAATGCTGTACCTTTTTTGCCCTCTAGATCATAAATAATACTTTAGTTTTCTCATTTGTAAAAATGAATTGAAAAGACTTTGTTGACATCACCAGAAGCGGACGGCTATAAGCGGTGCACGGTTGGAAATCGACTGCACGCTGATCAGAATCACTTGTTAATTCACATCTTCTAACGTCCTCTTCAGACAGTGCCCCAGTTGTGTCCTCCTCTCGATAGATCTCACATGGAGCCCGATAATTCATTCTTTCGCTGATTCTCGGGCTAAATCCCTGCGTTTGAGTCTTTGGAGTGGAGATGACGCGTGGTTGTCTGGCACGCTGCAGATCAGAGTGCGCGGCGGTTCCTCGCACCGCGGAGCCACTGTTTTGAAGAGGTCTAATTACGGCCTTCGTTACACAGGGCAGAGCGGCCGTGTGTGGCTGCTGTTTACATCTGCGGCTCTGCTCTTTATCTCCTGTCGCTTTGAACCTTCTCTGATAAACGTGATTGATGGAAGACGTTAAGATCTTTAGGAATCCCACAGTTAAATTGCTGTGATCATTTAAGTTCAGTTTCTCGTGTCATATCTTTTACATGTATTAGACTTTAATCACGCAGATGTTTTCCTATTGCTTATTAATGTACTTGATTTTCTTGAAATGATACTGTAATAAAGTCTGCAGGCCATTTACAAACCCTTATCTAACAGAAATAGTGAAGTAATAATAAAAACGTTAGGGATTATTAGGCCTGTCACAATAATTACTACATCGATTTATCGTTCATTAAATAATAGGAGCATTATTTTTTGGACTCAATATTTATTGTGAGTATTACAATAAGATTGTATGACTTATTATGATTAAAGTGTTAAATTCAGCTTTTTGTTTGTCGCAGCCTTTAAACAATATTATACATTTAGAAACGATATTTGTCTGTAGCATTATATCACGCTTCAACCATCTTGTGTTGTGAAAGGGGCTAATATTTGTACGATTTTTTGGTAATTTATGTCCACGTAAATACAAAAAATATGACATTGTGACAGGTCTAAGGTTGAATGTCAATATTTAAAGCAATACTTTACAAACATGTTCTGGTTTATCAAGATCAATCATTCGGACATTTTAAAAACATTTCAACAAACAAAAGACCACAGAGAACACACGGAACAAAAAACTAAATCAGAACAGAAGACGTTCAAATAAAATGACTTGTAGTCCCAAGTAAACGCCCCACTTGTTCCTTCACATGATCAATATGTACAAACAGTAAATTTCACAATATTCTCTTTTTTTTTTAGATGCGAATCCTGGACAAATTCCCCATTGATGGAGGGCAGAAGGATCCAAAGAAGAGGATTATTCCCTTTCTACCAGGTAATCAATGCAGTTATTTCACCTCATAGTCACTATTTTGGAAAAATATCAGATTGCAATATTTCTGACAAACATTGTGAATTTCATCAGTTCACATTTTAACACATTGACAGGCACATTGACATTTGAGAGAAGACGAAATGATGTAGAGCTGTAGTCGACAACTAAATAGTCTTGGTCAACCTTCTTAAAACTAGTATTTCTATGATTTTCCCATGTATCTGACTCAAACTGCACCAACAAGCGAGTACAAGAGTACAAGAGCTCACACAATTACCAATATTTACACAGAAAACTATGAGTAAACAGTGGATTAATGAGTAAAAAGGCAGATTAAACTCACAATATTCACAGAAGAACATAGCATAAACACAGAATAACAATGTTACTTGCAGTCTTTGCGATTGGCTTAGTGCGACCATTCAAATTGCAGTTTTGATGTGATCCTGATGTATGTTGCAGCATTAATAGTCAGTTCTTGTACAGTTTGAGGTGCTAAAAGTCCAGCCTGGTCTCATCTGCAAATGGACGACCCTCCACATTGCATTATTATTATTATATTAAGTGCCATACTCTTCCCAGGGCAAATCAGTTAGTGGTCTTGCCTGAGCGCTGGGGGTACAAGAGGGATCTGTCTAATCTGGTAATGTGGCTGTGGTCTGCTGCAGCTGAGAGCCCTGAAGAGATCCTTTGTGTTAGAGCCGTCTTTACAGCTCATGTCTGGAAACTGATGGTTGGATCCATGTTTGAACTCAAGGCTTACTGTATCTGCAGTGTATTCTGTGACAAGTGATAAAATATTCAGTTTTAGAATATTTAATTTAGTACTAAATGATCTTTTAAATGCTTGAAAGGGCTGGGTGATATGAAAAACATGAATCACTTTCCCCCCCTCAAATAGATAAATCATAATCTTTGTTTAAATTTTATATTGACTTAAAGCACAACAAGCAACATTTTGACCTTATTGAACATCTTGTCCCTGTGATGGTTAAATACGTACGTTTGGGGCGTTTGAAGTGCCAGTCGTCGTCCCTTGCTTCCTCTGGGCATAAAACCAGCCTTTTGCCACTATTGACCCGAAGACAACTCTCCTGGGAAACCCTGGCTTTTTATGTTTTTATTTGGCCATGTTAAATTATGTTTTATGTGATTACACTTACTTCAATACTTCAATAAAATAATAAAAAAGAAAAAAATAATAAATAAATAGAGCTTTTGCGTCTGTTCTTTGACCACAAAGGACCTGCAGGGGGAGCTCTATCGCTAAAGTGAATTAGTTCTGCTTTAAAGGACACAAAAGCTCAAAAAAAAATAATATTTTGCATTATATAACATAGTTCCCTCATCAAAAACAACTAGATTTGCTTTAAACTTCATTCACACTAGTTCGAGGGGAGAAGACTTTTTAACCAGATTTCCTCAGAGCGTCAAAAACACTCCATTCTGAATTCACAGATAATTCTCTGTGCTGTTTTTTAAGTGCATAAATAATTACCTGAGTCGTCCTGTCAATTCACAACTGCATGGCTACATCAGGAAGTCTGAGGCTAGCTTAAAGTGTTTGTACTGTATTAAACTCATGTAATTCCCTTTGCAGCCAGTAGAATTGCAGTTAAAATCTGGCGTTTCCGTAGACTTTCTTTGACAACTTTTGTTTTGTTTTAAAACATAAGAAGCCAAAGTAAAAGTACTCAAGAGTAAAAGTACCCCCCCCAAAAAACAAAAAAATTCTGCCAAGCAAAAACGCATATAACAATTTTCATTAGATTTATTTGTCAATTCCAAAATACATGTTTGGATACATAGAAGGGGGCACAAAAAACTCATTTTTTAATCCAGAGAGGGGCGCCCCCCCCTGCAGTGCCGCCCCAGGCACCCGCCTATATGGCCTAGTGGAAGGGCCGGCCCTGCCTTTAACTAAAAAACAATAAAATTTTCCTGAACATAAACAAGACAGACATTTAATATCATTGCCCATTTAAAAATAATACAAATCTTCCTCCAAAGTATGAACTCGGCTCTATAACCACATGATTTCACAGACAGAGGCTGTTGATCTCCCAAATGAAAAGATGAAAATTAGAAATGATCTCTCAGTTACAAGTTGATTAATTGCACTACCTTTATTCATGCTTACTTTTCAAATAAGAAGTTAAGAAGGGTCATTTTTTCCAATCAAATAATTCCCAGAGGTACAACATATGAATCATCATAATCCAAATTCTTAAACTGAATAAAATACTGGAAATAATTCAGTCTGTTTGATATAGTAACTTACATGATCAAGTCAAATGTGTGTTCTTTTGACATGAGTTGTGTGTTTTCATGTCAATTTGTGTATGTTTTCTTAGGCAAAGTGTTGTTTCGGCGCAGTCACATTAGAGATGTAGCAGTGCGAAGACTCAAGCATTTGGATAACTATTGCAAGGTATCACAAAAACAACTCTGATTTCAAATACTAATCCAAATAAAAAACCCTTTCACATGATATGAACTGACATGAACTTTTTTATTTTATTATACGAGTATGTACATATTTACATGTGATTGTGTTTTATAGACAAATATTACAGATACAGAAACAATATAATTAAATTGGATAATGTTCTTGATATGTTGGCAAAATATTGAGATTTTTGTCACTGCTCTGACGATTAAGGACTGGACTAATATCATGACTGACATACGCAATGGAAAATCAAATCAAATCACGTCTGGACTCAATTTGAATGTGGACAAATTTGCCAAACAATGGACAAAATTGGACTTTTATTTATTTTAATATGCCACGCCTCATTTTATTTTATTCGTTGTTATCTCTTTTGTCCTGTCGGTTCTGTTTTTTCTTGTTTTATGTTTGTTTTTGGTGTTTTATGCCCTACAACAAAGAGATTTTTTGTTAGTTATGTGTCTGATTTATTAAAAATATGACCCATATGACTCATGGTCACTCGTTGCTACTGCCATCTTGAGGACAAAAGCCGCATTGTCACTGTGGGCTGTTCAAAACAAAAGGTTTCTCTTCTGTAACATCCTAAAAGACCCGTTTGTCCAGAAATGTATTACTGTGGTCAGGAGGGACCAGTGGACTTATATAAATCACTCCAGACTGAGGCTGTTTGTGTCAGGTAGCATGCAACTGGCTAATGCTAGTTTACTTGTAATTGTGTGGCTATGCTAATAAAACGTTAGCCTACTTGCAGACAGTTTTAAAGAGCCTCATTTTCATCTGTCCGGGTGTTATACTTTAGGAGTGGACGAGGAAGCTTAGATGTAAAGTTTATTGTGGCAACTTGTAGCTGCTTAAACACAAGGATCAAAGCATAACTTCTGTCTTCTTGAAGTATTATTAAACCCAATTCGATGTGCCGTTTTTCACGACTATCTAACAGTGGAGAGGCAAATAAGTCACGTGAATGAAACCCACGTATTCGTTAAATCAAATGAAGACACAACTGAATTGACTGCACTAGCAAACATAATTGTCCCGCCTGTTAGACTTAAATATAAAACAGGCCTCAGCATTTATCAGCCCCTCCAGCCTCAACAGGAAGCCAACAGCTCTATCTGCACGGGTCACTTCCTGTCACCAATGTAAATAGCCTGAGAAGGAAGTATTGGGAAAAGGGCCACGCAGTAATGTTTCAGAACGTAAAAGTCCAAGGGTGAATCAGCAAAGCGTAAATTGCAGGTTTGTTCACTATAACACAAAACAAACAGTGGCCAGAACCTGTCATTACATTACGTCGCTTATTATATGTTTTTAGATAAACAATGAACTCTAACAGCTGCTGTTCTAACTTGCTTCTTGCCAATATTAACAGGATGACAGTTGTGCTTTATATATTTAGATATATTTTTGTTTTTGAGTTTGGAGGTCGCAAATGAAATGTAGTGTTATGATTTTTGTGAAAAGAAACAATTTTACTGTCAAATAATTGGCCCTTGCACTAGTCTGGGACCAAGTTTATGAAATCAATGTTGAGTTTTCTGAATGATGAAGTAAAGTTTACATGAGATAAACAGCCATATAATAAAGCATGTTGTTTAATATAGGCTTGGGCTTTGGAGTAAATTGAATTGAAATGACTTACGTTTCAAGTGTATCATATGACTTCCTTTACTTCTTAAAAGCAATTGAAAAATATATTATGTACATGAATCAAATCAAAATCGTGATCTTGACTTTTTTTTGGTGCCAAATCACCCACCCCTACATAAAAGTACTTTCTACTTCTCAGTCCAGTTCAAAAGTGTAATGTGTACTTCTCTCAAACGTAGTGAAATAAAAGTAAAATGTATCCACTGTTAAAATGGACTTTAAATTTGTTATTTTCCACCACTCCTTGGAATCCAATCGTGTTTACATTTTCACACATAGATTGGTTTAGTCATAGGCAGGTTGTGTACATTGTAGCAGCTGTGTCCGGGGCCCGTTGTGTTTTCCTCTGCTGTACAGTCTTCCTTCCCCTCCACGCCCTTCACATCTCCTGCCCTGCTCTTCCCATCCGACTGACCACACAATGACTAAGTGTTATCCACTCACTGCCGTTCAAACCCAGTATGAAGCTGTGACCTTTCCTCATGACGAGTATCCTAACCTAACCGCCTTTTCCCTCTTTTTGTTCCCTCAGGCTCTGCTCAAACTGCCATCACACGTTTCCCAAAGCGAGGAGGTGCTGACGTTCTTCGAGACAAACGCTGAAGACCTCAACCCTCCAGTAGAGTGAGTCAAGTGTATTGCAGCAGAACAAAGTGGCAATAAATAATGTGCAATGATAATACAATAAAAAGGGAATTATTCGTCTGTAAACTTGAACACTGAAGTTGTTTAGTCCTAAGAGGTCAAAATGGAAAATCCAAACGGCCAACTTTTTGTCAAACAATACCTCTTTCTCTTCCTATGAAAAGGCTTTCTAGGCCGATAGGAAATAATGTAACATACTGAGCTTTTTGGAATCAGCTTCAGCCTGGCCAATTTCTCATATTAACTGCAGTTTTACTTTCACCTTACAGTTTTGCTTTGCATTATCTATTGCTACTAGATTGTAAATTAAAAAGTCACATAAGTCACATGTTAATTCCAAATTCAGTTTTAAACTTTATTGTGCACTACCTGTCTCCATGGAGATTTGTTTACCTAGAATGTTCCACAGTACGGCATTAAAGTAATACTATATTGATTTTACTATTCAAGTGTTTCATTGCAAAAAAACACACAAAAAAACAATGTATATTAGTAGAGGTATTCAGTGGCAAATACTCTTACTACTACTTTTTTTTTTACTTAAAAAATGTCATCATTAATTTGAGTTATTTTAAAACCTGGCAGTGCCTTTACCCTAGAAAAAAGTATCGCGTCTAATTGTATTTATTCATTTATTTGACAGGGACATTGCATAATGAAAATACTGCACACATCAGAGATAGCAGCAGGTTGACAGTGGCAGGTAATTCATAAAACGGCCCATTTAAATCAGTAACTCTGCCCCGCCCCAGAAGCTCCCTTGTGAAACATCTCTTTTTTTCATTGTCAAAATAAGACGGTATAATCAGAATAATTATCAGGCTGGTTTTCTGCCCAGAAACGGCAGGGAGTGACGACGAAAACACCCTGAAAATACATATTTCACCATCACAGGGACTTACAAAGACATGAATTAAAAACCTTAAAGTTATTATAAGTCATATAAGTTCGTATTAGACTCCTGCCTCATCACACAGTCTCACAAAAAACGTTTCTAGGTGCGGCTGCCAGACGAATAATACAAGAATAATATTCGCTAACAGGATGACATTGCAAAAGTTAACATTTTATATTCCTTGACAATATTTTAATAATGATGTGACATTGATTTTTATATAAAACAACAATGCAATTCAAGAACCGTCCCAAAAATAACACTGAGTCAACCTTTCCCCAGCACCAGCTCAGAATGAATCAGTTCTGACCCAGTGGCACTCACACGCCTGCCACTCCGGCTGGCCTGGCCCTCTCTGCCGGCGCTCTCTTGTATGATGGATGTATTTTCCCAGCGAGGCAGTGTGTTTTATTAATAATGATTTGAGGGAGGCGACACCTGATCCCAGAACTAATGCGCGGGGCTCAGTGCGGTCATAGGAGTACGCAGGAGTTCAAGTGGCCGGGCAGGGGGAGGTCAGACCAGTCGTTTGTCACACACTTCAAAGTCTGAGTGCATGGGAGGGACTGAGAAGTATGAGCACAAAACTCATTGTTCAACTGCATTTGGATTTATGAAACAGTATCAATGTCAAATAGAGTCTCAGTATTTTGCACAAGCAGGATTTTACTGGCTTGAAATTAGAGACAGAGGAAAAAATCAAAGGCTGAAATGCTTTAGTTGTTAGAATGATGAGAATGTAGGACGGTTGCAGAGGTGATAAACAATCTATAACCAAATATTATGGATTTTCAAAGGGGAAAAAGACAAAATGTTGCATTAAACACTATAAATTGTTGTTTTTGCATGAACTCCTGTGCAGTTGGATATGATAACCTTTATTTGTCCCTCAATGGGGAAATTCCAGTGTTGCAACACAGATTAGGTACAGAAACAGATTAGGCACAGAAGTATAATAATAAGAAAGAAAGAAACAAAGAAACAAACAGATGACTTATTAAAAACATCTTATACTCTTAATAAAAATAACATTCTTATTTAACTCTTCAGTTGTGGTCTATTGAGTGCAGTTTGGCGTTAGATACGTTTGCCACACCCCCTTTTAGTCGACTAATCGGTTGCTAGGGCATTTCTTTAGTCGACTACAGCCCTAGAAGCCACACGTACGTTTTCAGGTACTTATTTCTGTATGACGAAAAAACAATGTTACTTTATGACACATTGAAATGATATGGCTGTAAACTAGCCTCCAGGTGTAATTTATTGTAAGAGTGAGTGTCCTATAATCAGGTGTGAGTCATGTTTACACTGCAGATGTTGTACAGCAACAGCAGAATTGACTGTCTTGATGTCAAATACGCAAATACTATTCAAATTGTTCACTACATTTTAGTGAGTTCATTTTCTAATTTAATTTGTCTCAACTTTCAGCCCGTGGACAGGTTGGTGTTATTCTAAGTAGTGCTGTGAAAATGTTAAATTTGATTACAGTTATTGTGCCAACAATAAGAAC
Source organism: Eucyclogobius newberryi (assembly GCF_026437365.1). NCBI lineage: Eukaryota > Metazoa > Chordata > Actinopteri > Gobiiformes > Gobiidae > Eucyclogobius > Eucyclogobius newberryi. The sequence continues at coordinate 23,267,052 of NW_027316500.1, read as the reverse complement.
TAATCCAAAAATAAAAATAAAAAAACTAAATTGTACCCATGGGGGCTCTTGTTCTGGCCCTTCACAGCCTGTAGTAAAGCCACTTATCTAGTTTAAAATGTCTTTTAAAAGATGAATCGGAACGCAAACGAGGTGGCTCCTTTAAATTGACTTGAGTACAGTAACTGTTAGAAGAAATTGTACTTTTCAGTAGATTTCTGATCTCCAAAGTAAGTTTTGGTTCCTCTTCCCACTGTGTCTAAGTAAGTCTATAGCTTTATGAACATTAAATGCTTTGAACACTAGTATTTGTTTTATATTTCATACTTTATAATTAAGTACATAATTATTTTGTCTTGGAAGCAAATTGAAAACAGGACATTGAGTAAAGATGTTGAAAACTATAACCAACTTTCCTCAAGTCCAGCTTCTGTGAGTAACATTACTAAGACAAATGCAGGAGCATGACCTCTTGTGACCTCAGCACATACACAAGTTAATCCCACTTCAAAAGCTGATCCTCCTCCAGTTTCCCAACGCAGCCACTCCGACACACTGAGGTCTGCAGGCCGTGCCACCCAAGAGCTCACCCAAGAGCTCATCCAAGAGCTCACCCAAGAGCTCACCCAAGAGCTCACCCAAGAGCTCACCCAAGAGCTCACCCAAGAGCTCACCCAAGAGCTCACCCAAGAGCTCACCCAAGAGCTCACCCAAGAGCTCACCCAAGAGCTCACCCAAGTCCAAAGTACAACACGGAAGATAAAAAAGCTCATGTTTATTTTCAGTTTACTTGCAGGCGTCGGGTGAATGAGAGACAACAGTTTTATCTGTGCAAAGACATAAGCTTCAACATAAAATATACATTGTCAGAGAGTATACACATTAATCATAAGCGCTCAATACTTTTGTCATGATTTGCTGCCACCTAATGTCCAAACAATGCAAGTACATGGTGTTTTAAATGACATGTTGTTGCACTTTTTGTCACAAGAGGGCGCCAAGTACTTTCACAGAATTGAGAAGTACAGTTGTAGGTAAGATAAGATAAGATAAGATATTCCTTTATTGTCCCACATGGGGAAATTTCATTGGTGCAACGCAGGTAGACACAGAGGTAGATACAGAAGAACAGATCACTTATAGGAAGTCTGAAAAACACTTTCAGTAGATCTCCTATAAATAAATAAAAACTCCCATAGACAAATAAATAAATACCATTGCATGTGATCCCGACAGTAATTGCACATGAGACTACAACCTCTACTTTACGTTCCTAGTACTTTAGTAAAGAAATACTTCAGTCATAACACAAGTTACCTCATTTTTTGTAGAGAGATGGGTGTAGATGCTCTTTTCAGTTATACAGTTATGTAATGTAATGTTATGGCAGCTTTGTTAGTATTCGCTGAAGAATTTAAATGTACAGTATGTTTTTTGTTGTTGTTGTTTTTTTGGTAAGACTGTAGATATTTGGCTGTTTAGTCGATTCATTATTTTGGGGAGATTTTAATTTTTTTAAATTTAGGTTTTATGTTCATAACAGCAGAAAGGAGAAAACATAGTGTAGTGAATTGTGAGTTTATTCTTCCTTTTTTACAGATAAACACAGGTTTACTCGTAGTTTTCAGTTCAAACATTTGTAATGCTGATCTCCTGTGATCACATGGTCTTGTCAGTGCACTTTGGAACTGTCAGTCATAGAGATTCTTTTTTTGAATACCACTTTTGCCATTTTGAGTCTTTAGCCCTATTTTTTGGTACAGAGTCTGTCGACTACTGTTTATATGAAGATGATGCTCACAGTAAGAATGTATTTTAAGATATATATTTAAAAGATATATACAAAACAACCTGTAATTGAATAAATGCAAGATGGACGCATTCAAGTCGATACTGTGGAGCAATAACGTCTCCATAGAAACAAGCAAGTGTCAAACCCCCACCAGAAATATGACATATGTATTTAATATTTAAAGGTGCATTATAACACGCTTTGCAAAATCTTTACTTTTCATTCATAAAATCACAACCTTTGTAAATATAATGACAATATAATGTATAAAAGACAGTATTTAAGCTTCACGCAAACCTTTACCTTCCTTTTCTAGTTAAAAACAGAACACAAACAGATTCTCTGCTCTATTGTAACTACCATGTTTCATTCTCTTTCTCTATTCATTAATTTTGGAGAAACAACTGTAATCAAACCTCACTCTGCAGGCGTCAGAAATTAATACATTTCCAATGCGCTTCTAAATGATTAAGTTATTATGTTCGGGGACTTTTCAAAACAAAATGATCTGCTGGTGTTGTTGAATTGAAGATTAATCCCACCACTATTTGAATAATTGCTTTCACCTTTTTAAATCTGACAGAAAAATCAAAAGCGCTAAATATTTGTCCATAAGCAACAAAGACTTTTAGAAACAATTACACATAATACCAGCTCTTGACTTTGACAATGTTTGATCTCAAATTGGCCTTGTATTGAATATTGGTTGCACAGTAATAGGAGCAAAGCAACAAAAACGACATTTAAGAAGTCAAGTTAATTACTAAACTGTCAATTATTCAGATTTTAAGAATTGGGTCGCCATTTTTTCTTCAGAAGTAATGAATCACCTTTTTCCCCTCCAAATATAATAGTAGATGTGTTCTTAATGTGTCTCTCTGACCCAGAATGTTCTAATCAAGGTTTATCATTCTCAGGAGAGTCTCAACTTCACCAACTGAACCTTTTGTATTTGCTGGTCGTAAACAATGAATACTGTGTTGAGTTTTATAATATCTGTGTCGCAAAGCCCAGGACAAAGTGAAATACTGCGTGATATTTAACCTTATAGCATCGTAACTTCCCAATTTAAAGCCATGTTAATCCGTTTTTATGCATAGATTTAATTATGCTCATACATCATGCTCATAGGAGAGTCATTTAACACTCTAACCTCATTTTAAAGGGGTTATAGGTTCTATGGTCGCCTTTAAGTTTCATTGATCTTTCTGCATCGCTGTGACAAATGTCTTTCTTACTTAATTATGGCACTAAATGTTTTCCGTGACATATAATGACTATAAAATGCTTACCAGAAACTTCCCAAACTCTGTTGATACAAACCAAAAAACATAAAAAAAACAATGAAATATAACACATTCAAACTAAATTAAAAACCGTACCAAAATAGTTTTTATGTATAAAAAAACCTTAAAATCAATAAAAGACACGTAAGACCACAGGCGTTTTTAAAAGACAGAACGCTCCTCCATGTTTTTAAAGTACGTACCTGCTCGAAACTCGATTATTTCAGAGCTCAAATTGTCTTCACTACAAACACTACTTTGTTAGCTGCTCTCGGATCTTAGCCTAATTTAAATTGATTCACCACATAATGAACCAGCAACTGGAATAATTAAAAAAAAAAATATATATATTATTTGTTAAAGACATAACTGGGTTGGGCGTGGCAATGACAAAAGTTTTCAAAATGATTAGAAACTTGACAAAAACTAACTCCCAAAAATCCAGTTGACACCTTCCAGCCTTTTCTGATGTGGTCCTTCTAAATCCTTATAATCCAAATAAAATAATTAGTCTACAAATAAAATAATTGGTTGCCTAAGACTCCTTCAATTGATTAATCGCCCCAAAAGACTACAGTCCTAGCTTATAGTTCATCAACTCAATTCTTTCCAAAATTCTATCTTGTTATCACTGTTTCTTCTCATGGAAAGTGATTTCGAGCGATTTGTCGTGGGATTACGTTTGTTTCCCCTGACGTCATTATCAAATTATGCCCAGGATTAACACAGGATTTCATTCAGTCTGCGACGATCCTGCTGCATTCAGACACTCGCATATCTATTTCACAATTATTTCTGTTTTCGCTCCATCAAACCGCGTCAAAATGATTTCCTGTTCGAACGTTGCCGACTCTCTGACCTTCCGGGGTTAATCTGAGGTCGTGGTGTAGAGCTAGGGTGTCTGGGTAATGTATGCTGCAGTGCGTTGATGTACTCGCGGCGAAATGAGAGCAAAGGCCCTGATATCTCTCACATTCCATTTGTAATAGGCCCACCTACAAAGCGCTCAGCCAAACAGATGGTAATTCTCATCTCGGGCTCGTGGTGTAGTCCTGGGCTTACGATATTTAATGAAGTGTCTAGGCCTTCCACTGGTCGACCGTGTCTGGCGCAGTTAGCGGAATACTCCACCGTCAATCGAAAAGTTCTCTGATTTATGCAAAGGTCTTTAACATTTAATAGTGTTTGGACATTTTCTCCGCTCTGTGTTGGTTTTTGGTGGTGATGGGAGGAGTGTGGACAGAGCCAAAGTCGTCTCGAGGGAGGATTTTTTATTCCAGCTAAGAGTGCGGGGTCAGTGGCGAGCAGGGCAGGTCAAGCATCTACTCAATCCTCATCATTTCTCCTCAAAGTCCCCCTGGCCCAGACCTCTGCTCCATCTCCGCCCATGTGGAGCTAGCCAGAACAGAGACATACATTATTTAATAGAGATAAAATGTGTCGCTGATGCGCAGTTCAGGGTGTTTATGGAGCAGAGGGTTAGCATTATTATTAGCACCATACTTATTTTAGCATACAAAACATGAGATCAGATAAAAGATTTGCAATGAAAGAAATGCATGCATAATGATAGAAAATCCTAACTAATGGAAAGTTTATTGGGCCAAACTAGAGTTATACAAAAGCTCATTGTGTTGGTTTAACATTGATGATATTCACGTTAAGTCCGTCTGGGCGTCGCCTTTCCACGCAATCCTTCTTCCGATTGTTTTAGTTAACATGGGGCTTCCGACCTCCAAGTTCTACAGACACAAGGTCGTTTTCAGGCCCAGGGAATCGGTGCGTTGTTGCCTTGTTGCTCACACATTTTAGTGGTGAGACTTTTTCTCTCGTTTGACCGGACGTGCGATTACAACAGAAAAGGCATAAAGAGGCAAAAGTGGGCGGGGCGTAATAAGGTCAATACAGTACCCAGACCTGTGTTCAAGTTATGGTGCTTCTAGTTTTAGAGCTGATCCACAAAACACTCGTGGAATCAAGATTTAACACACTTTTTCATGTGCATTTTGGCTGCATTTATCCCTATTGACGAAATTCATACATTTCAACACAAATGTCCTTCAAATACTTACAGTAAGCACACATCTGTAAAAAAATAACTTTCATGAATGGTCTACACAGTCTTAGCTGTTTTTTACTGTATGTCGTTCACTTCTGTTTGTTGTAACTGTTACAATTATGTCTAATTATCATCGGATGAAAGACAATCAACAAATATTGCATAACATCTTTTCATTCTATGCGCAACCGTCGCTAATTGATAATCACATTTTAGCCGACATTTAATTCCTTATAATGAATATACACAAAACATCCAGTTGTACTGCTCTGCACTGGACTGTGAATTATTACCTCTGCAAAATGCCACACGTTTATTTGTGCATCTGGAAAACGCAAAATATGACATTATCAAAAGTAACCAGGGGAAACAGTTGGTGGTAAAATCTTTTGATTAAGCCGAGGGTGGTTCTGATCATTACCGTGCATAGACATAATCAAATCATCATTACAGGTCAACGTCAGCAGAGAGAGTTATGTTTGTGGGTTGTAACATTTCCGATGTAAAATAATAATTGCGATCCATAAAGCTTTGATAAGTTTGACGGAGCATTTCTAAATTGGCAAAAGGTGCGTTGAGTTGATCCAAACATGTCGTCGTCATCATCACATCCGCAGTGTAGCGCCAGTCCTCAGGTCCCTCTGGAGAGCCAGGTGTCCACTCCCATCTTTAATGTGCAGTCACAAAACAAGCATTAAAGCACAAACACAGGCATGAAAGAGAATATAATATCAGCACGGTTTTAAAATTTAATGTAATGTGATTGCCAGTTCCCATAGGCATTCCTATCAGGTCGGGGGTTCTGCAGTGCATGGTAATTTATATGCAATAATAAACACGTATTAACTTGAGTTGATTTTAATAGGGGATTTATTTTTAATGTATTGCTTTAAACTTAAAGTGCGGCTGCCAAAACCAGAAAGTCAGAAAGTTACGTTTTCCTTGGATGAATCAATAAAATAACAATGTCAAAAATGATAAACATTGGAGTTTATAGATATTGTAGGCCAACTCTGAAATCGCAGCAATTACTCAAGGAATATTTGCTAACTAGGGGGTTAAAAAAAAAAAAGCATACTGCATGTCTTCTTCTTTTTATTAGTTTATAATCAATGTTAAATAAAAATGACATTAAATATTATGTCCACCAAGCATTTACTCTTTGACTATGTGTTTTCACGATAACAAAGTTTGAACAAAAACACCCTGTGCTTGTCATTAGCCTATAGTTTAAGGTACAATTAGCCTATAGTTTATGGTACAATTCGCCTATAGTTTAAGGTACAATTAGCCTATAGTTTATGGTACAATTCGCCTATAGTTTAAGGTACAATTCGCCTATAGTTTAAGGTACAATTAGCCTATAGTTTATGGTACAATTCGCCTATAGTTTAAGGTACAATTAGCCTATAGTTTAAGGTACAATTAGCCTATAGTTTAAGGTACAATTCGCCTATAGTTTAAGTTACAATTAGCCTATAGTTTATGGTACAATTAGCCTATAGTTTATGGTACAATTCGCCTATAGTTTATGGTACAATTCGCCTATAGTTTAAGGTACAATTAGCCTATAGTTTAAGGTACAATTCGCCTATAGTTTAAGTTACAATTAGCCTATAGTTTATGGTACAATTAGCCTATAGTTTAAGGTACAATTCGCCTATAGTTTATGGTACAATTCGCCTATAGTTTAAGGTACAATTAGCCTATAGTTTAAGGTACAATTCGCCTATAGTTAAAGGTACAATTCGCCTTTAGTTTAAGGTACAATTCGCCTATAGTTTAAGGTACAATTAGCCTATAGTTAAAGGTACAATTCGCCTATAGTTTAAGGTACAATTAGCCTATAGTTTATGGTACAATTCGCCTATAGTTTATGGTACAATTAGCCTATAGTTTAAGGTACAATTCGCCTATAGTTTATGGTACAATTAGCCTATAGTTTAAGGTACAATTCGCCTATAGTTTAAGGTACACTATGTACGTTAGGAGGGTCCGCCGACCTCTCGTTCTTAGCCTGGAATTATCCACACAGGAATGCAAATGCGATGATGACAAAAATACAAAGATGCTAAAATGTGTTGATGATAAAAATACATGATACGTGACACACAAAAATGTGATTAGTAAAAATGGCAGTGATGATAAAACCACAACAATGATAAAGGCAAGAATGATGAAAACTAAATTATTATAAAAAGAATAATAGAATAAAGCCGTGCGCACTGGGAAGCTACAGTTTGACGCACAGAAATCACAGTTTGAAAGTTCTAATTTTGTCCTGTTTATGTAAAATGTTTTTATTCTAAATTTTTATTGCCAACCCTTCAAATCACTACCATCTCTGTGCAGACAAGCAGGTATCAGACCGTCCAGATTAAATGACATAATGCCCCTTTAATATAGTTTGAATGATTCTGTGTTCGCTCCAGTGGGAGATTAACCAGCTGTAGCTGTATCAAGACACAAATATTTGATCACTTGCTTTGTTACTATTATTGACTTTGCACATTGCTGACCCTCCCAGTCCCCCTCCCACAGTGTGCACGTGGGTCAAGTTCTTCAAGCATTCTCCATGGGGGTTTGGCTGGTGCCCGCGCGTGCCAACGGCCCCATGGTTCTCTCATTGACTTATAACTTCTGACCGCCGTGAGCAGAACTATATCCTAACCATGATTTTCTGGTGTTGCTTTCCTTTCAGAGACAATGGCGGCTCTGGCAGACGAAAATCAGGTAAGACTACTATTATTTATACAATTTTTTCTTGTTCAAATCTGTCTTCTGGCCTTCTGGAATTTTGAATGCTATAGCTTGAAATCCATACAGATAAAGAGAACCTGAGGCAGTGAGCAGACACAGCTAAACCTGTTGTCATTATGTTGCCAGGAAACAAGCTAGAATCATCATGCCCAGACGAAAATAATCTTTTTCTTGACCTTCATGGGCAACCTGCCATTTTCTGTGAGTCAGATCTCATTTAGCTCAAAAGACGTGCTAAATTATGTTTGTCTTTTCTAGTCATTGTTATGATTTTGTAGCTCGAGGGAGTCATTGAAAGATAGCTGTTGAAATGCATTTTAAGACTTTGTAATATTGTATAATCAGTTAATAAGCAATAATAAGTTGTTGCTCTAGGCTTAGTTACAGTTACAATTCTAAGGCGAGGAGTAATGTAAGTTATAAGTAAGTATATCTGTTGGTGGCATTAAAAGGGAATTAAAGTTATGTTCCAATTTTCATTAAATGTACAATGGCAGGATTGCAGTAACATTCTAGTCTATTTTAATCACTTGAAATTTAATTTAGAGTGATTCTTACATTCGAAAAAATTTTTGCTCAGAAAATTCCCATTTTCACTGACCCCATACACGCCTACCTCTCTTTCATTTCTTCATTCTCTGATTTTTATTTCTTAAAAATGTGACGTTTTGGCAGCTTTGTTTAGTCATTTTGGCACAAATGAAAGTAAAATCCAGTGCTACCAGAAGTAAGCAGACTTGTTTATTTTATTAAGTCTTCAATATTGTTATTTCAATTGTTAAAATGATTATAAGGCCCCCACTGCCACGCCCACCACGCCCCTAAACGATAAAATATCAACCCCAACATGCCATACATCTCTGTAATCAGAGGGAATTTAGATAATCCAAATAATATATTTTCAGATTAAATGACCACAGCTCAATCAAAGTGCTGAACAGTTAAAATTGATCCACATCGTCAAATCCTCACTTTTTCACATAAACAAAAACAAGATACAAAAGCTATACAGTATATCAATGGAAATCAGAAAATCAGATTTCTGACTTCAACAATATCTTCTTTAGTCTAGCAACGTAAAAGTCAAAATGTGCAGAAAAAATGTGGCAAAATGTATTACATGCTTCTTCCCCAAACACAAAACTCTCTGTTTTGACAAATCCAGACCAATTACAACGTTTTGAGATGCTTGTTGTTTTCGGCTGACAAAATCTGCTGATGCCACCAAATACCAACTGGCACATGGGTACCAGATTGGCTTCGGACGCCGTTTTGTTTCTTATGCACCAAACCTTGCTCACATTACAGTCTCATGTTGTTTTTTTCCCTCCCTCGTGGACTATATATAGTTTTAAGCATTTTTCTGGGTTGTGTTTGACTCTAATTTACTTATTCTTAATGATATATACAGGCCTTTTTGGACATAAGAGAAAAAGCACAAAGTCTTAACTTCATTTAGACACCCAGATTATGCATGTGCGCCACCTACAGGCAGTGAATGTATTTTTACTTTCTGAAATTTGTCCAAAAAGGGCTCTAGGGCTTATCAGGTCACAATGATTTAAAGATGTCATCAATTATAACTATATTTCAGACAAAAGTATTTCATTTCATGTCTTTTTTAAGGATGTCTGACAATGGAAATACTTAACAAGTCTATGTTTTAGCCTTGCTGAAATTTAAATCATCAAATTATCAACATGCCTTGGAGTTTTTGACATTTATAGACATCCACACACCTTTGACACAATATAATATTACGGTCGCAGGAAGTAGGCACCTGTTGTCCGCACATTGAAGTCCACACGATCTGCTCAAACGAACTGTTGGAGCGACGTCTATATTTGAAGGTGGAGTCCAAACTAGTGACCTAATCAGTCAGCAGCACAGCAGACCTTCATTGAACAGCTGTTGAATTGTTGCGTGTCCTTTGCCTGATGAAACTTGGAATAGACATTTTGCTGACAGTTTTTCTCAGAAGTAGAATATCAATTATTTGGAAGATATCATTTTGGGTTGATTTTTCCACTTTTTGCCCTCGGGGTGAAACAAGACTCCCAAAGGAATGATATAATCCTGTTTCCATGGTATTGAGGCTTTGTGTAAAAGAATTCCAGATAGAAATGGAAAATGTGTCTTATTTCAGCATAAATTCTGACATAATATAATACAGTATGTGATTGGTTTCCGTTTGTGTTGGCTGTCTGGAAACTCTGTCATACGCTTATGTGCATTGCAGTGTGATTTTTACCATCAAAACTAAGTAAAAGTCAAAAAGTAGTTTTATAACACTGTCAATTTTGGCAAGTCAAAATGGCATGATTTAAGAATAGCTTATCTTGATTTGTGTACATTTGACTTGTCTTCGAAGAATTTTTATATATAGAATTTTTATATTTCATTCAACATGAGATTATTCTTTTTTAATGGTGAGCTTTGAAACTTTTCTGGAGTGTCAGTCGCCTGCTTGTCTCCATACAATTGCTTTGCCTAGAATTTACAATAGTATGGTATTAATGTATTTATATTTCCATGGAGACAGGCAGGTAACATCACAGCCAAGTTACAGGTCAATCTGAGGCGAGATGACCCCACTCAAAATAAAAAATCATGTTTTTAAGGAATATGTTTGCAATAAAGACACGTGGAAGGATAGATAGCTTAATGCCATACTGTGCAACATTAGAGGCGAAGCAATAACATTTCTATGAAGACAAATGGGTGCAATGACCTTCAACAGAAAAGTTACATTAAGTTGTATTTTCTTATTTTAACTTAAGCGTAACAAGAGGTATTTACTATCATTATTTTAAGTAGAGTGTTTAGTTTCTTTGGCAGATCATTTAATTTGATAAGTCGAATTCAGGGAAAATTAGAGAAATACAAGCAACAAAACACAGAGCAGAACAGGAACAACTCAACTCGTCCATTTCTGATCATTGCTAGAATGGGAACAGGCAATCGAAATACAGAAACGCACCCACTGCTCTCTCACACCTGGGATACTGTCCTGAAGACGTCGGACTGCAGACTGCAAAAACCTGTGCACATCAACTGACTATACATCACAGTAACATCACGTGACACTCCTTTAAAATACCTTATAAATAGATTATCAGAATGACTAAATACCACTCATTGGACTGTAGTATTTACTCTTGAAGATACATGTGCCATTTGTTTTTACAATAGCACATTATCAGTTTTATTTCTCCTAAATGCACCTTTTTATACATTTCCTTATGCAGCTAAAACACTGAACCCACAACCCTCTCACCAAAATACACTAGGAAGCTTAAGATTCTGAAACGGCATTGACATTTCTGGGATTCATAGTGGTAAATTATAAGCACAAGTCCAAGTTTTACACGAGCTCCTCAAATTTACCATCTGAAGCCGACCCTGAAACTTCTGTACCAGACTTCCATAGCCAATTGCCAGACTGTCATCACTGTCCCCTGCTTTGGACGCGAGACAAGGGCCGCTGAAGGATTGATCTTTTCCTTGTAAAGTCGGACGGCCGGTGAAGTGCACTGAGGCTGTGGTGAATTTGTGCTGTAGCTGCAGCTTAGGCTCTCCATAATTACAGGCTTCTGGTCTCCCCAAAGAGTGCACTGAGCTTCTGGCCCTAACTCCAGAATGTTGCTTCCCACCGCAAAACTGCAACGCTCCGATTTTTCAAGAGCTGTTTTGTACCTGGCAACCTCAACAAGTCCAGTTTTGCATATTGAAAGAACATTAAGAGGATCTATAGTTGTAATCGTCCAAATCACTCAATCAATGTTCCATGTCCTCACACAACGCTCGTTTGTCTTTACTAGAATATCTACACCAAATATTATTGACTGGAGTTTTTAATTATACTTTTCATTTTTTTTTATTGCAATATACTGGTACATTCATCATTTGAACCATGGACACTAGAAAAGACATTAAGTTACATATGGAAAAGTACAACTATTTATTTGAAATGTTGTTTATCCCTTTTTTTCTTTCCTTTTTTGAGTAATTGTAATTAGATTTTTAAATATATTTTCTTTTACTTATTATTACATATTTTTAGCTATAGGTTGGATTTATTTAGAATTGTAGTATTCATTCTTTGTATTTGTCACTGCTTTCAACCCAAATTATCCGTCTATGCAGTAAGATTTTTGGACAAACATGGCCATAAAAGCTCTTGGACAGGAGCAGGAAGATATGTAAAGAGTCTGGATAGAGTTATGTCCTCTTTTATTCCATTGGGATTTACTCATTAGATTTATACGGCTCCTGGAACACATCTGCAGAATTGTATTCTGTCTTAATGTGTTAAAAAGTTAAATGAGTTTGTGTGAGTTACTTTTATTGCGGTGAAAGAAACGCACCTAAAGTATTTTCTAAACAGAATGTCCGCACTGAGAAAAACAAGTGAGGTTTTAAATTTGGAGTCGAGTCCAGTAAACACACTTTAAGAACAAATATTATGCATTATCCGGGTTGTTATTCTTTTAAACATGCTTTAAAAGTATCTTGAATTACTGCTGTTTTTATTGCTCAAAAATACCATTAAAGATGTGCATGCTTTGAATATAAGTAACCTCTCCACAGACGTGGGTCTCATTTATAAAGAATGTGTATTTCCCAAAATGTTGTGTAGGTAATGTTAAGCAATCTATACAAATAAAACATAACTTGGAAATGAGTCAAAAATGGTCCAAAAACTTGATGATGAGAGAGAAACTTGCATGTTTGTGAATGTTTGTGTTTCATACGTACGTACATTTGTATTAAGAATTCCATATCAAGTTTTATAACTCTGCCTAGTGCAACCAAACCAGTTCATGACCTGATTTCTGTTGTACAATATAAATCTTGCATGCCGTAGTAGACTGTAGCTAACAACTCTTTAAATGATGGAAGAAGATTATCCCTTGTGTTATGCCCTAACAGTCTTTAGAAGGGTCTAAATTACAGTACAGACTCTATTAGAGCAAACAGTTGTTGTACATGGCTGTTAACATGTTGTTAGTGACCATTTGCCTCCTCAGGATGTCATTATTTCCAGTGCTTGCACCCGAAGGCAAAACTCATTACGCTGTGGCATCAAAAACTGTTGCAGAGGACAGCAGAAATTACCATAATAACCCTTTTAGCATTTCCACATTTATAGATGGAATACTGTATAATGTCTACATGTGAGGTTGTGTTCTGTTTACACGCTTTTGGTTTGCCTTTGAGCAATACATTAGCATCAGAACTATGCAACAGTAAAGTGCCCCAATATTTCTTGTTACAGATTCTAAACAGTTCAGCTTACTCCTTATCTTATCTTAATGTTGCTGTGATGTGTCTTGTCTATAAACGGGACACGTTAGGGTTATTGTCCTGAAAATCTAGTACTACAGATGGCGCTGTGGTCCTGCCTCTACTGGTAAAAAGACAGCGGTGGTCGAGCAGTTGTGGCACATGTGCCGGGCTCCGACGTGGCGGGCTGCAGTGTCGTGGGATCGGATCCCGACTCTGATGGTTTGCTGTGTGTCCTCCCTTCTCTCTCGACTCCATTTCACACGGTCCTTTCCTGTCTAGTGAAGCCAACGAGCAAAAAAAAATCAGATGTCAAGACACTTCACAGCAACATCACGTGACAACTCTGAAGAAAACCGTGAGGGAGCAGTCAAAACTGTCTAAAGTATAAAAAACAGACTCTAAAAATAGCTTTTTAAAATAAATTGGACCATATTTGCCAGTTTCATTATGCGTATGCTATTTGATTTTTTTTTAAATCCAAGTCTTTTTGCAGCATTTGAATATACCGAATATTCAAATCAAACCATAAAACGAAGGCATTATCTATAATTCGATAAATTGCCAACCTTTGCTATTTACCTATCATAGGCAGAGTTCTAAAATTTGTTGTGCCCTTTTTAGTCACTGATTCTACATCTATAACAGATATTTAATCAGCAGTGAAAATGAAATATCAGAAAGTCTTGAACATTTGTGTGTAGGCATAGAGTCTTAATAATACCATGTTTGCAGACGAGCATAAATCTACTCCTAAAATCGAATCAGGGGAGTGGGACAAACTGACAGTTACAAAACGAGGAGGGAAAAAGCCGAGTGCTGGAGGGTGTCGTGCATGTGAAAAGCAGATGGGGAGAGAAGAGCAGAGGAGGGTTACGTGGCAAGTGGAAACCATTCTCTCGTTTTTGTGTTATTGTCTGTGTTTGACCTCCAGAGCGATCAGCTGGGGACGCGTGTGTTTGTTCTCACAGTTCTGGGGTCAATGTAATCGCCGGTCGTGAAGGGTTAACCCGCGCGCTGGCTTTGGGGCAGTAGGTGGTTGGGTGCTTGCGTGGGTGGGTCCGGACGCCCAAGTGTTTATTTGTATATGTGCAGATGGATAAGACTTTTTGAACCGCTTTAGGAAACTATTAAGTCAGTGGAGCGCTACCAACAGGCAAACACTGTCCCATCTGTGTTCCTCCACGAAGGGTCAGTGACTCGCGCCACTAGACCGGGGGACTCCATAAACATAAAAACTACTGTTTATTATAAGTATTATTCCATTCACACCTACTGTAAACATGGAGAAACGGTTAGCTGTGGTGAAGTGTGGCGTCTTTGTTGTGGTTCTTCCGCCAGATGAAAATAGAGCCAAGGCAAAGGTTTGTTACTGATAAGATGCGTTTTAAACCTATGTTACTGTAGTCTGTTTTATGTTTTTTAATGATGTGTTAACCTGTTTAATGTTACTTTAAAATAGAGGCTGGCACTACTATATCAAAATTTAGATAATGTTGTGCACGTTGTTTTGAAGAAATGCAAAATTTGAATATCACGCATATAATCTATTGTTAAAAATGCTACAAAAAAGAGCTGATTAAAGATAGAAATGAAAAAGTGATGTTGTAAAAAGGAATAAGGTGATTATTCTGCACTAAACTTTACAGACATTTCAACGTTATATTAAACATTTAAAGATTGCTTTCAGGATACTCCAAAAACATATTGAGACTAGAGCTGGGTTTCGATTCAAATTTCAAGAATCGATTCCGATTTTTACGTTTCAAAATCGTTTTTTTCCGATTTCTCAGATTCCATCTGATTTGCTCCGATTTCGATCTGATTTCCGATTCGATCCGATTTCGATTCGATCCAGGGGTTAATGTTATTAAAAATGAAAAATGTATTTGAACCGTTTCCTTCACTTCATGACTGTGTAGAGAAGCAACATATTAAAACTAGTATTATATCAATATTAAACAGCAAATCTTACAAGTATTGGTAGTTACTGATGGAAGACTGATAAAAAGGTTAAGGGTCAATCTACCTTCAAGAAAGATAATCCAGGAGTCCTGAATTATCTTTCTTGAAGGTAGATTGAAGTTCACTGAGGGAAAATGTAGAAAACATTTTTTAATTAAAAAAATAATAATAATAATAATATTAATAATAATAATAATAAAACAATCGATCTTTGGACGTACGAATCGATAATTGGTCATTAATATGCGAATCGATTAAAAATCGGAAAATCGATTATTTCAACCCAGCTCAACCCAGCTCTCAGTGGTCCCAGAATGGACTCATGTAGGAGTAAAAGGTGTTTGGGGAGTAATAAGAGTGACTGTCTGGCCTTAACATCTGATTTTTTATTTAACTGGACCGGAAAAACTGAAGAAATGTACAGATTAGACAACCAGGATTAGAAATATTAAACTCTATGTTCAAATTAAGAGAAAAAATGCATAACTTAAAGCTTTTGTCAATGACTCAAGTAAAACATGCCAGAAAATTACTCTAATAAGACGTAAGACTGTGTACTTGTACTTTTAGTGGTGCAAGTACGTTAGCCAAGTTGTTAACCTTGCCTCAATGTAGTGCTCAGGGTTTAGCAGATTTTTGCATCGGATGCCCTTCCTCCTCATCGCACCCAGCCATCCACAATTACAGCACACCCCTCAAGCTAAGTTTGACCAACCATTATCTGAAAAACATTCACATGCAAAATTAAATGGTAGTTAAATCGAAAAACGATGTCCATTCATGTGCTCTACTCTGACTGACAAGTACAAAATCGGTCTTCACCACATTTGAGGCGACGGCAGCCAATTCTGCGGTTTTCCACTTCCTTTTCAGGCTCCCAGTAGTGGATTGTCTTTTCACTTCTCAATTATCTGAACAAATGATCTCCGCAGGAACCAAAGCTAACGTAAACCGTGTGAATAGATGGACTACTTGGTATGAAATGTCACTTAATACAGCCACAGTGCTTTAGTCCAGGAGGCAACGCTCTCATTATCGCTTAATCTTCGTCCAATGATGCAGGATTCATAAAGAACCTCCTGCCGAGAAAGCACCGGTAAATCTGACGCTGAGGTGAGTAAAGACGTTGTCGGCAAAGTCAACAGGCCCGAAAAACAAAAGCTAATATTTCAGCCTCGTCCAGGAAATGAAATGTTTTGCAACGGCAGGGAGACAGGGCCAGAACAAGACAAACGCGTGTGAGAAAAAATGGAATGAAGCAACAGAGCACAGGATCATTTCAGATGAACTACGAGGACGCTGGGAGTAGAAACTTGTAAAAATTAATATGGATAAACACTAGTTTCAGTAAAATGCGGTAGAGCAGAGAAGTTATTCCATTATTCACATTCCTGGCTGTTTTAGTTTATAGGCTCTACTTACATAAGCTATGAAGTGACTATTTTTTTAACACTATTAGCCACTCTCTGTGTTTACATCCATTTCCACTTGGATACACACACGTGCTTCCTGGTTCCACCCGTTACAGTGCACTCGCTCTTCATCATCCGCACAAGGGACAGGCCATAAGTCATCATCAGCGGGAGGAAACTTGAGAGTAACATAACGGAGAAGACATTGGGTCGATAGGCTTTTTATAAACTTTGTTGTTCACGTTTTTGTTGCAACGACATTAACACATTTTTATATTTTTTTTATGCAATTGAAAGCCGTACACTGACATACAATATAGCCGTCTTTCTTACGAGTTGGTAATAGTCATTATGAGCCCAATAGTGTGTTTAGTCATTGTTGCTGCCTAACTGCTTGCTGCTGTTTTTTATTTTATTTAATTTTATTTAAATTTTATTTTGATCTTTATTTATTTTTCCCCTCCATTCTTTATTAAGAAATGAGAGGTTTTGTCTATAGGAGTTTTTGTTTATAAGAGTTTTTGTTTATAAGAGTTCTTCTATTTTTTTTAACTTCCTATAAGTGATCTGTCCTTTTCCTCTGTATCTACTTGCGTTGCAACAATGAAATTTCCCCATGTGTGGACAGTAAAGGATTATCTTATCTTATCTTATCTTAACAAGGCGTAACAATATCAACTAATCGCGACTATCGTATTGGATTTTTGATTATCGTAATCTTTATCTGGACTGTACAAACTTTAAAACACACAGAAAAAGACCCTGTATAATTAAGATATTATTAAATCAAATACTTCAATAACAGGCAAAATTTTATTTGTAAATATTCTATATCTATAAGACTTCAGTCATCATATTTCAGCCTTTATTTGGTTGATAAATTATTGAAAACGTATCAAGTGTTCAATAGAAATAATTGTTTGACTACTAATTCAAAATGTAACAGACAATGAAGTTGATAATTGTTATTTGCAGGCGTAGTACTGATAAAAAGTACAAGTATACAGTACATGTGTGAATATAAATGAAATAAACATTAGCAAGGCCTTTATAGAGACTCTAACAGCCCCAGGGTACATGTTTATATCTGACGAATACACAAAGTCATAGTTTGTGATATTGACTTCCAATGCAACACCAGTATGTATTTGTAGTATGTATTTAAGCCGTGACTGAGAACAGTGCAGCACCCAAAGGACCTTCTCCAGATCTGTAGGTTCATGGTCTGGAGCACTGGGAGGATGAGAAAAGCTTCACATAGTTCAGGAATTGAACTAGAGATTGACTGAAATGGGTTTTTCTATGTCCAATGTCGATCCAGAGCTGCCTGTGCCGATATGTAGGGCCGATTCTAACCCCCAAAATAACTGATGTGACGTTACTACAAACTCAATTACTGTCTATTTATTGTACTGCGCTGCCTAATATTAGTATAACAGGGAAAATAATATCTGTGGCAATGATTTCTAGACATCCACAGCCGTTGGCCCATTTCCCTAAACCTATGTATTTGCCGTGATGCCATCTAATGAATATAGTTTTCATTGTTTTTTTAAGTATTTCTAGTATTCTGTTTTCGTCTAAAGGAATTCTTGGACTTTATCACTTTTACAATGCAATTAGTTGACTAAAAGGGGTGTGGCCATAGTATCACTGTGTATCCAACTGCACTCACAAGAGTTTATGCAAGAAAACAACAATTTACAGAAAAGTAAAGAGTGTATTTTTATGTTATCGAGATTAAACATATGATTCACTAAAACATGTTCAGCTAGCTCACTCCATTTCTTTGCCTTTTTGCTGTTGTAACATGCAAATCTAATCTAAATAAAATAATCTGTCGACTAATAAAAATGTTGGTCGACTAAGACATCATCAATCGATTAAACAGCTAAAGGATTACAGCCCTAAACATTTCAACAAACATAAGTTAAATTTGCACAATGTCACTTTTCTGTTGGAAGTGCTACGGTTTTGCAATAAATCTGGCAATTATTAAATCACTCACTACAAAAATACCTTGGAAAAACAGGCATTCTAACTGTCAACATGATCATTCTCAGAAATCGTCACAAGCTTGTTTCCGCAGAATTACTAGATAGTTTTAGTGAAATTCTGTGGAACATTCCAAGGCATAGCAATAACATCTAGATGGAAAGAAGCAGAAAAGTTCCATAGTCTTCAGTCATTGTCCCGGATATCTTTGAATCATGACAGCGAATCTTGCCATCCAGCGTTTTTGCTGCCATCTTGTCAACCCTGAGGCCACTTTACAAGCACTAAATAGGTTTGAGATCTACAGAATTGGCTGTCCGTTCTGCCTTTGTGTGGCTCATGAGCTGCAGATGTGCTGTTGGAGCAGGCCCGGGACACTGCACTGCTGTTCAGTGTTGCACAGCAGATGCATTCATGTCATTGAATCAGTATGTGGCCCTCGGGGAACAGGGGCAGACCGCAAACAAATGCATCCACGGCTTTCTCCGAGTATTCCACAGCTTAAGACTGGCTAAAGAACTTCTCATTATTTAGACACGTAAAGTGGTCTGAGGATTGCATTTGACGTAAAACAATAGCAGAGTGGAGTGATAAAAAGGATCAGCAAAGTAACAAGATTGTAATTTCCCTCAAAGATCCAACAATTTGGTTTAAAAAGCTGTATTTAATCATGGACAAAAGCGAATGTGTATTAAAATTGACAGCACTAAGGCAGCTGTTTGTAACTACAACTAGGAAAGTCCCATTGAGTGAATTGAGCTAAATATATGTTCAGATGGAAGGAGAATAAACATATGCATATAAATGGATGGATGGATTGAAGATGCACTGGGATGTCCTTCCAGGTAACCCATCTGGGATCCATCAGGTCCAGAGCAACATTCTGAGGAAACCACATGCATTCTATTGTCTGTAATTGTTTTTTAATTTCCTCTTTTAATCACTGAAAAAAAAGCTTGTATTTATTTGACTGGAGGTTGTACGTTAAACAATGCCATCGGTAACTAATGTCATGTACTTAAAGCTTCCAGAGCCAGGCTAATCAGCAGCTCTGCCATTGGTTAAGCTTTGAAATAGTTTTGTGACATTAAAAACACAGTATAAAAGCAGGTTTGTACAAATAACAGCAGGTTTGTACAAATAACAGCAGGTTTGTACAAATAACAGCAGGTTTGTACAAATAACAGCAGGTTTGTACAAAGACAACGATGAAAAAAGACAATTTTACGCAACAAAATGAAGCAGTTAAGTGTCCATAGTGTTATTAATGTGCCATGTAGTATTGTTGTTAGCCCTTTATATCAATAGTGCATTGCTAGGCTCAAAACAAAAATGCCCGTTTAGAGGTGCACTATGACCTCTCTGTTCATGGAGATGTCATTAAACTTATATCTTGCATTTATTCAATGACAGGTTTACAGTTTAATGCCATACGGTGGAGCATCCCAGGCTTAGGAGCAATAGCAGGTCAAAGTAAAAGTACTTTTCCACCAGAAAGTACATTATTAACTCACACATATTTAAAGTGAGCTCTTAAATTGAGAAACTTTCATCCAAATGTTCAAATCAATCTTGAGTCTTCGTTTTTCAGCTGCTTGGGAGGAACATCAGCCTCTTCCACGGTGTCTAGCTCGTCCCTTATCTTCAAATTTAAGACCTTAAAACCGATTGGACTGCGAAACCCCTTTTTCCACACTTAGACTAAAATGCAATTACTCTTTCCATAAACTGTTTAGAGGGGGAAAAAGTTTTATTTGGACTCGTGACATAACTCTCTTGGAAACATTTGCTAATTATATAGGTCAAAGCGAACTTTTTTTCCTCTCCAAAAGAAGCGAGTGAGAGAGTTATACGCAACGGCCGACCACATACACCGAAATCTGACCTGAGGGGTGTTTATAGCTTTTTTAACATTATGCAAACAAACCACTTTAGAAGATTGTTTTATCAGCCTCGCGACCTTTCGGGGCCATATTAGTGTAAACAAGGAGAATGTGAAGCGTGCACACAGCAGCTCCAGTGTTGTTTAGGTCTGTCTCGGTGGTCAGCAGAAGCCCACGTTGAGCTGTAAACTTCACGTCAGCTAGGCCAGACTAAGGACTGAAGAATGGACTAGCCTCAGGCCCTTTTCAGCGCTTATAGATGTTTCTTCATTGGGGATTCATTAGCGGCCCGTTGAAAGTCCGGGTTACTCCTGTGAGTACTGGAATCAATCTATTTAGAGTTAGAGTTGAAGCGGAACGGCATGAAATGGGAAGTTTTCAATGTAAAAGTGGATCATTATCTACTAGTATTTTACATAGTTGAGGGCAAGTTCCACTTCAGAAAGTTATGTAAAGTAAAGTTTCCAGGACTATTGCTTATTATTACTGGTATAATCTCCAACTAAACAGGTGTACATTTTTGACAAAACTAAATTAAAATATTTCAGGTCTATGCCACAATTTGCAAAGTCCAAAGTCTTTGTTGTCTATATGTAAGTATAATATTGTTTATTAAACTCCATTGCAATAGTGACTGCCAGAGGAACAAAGTCTGTGTATTGAATGTACTGGTATATTGACGCAAGACTTGATTATTAACAGGGCCTGTGGTTGACATTATTTGAAAGCTTGACTCAGTGCTAGAAGTTCAAGGTTTGCCCCACTTTCCACTTTCATGTCATGTTTCTATTTAAAAAAGCAAATAGTTTGAAAATGCTATTGTAGATGAATGGTGGCTGGCAAAGCAAATGTGGCACACAGTATGAAGTAGATCACCTTGAACGTCATAAAGACCAAAAGTTGGTAAAAGTGTGTCATTGCTGGTGCCTACAGAGTTAACTTGTTGAACTCCTCACTGAAGCTCTCATTGGCTCCAGCAGAGCTCTAGTGTTTCAGGCAGGCAGAGGCCAGCCCCTTCATCTGGTTCTATTTAAGGCCCCAGTGGCGGCTCGTGTGATTGGCGTATGCACTACCCCCTACTCTTCCTCTGCTCAGCCCAGTGCAGGAGAAGGAGCCTTTTTAGCAGATGGTTTATTTTCCAAGGGAAACCATTTCTTTCTGTGCTGTCCTCAACTGGCTCTCACTCCTTCTCTCACCTTTCTCCTCTATTCCTTTATTCCTTCTGTTTTTGCCTGAATGTCCTGCCTTAGTTTTTATTTGGACTAAAAGGATGCTGTAATACAATGGATTTTCTCCAGATAATAGCCTGATGCTTGAGCTTAGCGGAGGGAGTGCAGATGACCTCTCTTGGTGACTTGGAGGTGGTTGCAGCTCTATGGCTAGACTCTCAGGAAGATGCACTGAGCCGTGTGAATCTCGTGATTGGTTGATCTGTGGTGACAAACTGGCCTATGGCACAGCGGGTGCCCAGCAACCGTTCCCGTGGACCTATGGCTGGCAGCTGGCTGACGGCATGTTTTTTCCCATCAACCCCAGGTCTGGACTCATCAGACCCCATGCTCCTGGAACAATACGTGGTGGTGGCCAACTATGAGAAACAAGAGCCTTCGGAGATCGGCCTCCAGGCGGGCGAGATGGTTGACGTCATCGAGAAGAGCGAGAGTGGTGAGTAATCACAACAAAGGCACGACATGAACTCACAGTTTAAAGTTGATAAGTCCTCCGCTGCAGCGCCGGACCCTCTCACCTCTTTTGTCCACAGCGTGCAGTTTTGTAGCCCCATCTGGAGGCTCGCTTTGGCCCACACTCAGCCCTGTTTTTCCCTCTGTTGGTTTAGGCTGGGGGCCAGAATGTTTCCTCTCACAAAAATAATATCTTCCAGACTTGTATTAATTATTCAACCTCACATTCAAGGAAAGCCAGTGAGACACGCTGGATTTAGCACTGCCAGCTGCAGAGCCCTTAGTCAGCTGTTTTACCCCTGGAAAAGCCTCACCGTGGCTCTGGATTATCAATCAGCCTGTTGTGGTTATTGAAAGTTTAGTAGAGTAAGTTATGCAACTTTCGAGTAAGTAAACATGGAGGAGTACAAAGCATTTCACTGAGTCAGTTACAATAAGCAAACGAAAACATTGTAGCTGACAATATTATGTGTTATAGACGTATAGTACACTTATGGGCACACACACACACACACACACACACACACACACACACACTGGATATACACATTATTTTATTTTTCATTTTCATAGGCCATTTCCACCCAAATCCCTTTAAATGATTCACTCTCCCATAACACCCAGTCACCACCACGTTTATGCAGGCAACTTTAATAAAGTGTCTTCTCAGTGATGTCTTTGAACATCTCCTACTACGCTGCGAGCACAAGGAAAGCGCTTAGTATGCGGCTTGTCCATTTAGTTTTAATGGCGTGCAGAAACAGTAAAAGGGCATCATGTGTGGAGCAGGGGAAGTTTAGGTTTCATGATGGTTGTGAGTGAGGAGCCTCTGGTAAACTGGCCTTAGGGAGGACAGGCAGTGGAGCAGCAGAGGCTTTGAAGTCTTGTACGTCCCGTCTGAGGGCTCCGGCGTATTTGTTTTCACTCCTAGCCTCTCGAGGATCTCAGCCCGACGGGGAGCCACAGCCCAGCGGATATTCCAACACCTTGAAGTGCTTTTATCAGGGGCGGCCTAGAAGTAACCTCTCCTCCTCCACGCCAATGAACCAGACAGTAGGCTAAGACTGCTGGGTAGAATGGAATTTTGGGACACAAAATGGTCCAATAGGTTCAATTTGCGGTTGGATGGTTAGCAATTTTAAAGATCGCTGGGTTTTCTAAGAATGAAACTAGTAGAAAATAGTCAATCTATTTTAAAGAAATATATGCCTCCCATTCAGAAAACAAAATCCATAATATGCCAGATGCCTGTCCCAATACACACATTTCTTTATTTATTGTCTAGTTATATATTTTTCAAGAACGTAAAAACAATCATGGCAAAAAAGTAGACTTAATCGCGGTGTATGACAATCTAAATGGTATATGATTACTTAAAAAATGCAAACTATAGAGAGAGTTTCCAGCAGCTCTCACTAAATCTCTGCTCCATTTGGCCACTGACTTGCCTGAGTCCTGCTGCCAAACCTAACAAGAACAGGTGTGTGTTGAGATTTCAGAGCCCATTACAGTCTGTGTCCGTTCCTCTGTTTGATCAATATAGACTTATAATGACTCCTGGCTCAATGATCAGAGAATTTGGAAAAACAACAACTCCATTACATCTACCAAGGAATCTGTTGTGTATTGAATAACAAATCTGAATTTTGTATTGTGGTTCAAACTTTCCACTACCCTTCTTTATTTAAATACAGGTATTTCAACTAACTTGGCCTGGTTGTGTCACCTGCTTGTCTCCATGGAGATAGATAATTGTAATGCCATAGTGTGGAGCTTTCATGGCAAAGCAATAGCCTCTTCCTGAAGAGAAACAATCAAGTATTGTATTTCTAATGTTTAAGATAGAGGTGAACAGTTTATAGAATGTTGCTTTTTAACATTTGAATATTGAGTATATAATTTATTGTGTTTTTTATTTTAATAAACCTTTCACATTTGTCTACTTAAACTTTAAACTAATACATCTAAAGGCCCAAATTTGCATATTTCTGTGTGATTTTTTTTTTGGTCAATATTTTCCACCCCTCAGGTAAGAGTAAAGTGGGTCACAAAAACACAATAGCCTTTATTAATCATAATAAAGTCTATTACTTTGACATTGACCATAGTCCATTTGCATTTGACCTCCTGCTGCATTCTTCCATACATTCTTTATTACTATCACTACCTAAATTGACAGTAAAATCCTATCCCTAATATTACCTCACATGTTCTGTTGAAGTGACCATGGCTCGCACCACTACAGTCTGCTTACTGTATAAGTTTTGTCCATCAACAACAGCCCTGGTCCTGGTGCTGGAGCTGCTTCTTCCATACTGTGGCCCTGTGCAGTCATGGAGTTTTCCTTACCTTGGATTAGATAATATGAGCCTTGGATAGGCCACTAAATCTAGGTCAGACCTATACGCTAGCTCAGCTTTCTCCACTTTTCCACCTCTCCATCCTGAGCCCGCCAACAGGATTTTCCACTGCGCTGCTCTCACTCTGTGTTTTTCTCTGTTGGTGTAGCGAACTATATTTGGCTCTGTATTGTAATTTGTCTTGATCACTTTTGTGGTTTTCTCAGAGCAGTAGAAGTCCACCGGTTGCCTGGAGTTGCAGCTGTTGAAGGAACCTGTTGAGAATTATGGGATATTACTACAACCAGGATCGCTACAAGTGCTTCAACTAGTTTTGTTGTTTCAATGTAGACTCTATTGTTCTTGATTGGAAATGTGTTATCTGCAAATTGATGAATCCTCTCAAAAGCAGTGGCCAGTTGCAAATCTTGAGCATGGATCTTGGTTAGGATAGACAGATACACTAGATAGAACAGAAGTACGAAAGAAGCAGAAGGAGCAAGACAACTCTCTTCTAAGCCTTCCTCATACTCTGCCCTGGTGTTTCAGTTGTGAAGGAGTAGCAGCAAATTGGCTCACTTTTGGGTACAATGGAAAAAACCCTAAATGCCCAGAGAAAGTCCACCTAAACACAGGGGAAATACGCAAACTGTAAGTGTTACCACCACCAGGGATGGGCGATATATTGGTTCCAGTCTGTGTGCCCATGTGTCATTCAGTTTGTCCTCAATGCGTCAGATTTGTCTTTTTGAATAGTATCCTGAATAAAATTTGAAGTAGAAGAGCAACTAAAGGCAGAAATATGGCTGTAGTGTTACACAATCATGCAACACATTATTTATTATGTTATAATTTTACCAAAATGAAAAGTTAATTTGGAATTTGTGAGCCTTGCCATGGAAATCAAATCAAAATATCAGCCACAGCAGCCAGCCAAATATTAGTATAAAAAATCCATATCAGACAATCCCTAACCACTATTACATTTTATAACTGCAAACAGATCATTTTTTTCAAAACATCTCCTCTCCAAAAGGCACCCAAGCGCCAGTTTTACCAACATTATTTACTTGGCTAAAGGCATTTAGTCAGACTCACATGTTGTAATGATTCCTCCTCATTCTCGCTGCATGATCGCTGCCTTTTTATTTGTCTATTTTATGAGAATTTGCCAAGGGGGATGCTGGCGCAGGAGGAGAGAGAGAGAGAGTGCAGAGAGAACCTACAGAGAAAATGGAAAAAGTCATTTCCTGCCAAAGTTAGTGGTTGAGCGACGTTGGTTCATTATATCGGCCTAATGGATCCTCCAGGATGCCTCCTCGGCTTACAGAGATGTTAGCCATGGACCTTTTGCTCCATTCAAATACACTGGTTCTGAGTCTGTCGTCTTATTGAATAGGGAAAACAGTTAGGAGTCCTGTGTGGAAATACTTTGCTTATCTCAGTGGCAGAATTGGCTGAGATTTGCCCTAAATCCCCTCTTTCCTCTCTCGAGATGGCATTGCTATTAATTGACATTTAAGGTCGGATGAAAACCAGGTGTGGGTGTTGAAGAGGTGAGGTCAGTGCAAAGTGCTCCCAAAGGACCCCCAGACACCTCCCTGTATGTACTCTGGATCCGTGCCCCACCCAGCTGACTTAAGCAAGGCGGAGGATGCCAAATAAACCTATGCAATTGGATGTGAAAAGTGAGAAGAAATGGAATTTTGAGGGCGTACCAGGTCTAGAGGGAAGATGGTGGCACAGCAGATGGTGTTATTTATAATGTCTACAGCCTGGAGTCAGATGATGTTACAGCAGCTCTCGGTGGAGGCTCAGACAGAGGAAGTCCAGGAGCTGTGTCCACTCAGCGTGCGGTCAGAGAGTTCTGCCTCTACTCACAAGTGGTAAATGTAGGATGAGGTTATAGTCTTAAAAGCGAGGCAAAGCTTGTAAGGACAGATTTGTCATGTTTTATTATCTGATTAGTAAGAGTCTGGATGGATCTTAGTCATCGATCAAAGGGCCACTATTATGGCTTTGAATTCTACGCTCACTCCTGGAAGTACTCACCAGTCAAAAAGGAAAACATATATGTAGGATTTCATGGGAAGAAACAGGGAATTAGTACTTGTAAAGGTTAATTGTTCAAAAAAGAGAAAAGTGGTTTTATAAAAAGGTCAGTGACTGGCATTTAGCAATAAATAAATAAAAATGACGTAGAATCAACAAAAATGTGATGTTTTATTGTCCTTTTTGACATTTTTTTATTTTTGAAAATTCCTTACATTCTCAAGAACATTTCCAGAAATGTATCCTTTACAAATCTAACCTCTATTGATTTTTTCCCTTCTTCTCACAATTCTTTATGGCCAGCATGCTCATAAAAGAGCTAGGCTTGTATAATTATCATCTGGTGGTGCATATGTGACTTCCATTGCTTTAAGTGATAGTTTTGTGTCTAAAACATGTTCTAAAATAAACCCCATATATATTTTGTCTTACCATTATTTTATTTGTCAGATTTTTAACTAGCTTGAGATTCAGTTTTTTCAAGCACAGCCCTCGTGATAAACACTTGATATCACTGACTGGAACACATTTTATTACCAGGAAATCACCCTTTTACTTTTCACTGTATCCTCCAATAGAAATGTGTAATAACTGTCTGATCGTGGTGCTCTACAGTTTTGGCTTCTGGAGGTTTATCGTGCATTTAACACAGTTTGCCTTTATTTACTCAGTAGGGAAGTAGTTTTACATTGACGATTACCTACTGTGAGTACTACTTTGAGACTCAAAGTGGTGCTGATGTATGTGGCACGCAAACTAAAAGCGATGAAAGCTGTGAAAGTACTTTGCATTTCATCTGTGTCCTTCTGAGAGATGTCCTTTTTGTTTTGTCTTGGAAAACACAAGTGGAAAAGTGCAGTTAATTTGGCCAGAATCGCATTTTAAAAGTTCAAAACTCCATAATTGCAGCAATATTACTCCCATATAAAGGTCACTGTACTTGATTGTTAATCTTCTCTATCATCACTAAGTGCAGTTTCAGTAGGAACACATTTTCCTGTTTAAACCAGGAACACTACTATAACTCCTCTGATGGAGGGAGATGTCAAATGTCTTTTTAACCAGAGGTTTGCAGAGACACATGGGAGACACATTACACTGTTGTAGTCATCTCCTTCTCTGCATTTTTCAGGAAGTTCTGATGACCATCTCAAATCTCAACCTTATACTTTTTATGTCTAAATGTATTCAAAGTAGATCTATGCACGACACTGACTAATAGGAGCTTTTAACTGTTTTCATCTCATTCTCAGCATTAGATATACAGTGTATCTTATAGCGCTTTTCCACATTTTGAGCATCACAATTCTGTGCATTTTTCATTCACGCCATACTTAGCGGTGGTAAACTACTACTGTAGGCACAACTGCCCTGGGGTAGACTGATGGCTGCCTTTCAGTGTCTTCGGCCCCTCAAACCACCACCACAGTCACAGCAGGCAAGAGGGTGGGAGTGTCTAGCCCAGGGAAAGGCAAGGGGGGGAAAGTGTCCTGGGAGTTGAAGGCAGAGTTGAAGGCAGAGCTGAAGGCTCGTTGGGGCAAAGCGGCCACTCAGCGCGAGCCAAAAGTGGAGCCATGGAACACATTAGATTAAAGAAGAAGAAGGAGGAGAAGAGGAGGGGAGGAGAAGAGGAGGAGGAGGAGAAGAGGAGGAGGAGGAGGAGAGGAGGAGAGGAGGAGGAGGAAAAGAGGAGGAAAAGAGGAGGAAAAGAGGAGGAAAAGAGGAGGAAAAGAGGAGGAAAAGAGGAGGAGACTAGTAGTGTCAGAGTGTAATCCTCCCCTCACTTGAGCGTTCTCATGGTGCTCATCCTACTAATAACTCATATAATACTTAAAAGAGCTACATAAGGTGCAATTAATCTTAAATTTATATTGTTTAATCCCGTCATTGTAAAGTCGCAATATTTCCCCTCACAATAATCCTGACTCTAAAATTTGAAATCGTGACATCCCTAAACTGAACTAATCCCACTGAAACTGTTCAGATGGAGAAATGTATCTCGCATCGCGCTCGGCCTCATTCATGAGTTTTACCAGCGTGGCCTTGTTCTACTCACACGGACGAAGCGTTGCCCTGTGATACTCGGCTCCCTGTGAGCTCTCCTCCTCCTCCTCCTCTCATCTCCACCTCCTCTGTCCTCCGCTGCAGTGAGAGGACACGCACTTCCACGCACAAGCACACACGGCATTGCTCTGCATCGCCACTTGGCAGCGCTCAGCTCTGCTCGGGCCGCTGCTCTTCGGGACAGAGGCTACATCCACCAGACGGTCTTTGCCTGATAAATTCAACGTTTGAGGACTTTTTTCCCCATTCAAAACCTATAATATTTGGTTTCTGCGCCAACAAAGGAAAGTCTGCTTGAAATGACACGTTGGTTGCTCTCTTGTCTAAATGAAAAGCAACCTCAGACAACTACCATAGCTCTTGTGACCATAACCTTTCTTTATGTAATACTGTTATTCTGAGGGGGTCAAACTGTGGACTCGGCCTTGCAGTACTCAAATACATTCATTCTCCTTCTCCTTGCGCTCGGGCCACGTGTCTATAAATGGCTTCCTGTGTCTCCCAATCTAAAGAACACACATTGCATTGAACTTGGTGTGAGGGGATCCTTTCACATTCACTCTTGGGTCAACAGCAGTTTCTCAAAGTGGTTTTGTGCAGCCGGGCCTCCTCCTTCCTCCCTCCCAGAGCCACCCAGGTAATAGAAGACCCAGTCAAAATGTGTGCACTTTGATACCAGATATAATGTTAATATACAGCAGCGATGGGAATGAATGGCGTTTTCTTCTACTCTTTTGTATATAGTGCCGGGTGTTGGCGGGACTGCTGAGCCACCGCATTCCAAACCATTAGAAAAATACTTGCTGAATCTGTATTTCTAACATTTGTGTAAATCCTCTTTAAAAATCCAGTTTTGTGTCGGATTTAGGCTTTTTGGAGGCATAAATACTTCAAAAAACACTCTGTTAGTGCGCTGAGGAGTGAAGCGGTTTAAATGAGGCTAAAAACAATTAGCTGCTAGCATCTTAGTGACGGCAAATTTAGCGGTGAGATGATCACAGCAAAGTAGGTAACTAGATGTTGTTAAATTAGATGACATGATGCATTGGGAGCGTGTTGCCTGAATATTTTTACCAGTATATGAAAAAAGAGTATTTATTTCTTAAATCTTTGTCCGGTACTTTGGGGTTTGTAGCATACAACATGACGCCACAACGGAATACTTTCTATTAAATATCTAAGAAGAATCATGGAATTACAAACGACAAACGTAAAACTGTTTTAAGTTTACGTCCCATTTTTTACATTGTAATATACCGCAAAGTTAAAGTGATTGTATTTGAAGTATTCGCAATGCAGTACTGGACCTTGTAACTGAATACTGCATTATTTCCAAACCCTCAAAATTGTAATAATTGAAAAGGTATCACTTGATTTTGATGCCTTATGTGGTTCATATGACAAGCTGAGGCACATTTTTATGTTCACCCAACTTGCCTCATTTTGGAAATTGTGGCCAGTTGTATCAAGCACATTTTCAACAGGCTGCAGCTCAAACCTGTCCCATGGTAAATGAACGCTATAAAAGGATTTGCAGGAAGCGAATTAACAATCCAGAAAAACAAAATAAGGGGAATGACTTCACCAGATTGGTTGTAATGTTGTATAATTGGGTTTGTTGCAAAGGAGCGTTAAGGGACAACGATTTTTAAGCTCTTGAGAGCGGGAGATGGCAACAAAATGTAACGATTCCAGTTATGTTTTAGATGTGGATCTGACGTGCCAGAATGGCTAAAAGCATATTCTGTCTACTCATATTTAAGTTTTAGGATACATTTAAAAAAAACACTCAGAAATATTTTGCGCCATCTGTTTCATCATACCCTTTGACTGAGTACATTTACAGTATATGTTTTCATTTACTGCAGTTTGCTTTATTGGTTTATAGGAAAACCCAAAATGGCAGAAATCCAGGTTATAGTCACACAGAAGAGGCTGTTGTTGATTACAGTGACAAATATGGAATGGCTGCTAAAGCTGTTTCCAGATTGCGAGTACATAAATATATATAGTCTAAGAAATATTGTTGGCATTTAACTTTTACTTCAAATGGAAATTGACTGGTTTCTAACTATCCATGTACTTTCGTAGCTATTTATGCAATCTTGTATTTCATGTCTGATCTGTAAAAATCAAAACGAAATCAAAAAGAAAGTTGAGGGTTCAGATAACATAGGACTACTGCTAATACCATTCATAGCTACGTCAAAACCCTCCTTATAGTGAATGAATGTGAGAGTTCTGTGGCACTATTAATGTATAAAATCACCAAATAATCATTCATAAATAAATAAAAACTCTATTGTTGAATTCAATCTTGGAATTGGGCCAACAATTTGCTATAATAATATTGAGATTATCAAGATTATTCATAGTCACAATATAATAATTATCTGTTTTTTAATGTCATATTAACTTTACTTTGTCATTCAGAATGTTTAATTTCATAAAGCTGGTGGCAAATATGAGGAGTAGTAATGTGACAATGGGAACAAATGTAATCAAATAAAAGCTGTCACTGTTGTGCCATGGTCATGTTTTTAGTCATCTTGATTTATATGATTTTGTGACATTCCTACTTGTGGTTGTCAACGTTAGTTCAGTTTGTAAGTTTGTGCTGACACAGAAGACATTTCACTTTGTGCCAGTGTTTGTTTCACACTCTCCTTCACCTTTATTAGGTACATCGTATCTACTAGAGGTGCACTTGCATATATAGTGCATAGACTGTAGAAAGAGTGGACTATCTGAGGCCATAAATTAAGCTAGCAGTTTTAATGGCTAACGTAGCTGAATTCCAACTTTCATGGCAACACAGAGCCAATCAGGAGCGAGGTTATAGAGCGTGGCCAATACAAGTCCAGAGCTGCTGATGACCGATAAGTTCTTCCTTCCGTTTCAAAGCTTTGTCCAAACTAATATGATTTGAACAAAGTATAATAAGTTGATGTATATGATATCAATAGACATTAGTTTTATACATTCACAACCTTGTTTTACTACCGTATTTTCCGGACTATAAGCCGCACTGGAGTATAAGTCGCACCAGCCAAAAAATGCTGTGAAAATGACAAATAATATCACATATAAGTCACTCCGGAGTCTAAGTATATAAGTATAAATATAAGTGTTAGTCGCACCCCGGCTAAAACTATGAAAAAAGGTGAGACTTTTTGTCCGTAAAATGCCGTATTAACCTGTGAGAAAGCAGTGTAATAATCACATCTTTGCCATTAAAGTGTTACATCTTTCTTTTAAACAGTTGGTCAGCCCAAACTCAATATTGGCCTGTGCTGGAGATTTAAGGTAAAAAGTATAAATAACCATGAATCATAACCTTGATCCTGATAAAACATTGAGCTTTCCATGGTTCCTTGTCCTTTACAAGAATAATCCTACATTTGCTATAACACAATCATGCTTTAATCTGTAGAAATTGCATCTTACCTATAGATAAAGCTGTGCCAGGAGTGGTCTTTGCACATCTTGGCACACCAGCGCCTGCGTATTAAGGCTGTACATTGTGGTCGTGTTTTATTGGCTCCTTTGAGGTTGGGTGAAGTCAGCCTAAGCACCTGCCATATGGAGAAAAACACAGGTCCAAGAATATATTCACTCAGACTTGTGGAGTGACAGTGCATGGGCCAAGTCTTCCAAATTATAGTACATTCCTATTCACTGGGAAGAACGTTGTATTTGCTTGTGTTTCTATAGTTGGCTGTTGGCTGAACTAGACTGTCATTTTCTCCAACTTGGATATGTGATAATAGCAACAAATATTGGAAGTTTCTCCGTGGTTTTGACAGGTGACTTGAGGCTGAACTTGTACCATTTCTTATATGCTGAAAGTGAGCTAATGTTTCTGTATTTGTCTGCACATGTCTTATGAGTAAAGCTGGAGGGAAGGAAAGTGCAAACTCTATATACGATGGTGAATAAGACATTGCTGTTTTGGATTTTTGTGCCTTGTTTTTATGGAGTTGGAAAATAGCAAGATAATATTAAATCACTATGCTTTTAGTACCAATATTTGAAGGAGTAGTAGTAATCAAAGAAGTACCAAAGCTATATGTTTATTGTTTATTGTCTAGTTAGATCCCATTAGCATTTCAGTGACTCTTTGTAACTTTCAAATATTACGTATAGTCACAATAATTACTATAACGACTTATTGTTCAATAAATGAAAGCTGGAAAAAAAAAATGTTTGCACAATATTTACTGTTTGTAACTTTTCTTTGCTAATATATTGAAAAGTTAACATATTTGACTCATAAATAAACCAAAAAGTGATTAATTGTGCTCTTTATTTATCACAGTTCAGGATTTTTACGATGTGGTTTTTTTTGGTGTGATTTTTGTGTTTTTGTGTCATTGGCATAAAGTAGTTTCAATATTATCGATTATCATTATATTTTCTGTGGCCGTACATGTATATCACACTTCAAAATGTGTTATTGTGACAGGCCTAATTACAATGTTTAATTAAAGGCAAATGTTAAACATGACAGGTCAAATAAAATTATTACATCTTCTAAACTGATAAAGAACAAGCTTAGCATTTGCGTTAGGTTAAATACAGTTTCAGGAAATGTAATATAACCTTAAAGTGTTCATGAGGTCGGCAATATATATATAAAAATATATAATATCACAATTATTGGTTTAAAGATGTGCAAAAATCGAACACTGAGCATATCCTCTTTAATTAAAACTATAACAATTGACAGAAACGTCTAACGTAAAGGATATAATGGGATCATTCTGTACTTTTATGGTTAATTTATGACATTAACAGGCACATTTTAGCATATTCCTGATGCATCATGAAAATATTGCTTGAATATTGTTATCGAGATGATAAAAAACCCTCACATCTTACAAATATATGTTTACAATAATGCATTTTGAGTAAAGCAATTGTAGCAGTTGTTTTATTTCTTATTGTATATAACCTTACAACGCAGTTTTGTTGAGTGTAGGGAAGTAAATCACTCTATTAACCCCGTCTTATATTTACATGAGCTTTTGGCATCGGCGTTAATGTGTTTTAAGCCTGTCAGAACTTTCTCTCCAATACCATTACATTTAGTGGGCAGATAGGCACTCGTCCAAGGAACAATCTCCAGCTATCAAACTCTTGGATCAGCAACAATCATTAGGTTTTACTGCGGTAAATACGGCCTCACCTGACACAGAGGAGTGATATTACAGCCGCCGGCCGTGTTTGAGAACAGATCAATAAGTTAGATGGGTGGAATTATGACTGGAGTGTAATGGTCGAGTGGGGAAATGATTGCCATGTCCCTCCGTAGCTCCTTGGATGTGTGTTAGGGCAATGCCACGACAGGTCATAGTGCATTTCTATCGATTTCTATCCAAGGACGACAAATGTCCCCATGTCAAATTTTAGTGTAACGATTATTGTGAGAAAAAAAGGTCTTGATTTAATGATTATTTGCAATTATTACTGAGACAGTTTGAAATATCATCCAAGAGTTTGTGCCCAGCTTTATGAAATTGAACTGTTTGAATGAGAAAATAAAGTAAATGTGTCCAAAACAGCCAGATTAAAAAATGCTTTATATTTAGATACCATAGATTGAATTAAAACCATTTAATTTTGCTTTTAAAATAATCACAATTATATGATTTTTTTTTAGTTGTTGATGATTATATTGTGACCTAAATAATCACAATTATCGATTAACCAAATAATCTTGACATTCCTACCATGGACTGTACAAAAACTACCGTACTACAACATAATGGTGTCTTTCTTTTGTATCGTATTATGTAGGGATTAAGCTACATTTCGTTGTTTTTCATGGCGTTTAAAATCCAGAGAAATCGACGGCCGATAAGCTCTTCCGATCATTTCCCCTTTACCTGTTCTTCCATAAACCTAAGAGCAGTGCAGTGTCCTCTTCACAATAAAGTGTTACAATTCATCTTAATTTATGTGTATTCTTTTTTGCAGCAGATCAGCCAAAAGGACATATGGGCCTGTGCTGGAGAATATGATATGGTATACAGAGCAAATATCGGCCCAATACGTACTCTAATATTGTATACTGTATATTTCAAGTATTAACACAACCACTGATAACTTTGCACACAAAATTTTTGTGACAATAATACCAGCATTAGATGTATAGTAGTAGCGGTAAGTAGTAGTAGTAGCAAGTCTTTATCGCCTGTATTCTTAAGTAGATTGATTCTCTTTTTTATTTGGTATTAAACACTTTACAGTAGAAACGTGTCCACTCCGGTGCGGTCCATGTGTGAAAGTGTGTTGGAACAGCCATAGCTTCTTTATGGCCTTTTCTGTACAGCTGTCGGCCATATTGTATTTCTGTAACTACAACAATTAAGGTGTGTGTGCCAAACTCAGCCTCCTGCCAGCTTTGATAATGGGCTTTCTTGCTCTGTACTTTCTTCATATAAAACCTCCCAGGTCCCACAGTACATTATACAGCTATTAAGGCTTTATAGTATGACTTTGGACAATATGGCACTGATATTTCTCAAGTTAAAGCAACCCAGTTCTGTCACTTATTGTGCAAAATGTGCTTTTTAACCATGTTTTAATATCGTTCCCTGGAGTTGTGTTAAACTGCCTTCACGCTAGTTTGGTGAATCCTGTTCAGAAAGTTCTCTCCTTGTGACTTTCTGAGCATTTCAGTTGTCAAAACGTGTTTATTACAACTGCGCGCTTTCCTTAGCATGTCAGGGGAAAGCTAGGTTTGTTTATATCCCCTTTGTAATCCCTTCTGCAGCCAGTAGATGGAGTGCTAATATGAAATGCTGAAGAAGAACCATTTGAGGGCACAAGGAAAGTGTATGTTTTTATGGATAAATGTTAAAATTGTGTACCAAAAATGACATTGATTAAACAAGAACAGCTCCAACAGACAAACAGTTAAAGCAGAAAATACAGTTTATACAGTAGCAATACAGTTACAGAAAAGTCATGGATGACATCAGGGAGGTATACAGGATTTTTCAAACATGCTTAAATAAAACTAAATACTAAATAGGTTTTCAGAAGGTTTTTGATAAGAAAACAAAACTCAAAATCGTTAACATCTTGAAGAATCTCGTTGACTTCATTTTGACTATAACTTCAAGCATTGCAACATTTTCATCTGGGGTTTTGTCATAAGCCTCGGAGCGATGCCTTCATGCCCAAAGAAACACATTGAAATCATCTGTATCACTGCGTATACGAGAGGTTTGGCCAGTGACAGTTCATCATATTTTCTGTACTCCGCCGAAGTCACTACTCATTTTGATGAAAAGCACATTTCCAGAGACCTCCAGCTAGTGTTTCCACTTTAGATTCTGGCTCCCACACTCAAGCCAGTCACTGAGTCAGCACAATTACAGTGTTTATATGCTTGTGTTTATTTGTTTCATCATGGGGAGATGAAAAGAAGTGTCAAATTACATACAGAGAAATCATATTCAGCGATACACTATTGGCACAAGGCTGTCTGTCCCCAGGCTTAATTTAAAATAGATGTAGATGTGGTGTGACAACTAGATGTATAAGCATCATCAAGCTTATATAGAGTCTTCTTGTGGATTTCCGTATGGCTGTTTTACTTCCATGGGTTGCCACAATGAATCATCTGCATGCATTTAGTTGTATCCTTTGCGTCCTCCTCCATAATGAAATAGCTTTAGTCTGTACTTTGTTCTTCCTCTTTGTATATATTTGGATTTTGATTTTTTCTCAAAAATAATATCAGATGTAAAGATTGATTTGATGTATATCCTTTAGGGCTCAGAGTCTTTGCGTCCTCCCTGTGCTTTCTTTCATTTGTCTGACTTGTGACTTTCCATGTGCTAGTTGCGTCTTACACACGCATTCCGAACTGAAGACTATATCAAATAAATGTCTTTGTTTGTTATTGTTGGATTTGAACTTCATTATGTTCATTGATTAATAGTTCTTTCTCTGAAAATGGAGCAAGGAAAGTCTGCAATTATAATGTATGATGTGCAGCCAGCCGCACTTGGACAATGTTCTTCGACATTGTACTGCATGTCCTCCCTTCTCTCTCACCCCCATTTCATTCACACTGTTCTTTAGGGTCTAATTGTACATGAAAAAGAAAAGTCCTCTCCCTCTGAGCGCAAATTTCCTTGATGTGTGACGTCATATTCTATATTCTGGGCGGTTTTTAAGTCCATAAATCATCAGCAGACTCATTCTGAGCATTTCTGTCTTCAAATCATGATGATTATAACTGCGTGGCTACGTTAGCATGTCCGCGGAAAGCTAAAAATGTGTTTATTCTCAGTTATGTAATTCCCTCTGCAGCCAGTCGATGGAGCCAAAAGTCAGTTCCTGTTGTGCGAAACTCCAGAGTGACATGAAGTCTGTTGTTTGGAAAAAAAAAAAAAAAAAGTTCTAAAACATGAGATGCCAAAGTAAAGGTACTCAAGATTTAAAGGTCAATAACAATACAAATAATGCATTTGCGTAACCTAATTTAGAATCAATTTTATCCACATTTTTCTCCGCTTTTGGGAGAATTATTTTTTAGAATGGCTGCAGCAGTGGTCTAGTCCTATTGTAGACCTACTTTAGTCGTAGTTTAGACTTTTATTGACCCATTATAGTATAGACCTGGTTTAGATGTGTAACTTGGAAACCCAAATATTTTCTTTAGATAAGGTTAATTAGATTGGTGCGGGAAGTTTGAGAACCACTGATGTGTATTTTGTTATTCTTTTTCTGTATTCAAAACTGAACGTAACTGTGGTCTGTTCTCTCATATGTGCAGGTTGGTGGTTTGTGAGCACTGCAGAGGAGCAGGGCTGGGTCCCCGCCACCTATCTGAACTCCCAAAGCGGCACTCGCGACGATCTGGAGCTCGGCGCCTCGAAATCTGGAGAAGGTAAACCCCTTTCAATTCCTCCTTTTACAGACCCGCCCACGCACTGCAGCCAAGACAGCCACAGACACTGTCCTGACCTTCACTGCACCCCTAATCTGTGACAAAATGGAACAAATTCACCTTGAGCGCTACTTCTCCACTGGCGGTATAAGCAAAAACAAATTTGCAAACGGTTGGTTGGTCTGAACAAGTTGCTTTCAGTGTGGATTCAGTTCTTGGTAAACATAGAAGAGACCACAAAACCACTGAAAACTGTTTATTCCGTATACTAATGCACTGTACAGAACTTTGAGATACTATTGGAGCTCGTGAAAGAAGCATGTGTGACCAGCCAGCAGAGAGTAAAATACATGCAGTTTCTCCAACTCATCATTCATTTATATGAGTTGTTAATTAAAGCAATATTTGACTTGCTGTTGGACGTGTCATAGAAAGAAATAGTTTGAAAGAACTCTAAAAAATGTTTGAAAAAAAAAAAGATTTGAGGATAGCGTGGCATGTCAAAAATGGAGGCCAAAAAATTATCAAAAGGTTGTCATCATGAATTTATTCTTCAGATGGTGAAGATTGGACTTGAGCAAAAGTCAAGCATTGAAGCATGTGTTTTTGAATTCCTAAATGGAGCTCTTTCGGGTTGTCCTGGATCAGATTGCTGAGATTGACATCTTGTAACAGGAATAGACAAAAGCTGATTATAATACTGAATTTTAGTAGCATTTTTCTATCACTAAAGAATCTATGCCTACTTTTCTGAATTAAAAAAATAAATTATACTTTGTTAATTATTAGAGATTGATAAGCAAAGTTCTGATACATCCCATTGGACTTTGACTTATTCATACTAGCTACATGTATTTCTTTAAGTTGTCACATGGTCTGAAAACTAAAAAATAAATAAAATGGATTTAAACGACACATTTTAAGGAGCCTGTGATCACTACGAGCGTTCATAGTCCTGTGTAAGTGTTTAATTCTCAACAAAAAAGGTGACTAAAAAACACATGGCTAATGCTAACTAGCTTGTGGCTCATGTGGAGGACTGCAGGACTTCGGTCAAACAGCACAAACCAGCTCCACGGTTGTAGTTTCAACTAAATCAGTTTTTTTCTGGTCAGATTGTGTTAAAACAAAGCTTGGATTAAAGTCTAATTTAAGTATCAGAGCTTTAGAGAGAGCAGTGCCTTCAGTTAGCTTCACTCGCTTCGCTAACGTCGACGTGATCACGTGAACGATATCACATAACAAAAATCTACAAACACCCCCGTAAAAAGTGATTATCTGTGACCGATGCACCCTGCCTTAGGCCCATAGTCGCTTGCATCACCAAAATATGAATGAACAAAACGACACATGTGCATTTCTCAGCTTTATCCAATAACTTGATGGAAAACACATGCATACATTTGCGAACCAACGCGCGCAGCATAAGCCAAAAACCTTCAAACGTGTCAAAATGAATCTCTGTATCAGATATTGTCGATTCTCTCTACATTTCGAAAAGCATTTGAAACTCCTCACGTGACTCTATTGTTCTGAAAGTAGCTGCGTTATGTTTTGGAAAAATCCAACCAACCTGGGGCACGAAAATAATTACACTGTGGATCCTTCCAAACAAACATTGACATTTTCCAGCAGAGTGGCCAGCGTAGCGTTTACTGTACATTTGGAGCTTGCTGTAACAATAGTAAATCCCATTGGGCTTGTATATCTTATGACTTCAGACCGGTTACTGTTTCTCCATTTGTTGAAACCACTTTTTTTACACTCCCTACATCATTCCGCCCGGGATTTCCACACGACAAATGTATGACCAACTACACCCAGGCCGTTCTATCAACTGTGGGGGAGACAGCGAGGTTTGGCTGTCAGTGCAGATTTGTGAAGAAAACAGTGCCAGTGTAATTATTGTACGTGTCTAGTCGGTTGTGGGAATGGCGTGGAACTCGTAAAACATCTTCGTGTCAGTCGTGTGGTTCTCGACGCTCGATAGCGAGAGAGGAGTTACTTCATATTTCATGACACTTCGCCCCAAAAGCTCGGAAATTGCTGAAAGCTGCAAATGTAAACCCTTTTTTCCATATTGCAGAGTAAGCATGGGGCCCCCGCCTAGTTTTGCCTTTATTTGATAGAACAATAAATCTAATGTTTAGGCTTGAAGGCAAATAGATTCATAACACATTTCCAAACTGTATGGAGAGTGCAGGGTACGGCACTTGAAGCTTTTAATCAGATTTGACCTTCGAAGTCTGTGCTTATGTTTGAGTCTATAATACACAAATGTAGAGCCAGGTCTCCACTATTTACATGTAGCATTTGAAATGAACCGAGAAGTAAAAATACAGCAGATACACACCAAGAACTCATTTGTTTTTAAAGTTTATTCTATGTTTTGTCATTATTGAATGCATTATATTTGTAATATATGTGTCCTCAAAAATGTTTATGTGGACCCTATTTAATTATATTATGTCACCTTTTTCCATTTAATTATTTTATGTTGTTTCAAAGCCAATAACTTGGATTATATATGGATATATTATGTGCATTAATTTAATTCGGGGTGCACGGTGGCAGAGCGGTTAGAGGCTGCATGTCCTTCCCAGTTACAGTGGGTTCTCTCTTTCTGTCCAAACACAAACATGTCTTAGGCCTATTGGCAACTCTAAAAAAAAGGCCCCTAGTGAATGAATGTGAGAGTGAATGGTTGTTTGTGTGTCTATGTCGCTGTGTTGACCCTGAGACGAGCTGGCCCCTGTCCAGGGTGTGCCCCGCCAAAGGCCCAAAGTCACGGAAAGTGGTAGAAGATTAAAGAATACATTTAACTGATTTAAATGGGCAAAGGTGACGAACATAATTTATGTAGGATAGACATGTCATGTTTTTGTTATGTCCCGTAGCATTTTTTTGACTGGACAGTTTAGTGTGAAAAGGGACTGAGACTGGGGAATGACATGCAGTACATTGTCGAGAGCTCGATTCGATCTCACAACGCTACAGCATATGTGCTATCTACTTGACCAAGTGTGCCACATGAACATATCATTTATTATCTATCTACTCTGTATCTACCTGCGTTGCATCAATGAAATTTCCCCATGTGGGACAATAAAGGAATATCTTATCTTATCTATATTGGCTTATACATTTGAACCTATTATTTTATAAATGTGGTCAACACTAGGGCTGCAAATAACGATTGTTTCCAAAAAGTACATTATTGATAAAAATGTAATTAAAAATAAATAAATCAGATTTTTGTCTTCATTATAAAAAGGTCTTATAATATGTGTTTTAGAGTTCGTATAGTCCAGGTGGATTACAATTACGGTTATACAACTTTTTCAATCAAAGAAATAAAAACTACATTTTGCCTCTGTCTTGCAAAGTTTCAAGATGCTGATTTTACATGGATCAAGTTATTTTTGGCCTCTCACTGACTTCTACGTCTACAGTTAAATCTAATGAGTTATGGCCACAGAAAAACGACAAAC
The DNA here is from genome assembly GCF_026437365.1 of Eucyclogobius newberryi. Taxonomy (NCBI): domain Eukaryota; kingdom Metazoa; phylum Chordata; class Actinopteri; order Gobiiformes; family Gobiidae; genus Eucyclogobius; species Eucyclogobius newberryi. The sequence goes on along the minus strand of NW_027316500.1, from coordinate 23,226,099 downwards.
ATTGCATATTTTAGCTTCAAAATAAGACCAAAAATGTCCTCCCACTAACTTCGCCATCTTCCCATCTGTTCTTCTAATTGAGTGGCATCCCCGCAGACGCAACGTGTGTGCCAGATGCTGCAGGATGAGAAAACCATGCCCGAACAGCTCCCTAATTAAAAACCGCACAGAATGTCTTTAACACTTCCTCTATAACCTCCTCTCATCCATGCACCTGCTCACCCATCCTCTCCCACCGTCCTCCATGTCGTTCCCCTAATCGTACTCGTGTCTGTTGCGGCTAATCATCGCACGGACGCTATTTTGCACCCGTGTCTTGTGTTGTGTACGTCCTGTAACATCTGTGTGTCTTCCATGCTGTGTTTTGCGTTCGTCTGGTGGCCACATGTCAGTTCCTAAGAGGCACAAGGCCCATCTGAAGAGGCTGGACCGGAGGTGGACTCTGGGCGGCGTCATCAGCAGGCAGCAGAGCCGAGGTGAAGCCCAACAGATAAACCCAAGCACATCTGACATTCATTCTGTTTCAAATGTCTTATGTACTCACACTGTCTTATGTTCCTCACGCTGTCTAATGTTCAGCTAACCATGTCTGTTTCCAAACATGTCTGTAGTCTCCATTGAACATCACCCCTTACGATGCCATAAAAGGTCAAATTTCGTAGTATTTGTAGTTCAGAAATATACCTTTTACTTATGCATACAGTATAGCAGGGGTGTCCAAACTTTTTTCACCAACGGCCGCATTTTGAAACTTAAACGGGGCAGAGGGCCACAAACAACTTGACAATGTTGAATTTGTTGAATGACAAAGTGAATCATTCGAAATTTTGCATTTGACTTAATTGCGATGAGCCTCCGCACCTTTAATTAGACCTAGAACATTAATATTAGGTTGGTATAACATCCATATGCCTGAATTTTCCCAATTTCACAGTAAAAAGTACTGATTTTTGTTGTTTGGGCCAACATAGCTGGAAGCTGGAGGGCCAACAAAAATTGGTCTGAGGGCCGCATTTGGCCCCCGGGCCCTAGTTTGGACATGCCTGCAGTACTGTATATTGTAAAAGTAAGTGTATTGCCTATCCATGGGTTTCAGAATGATAAAAAACACAAATGAAAAAACTATGTCTTTTGAATGGCCAAAAGTCCTCGTATAGAGCAGGAAGTTAAAACTCATGAATACATTTTAAAGGCATTTTGTTGGATGAGAACCATAATCAATTCCAGGATGTCATTTTTCTCTCATGGTTTCACATCAGAGCGAGGGAGGGGAGTTCATTCTGAGACATGTTCTTCACTCATGGTTCAAAATCAGGTACAGACCCAGTTTAAATTACCTCCAAAAAAGTCATCGACCCCATTATGTGAGTGAATAATAAAACGTCTGTGATAAAAGTGTTTGTACGTGGGATTTTGCACAATGACTGCACAGAGTCATTGTTACACCAATGTTTCTCAACCAGGGGTACGCGAGCACTTGCCCGGGGGTACTTGGAATTATTATATTTGAATAGAAAGTAGTACATTTATTATTTTCATTTGGATGCATTATTCTAAAAACGGTCATTTCAAACTCTACACACTTTGTATTTTCTCTGGTTCTGCCCACTCCGCACTTTTTTTTTCTCTCTTTTCCTTTTAATTATTTATTCATTTTTTTCTCTTCTTCACACATTTTGATTGGTCTGTGTTTATTCTTTCAATAAAAAAAGAATAATAAAAAAAAGAAAAGAAAGTAGTACATTTTACATCCTTAATAATGATTATGTTTGACAATTGTGTATCACTAAAATAAGACTATATAATAGATACAATTAGCCATATAGTTATCACATGTATAATAGCTACAGTAACACGATGTAGGGAGTAGTCAGAGTTGGGTCTCGGTGTTTCGATTATGGAACTATACTGTTACAATTACACTATTACAGCCTGATTAAAATGACCTCAAACATAATTCAACCATCTCATTATTCCCCTCCTCAGTCCTCAGCCGCCCTCTGGATCGATCTTGGCCTGAATGTTATTGGCTCGTAAATACTGTTAAATTCTTTGATTAAACAGATTTTAGGTAATGCTGAAAGCTTCTCACGTTACATGTTTCTTCGACTGGAATGAAGCGGACCATAAGACTTTATTTTCCACTGAGATATTGCTTTTAGCATGGTAAATTAATGTAGCATGGAGGCAAAAGGATATGAACAAATGATTAATGCTGCTTAAAATGTTCACGCATTTCAAAGGATATACTTAATGACAGAAGCTTTATACACGTGTTCAAATCATTTCATATCGTCATCATTAGCAGTGGGAAGAAAAACCAAAACATTTACTTGAACAAGAATACTGTAACACTGGAAAATACATTACTCAAGTAGGTGTAAAAAAACGTTTAGTGCTTGAAAACAACTCGGAGAAGTAAGATGTAATTAAAATGACCATCGTTAATGCTGTTTCGCACAACAGTTTTGGCTTTGCTGTACATTTCTTCAAAATGAAACAATCCTCAAACAATCCTGTCAATCACCCTGAAATAATTGCAGTCATTTGGTCTCACACATGTTCTTCTCCAGTCCAAGGCTCTTTTGGTCACATAAGATGCTCCTGGACATGAGCAGGAGGAGCAGGGATCGGCTGTTGAGTTCAACCCAGACTGTATTTGGCAGGCATTCCTCGAAACCCTCTCTGGACTGGAGCTGTTTCCACCCTGGCCCTGAAACACTGCCTTGTGCTAGAAAAAAAAAAGAGTGATGTTTTGCTGACTGCACAGAAATCCTTTATAACTGTGATGCCGGCGATGCATGTTGTGGTTAGCATAGCATCTGATTCAGAGTTTCCCTTCACTGCACCGCTGGAGATTGTTTAAAAGAGGAAAAACGCTTTACCAGCCGGAACAAAAAATGCCGGAAGATTAAGAAAAAATAAAAATAAAGTGCACTAAAATATTCTATGCCCATGTAGCAGACTGGCGTTTTGCTGGTGTAAGGGAAATGCCATCCCACACACACGACTTAGATCCAAGACAAATTGACTTTTTCTTGACCAAAAGCGGGAGAGGGAAGCTTGGAAGTGGAGCTGGCGTTTTCGGTTCCTCTGGGCTGGGCTTTGAACGCACCTCTTCTCCGCGAGCTGTCTCTGTTTACCCAGGAACGGGCCGTAATGACAGGAAGCGGTGTCTTTGCGCTGCCCCTTTGGCCTTGTGGGAATGTGTAAATCAGCGGGCGCTCAATTATGCAGCACGTCAGGGGGACGCTATGGCTGTCGCCGGGCCAAGGACACCGCCGGCCTTGTCATAATCAACACATCAGAGGAATTAGGACGAGCAAGGAAATGTAATGAAATAGTTATCATTTTAGTTTTACTTACAACATGGTTTACTAATGAAAAAACATATTTAAATTGAGTGTAATAAGTATAAGTCACATGTATCTTTTATTTTTGTTATTCTTTGCAAATAAATACTAGCTTGATACTGGTTTAGGAAAGGCTGCAACTGTAGGAGTAGTAGGAATAGTAGGAGTAGTAGGAGTAGTAGTAGGAATAGTAGGAATAGTAGGAATAGTAGGAGTAGTAGGAGTAGTAGGAATAGTAGGTGGAGTAGGAATAGTAGGTGGAGTAGGAGTAGTAGGAGTAGTAGGTGGAGTAGGAATAGTAGGTGGAGTAGGAGTAGTAGGAGACTCTCCACTTGATATTTTCCATTTTCAATACAAACTTGAAAATGTACTTCATAATGGTGCTATCAGTGTCATCAATGTTACGTTACAAATACAAATACAGTTCAATGCATTACTGAAATGTGCATATTTGACATATCCTCTTTATATAGCAAGTCAAACAAATAATGCATGACCACCTCTTTTTTTAAAATCAAAATCAGTTAAAAACATGTTAAAATGTTTTCTGACAATCTATTCTTTTTCGTTTCTACCATTTTTTTCTTGCATAACTGACCTTTATCTCAACCTGAATACCATCGTTATTTACTACTTGAATCTTTTTGGTTATAAAGTGCATTTTGTTTCATAAAATTTTATTGGGAAAATGATTCAAGAGTTGTTCGCCAGAGGAGCCCTTTCCACACACAGCACATTTACTGTTCCAGCTGGCTGAGGCACTGCCAGGAAGAACAATAACTCTGACATGTCTTATATTGAAGAAGAGATACACCAAGTCTAGTTATACACCATGCACGTGTTACAATGGAGCCGAATGGAACTCAATTAACACCATTTCTTATGTGCTTTTTTATAGAATTAAAACCCAGATTTTTTTGGTGTTGTCCTGAATCTGAAATGGTATTTTGTTGTACTTTTGACAGAAGAGAAGTACGTAACGGTGCAGCCCTACTCCGGTCAGGGGAAAGATGAAATTGCATTTGAAAAAGGGGTCATAGTGGAAGTCATACAGAAAAACCTGGAAGGCTGGTGGTTTATCAGGTAAGTTTCTCACCATTTCAAGCTATATTTCTCAACCGTTTCATTAAAGTTGACTGTCGTTGTTATTTACAGATACCAGGACAAAGAAGGTTGGGCTCCGGCGTCCTACCTAAAGAAAGCCAAAGATGACTTAAGCCCACGTAGTAAGAAGCCAGTCACAGGTCCAGTGGAGATCATTGGTAACATCATGGAGATCAGCAACCTGCTCAACAAAAAGGCCTCCAGTGAGAAAGACGTCCAGACTGAAGGTGTCCCAGAGAGCCCCCAGGTGGCCAAAAAGGAGATCAGCCTCCCCATGCCCTGTCCGGAGTCCAGCCCCGGCAACAGCCCAGCAGAGGCCAAAACCAAAAGTGAGCCCCCGTCCCCCGCTATAGCTCGCATCGCTCCTCATCGAGTGGAAATAGGTTAGTCACTCTTATTTCAAGTCCTGGATTCTCAATAACTGTTCAATCAAATCAAGAATTGTATTAAAATGGATTGAAAGCCTATGAGTTATAGGCAGAATTACTAAAGAAAGTGAAGAATATTGCAGTGCAAATGCATATAGTGCAGTTAAGGTCATAAATTCATAAAGTCCAAATGAATCAAATATACTGTACAACTGTTTATGTCTTAATAACAAAACTGCATGAAAGCATTACTATTTTGAATGGTACCAGAGTGAAAATGTCAGTTATTTTTCAATATGTACCAGATGACCTGATAATTAATCAATACTTCATTATCGTGTTGAAATATTCTACATTAATTCTTAGTTTATTATAGTTAATAGACTTTTGGGTTTATTATTATAATTATTACATTTATTATTATATTCATTATTATTTTTATTTTTACTTAAATGAGAACTTCTACAAACAAGATGTACCATTTTGTGTTTTATAGGATCCCCAGTTCTCAGGCAAAAACCTCCTCCACGAAGAGACGCCACATTGGTAATTTAGTTTTATTTTCAAATTGTATTATCCCATATCAATAAAACAAGATACTATTGCAGATTGATGTCTTCTAATGTGTTGATAATAATATTTTATACTATTTGTATTTAGGGATTCCAGTTGCCCTCCCCACCAGAGGCCCCTACAGTTGAAGCCGAGTACTACACCATTGCAGAATTCCAGTCCTGCATATCAGATGGCATCAGCTTCAATGGAGGACAGAAAGCAGATGTGAGCCTTCACTTAGTTTCAATTGCAAATGGAATTCAGAATAGTCCCTAATGTCACTATGTGCATTTCAGGTGATTGAGAAGAATTCAGGAGGCTGGTGGTACGTGCAGATCGGAGAGAAGGAAGGATGGGCCCCATGCTCGTACATTGACAAGCGCAAAAAGCCCAATCTGAACCGCAGAACAAGCACTCTGTGTCGCCCCAAAGTCCCACCCCCTGCCCCCCCTGTCAAGAAGCAAGACTCAGTGGAGACCGCACCTCCAAGCAGCCCTGGGTCCGAGGCTCCGGAATCCCCCGTCTCCCCAGGCAGGCCCGTCTATGAAGAACCAGAGTACGACGTCCCTGCCATCGGAGATTTAGACCTTGGGTCGGAGTTTGAGTTTCTGAAAGGTGAAGGGTCCTTGGTGGATACAAAAATGGAGGACACTTCATCAGAAAGGGGATCTCAACGTTCGTCCAAGCCCTCCCCAGCTTCGTCCCTCCACAGTGCCTCCTTCAAGATGGGCGAGTCATTTGAGGATAGCCAGGAGGCCGAAGCCGAAAAAGAGTGTATATATGAGAATGATGGCTTTTGGCCCTTCCGAGAGACCCCAGAACGCCAGTGCAGTCGGGATTCTAATTCCTCCAAGACAAGTGTTTTGTCCGATTCTGGCAAGACCGCTTCTAACCAAACCCCTTCACCGGGAGGGTGGAGACCTGCAGGGAGCAAACTCAAAATTGATTTAAATGGGAGTTCTTTTGCCAAATCTGAAGATGCACCCTGCTCAAAATCAGCCTCAACTGAGTCCACGCCAAAGAAAGATAAAGAAGAACACAAAGAATCCTCTTCCACTAAGGCGTCTGGAAAACTCAAACCAGTCGTGAGGCCTAAACCACAAATGGCCAAATCCCCGAGCGCGGAAAAGATGGACATCAGTACTTTGAGAAGACAGCTCCGTCCAACAGGGCAACTCAAAAATGGCAACAAAACATCCAAAGGGGAAGATTCTGAAACTGCGTCTGTGGTTTCGTCTGAGGATTCCTTCTCCTCCCAAAGTACGTCTGATCTTTCATCCAACTATTCCAAAGGAAGCAGGGGTGACTCCGACCTGGACGGGTGCATGCAATATCGCACAACAGACCCGTATGAAAAAGTGCAAGAGTCTGAGCTTAGCTTCCCCGCAGGAGTGGAGGTGGAAGTGTTGGAGAAGCAGGAAAGTGGTTGGTGGTACGTCCGGTGGGGCAACAATGAAGGTTGGGCTCCTACCTACTATCTGGAACCAGCCAGGCAACAAGACGAGATGGTGGGATCCGAATCAGATGGCTCTCCCACGAAAAGTCTCAGCAAGTCCAATAGTCTGGAGAAGAACGAGCAAAGGGTCCAAGCTTTGAACAACATCAACCAAAACTTGAAGAAAGTCACACCACCTATTCCATCTAAACCTCCAGGCGGTTTCACCAAACCTTTAGGATTGTTCGGTGCATCCAAGAAAAAAAACAGCACCAAGCAGCAGCAGGTGGTCAGACCTCAGTCAGTTTTCATATCCGCCCCTATCATGGATGCCCCGAGCCCTGTCAGCTCCTTGAGAAGAAACGAGTCCTTGAATTCCACAGACCACCCTCGTACTAGCCCCACAGTGCGTCGGAACGCTTCATTCGGCACTGTACCTCGCAATCTCACCCCAAATAACATCACACTTCCAAACCGGTACAGGTCAGGAAACGGTAGCTCTGAATCTCTAAGCCACGGCTCGGTGAAGAACGCCGTGCCTATTTCTACCGTTAAACCAAAACCACACATCATCCACAACAATCTACGGGATGTGTACGTGTCTATTGCAGATTATCATGGCGACGAGGAAACAATGGGATTTCCAGAGGGCACATCTTTGGAAGTTCTCGAACGGAATCCAAACGGTTGGTGGTACTGCAAAGTCCTGGACTATGGCCAACCAAGGAAAGGATGGGTCCCTTCAAATTACCTCGAGAAGAAGCACTAGCACTCATGTATGGAGCTGGAAGAACTCTTTTAACATGCATGTAAAGACTACTTTAACAGATTCATTTATTTTATGAAGACCATTAAATGTGGTAAATACGGATTCTGTTCCCGGTACCTGTGCCAAAGCGATCAGCCAGATCAGATTATGAGTGTTAAATGAAGTGGGACATCTGGTAAAGTGGAGTGGTTGTGATGGAAGGCCACAGAGGTTGTTGGAGCATGTTGGGACAAGCCAAAGAGAAAAAACGAAAGTGGGGAAGGATGCTGTCATCGGGCTAACCTTAACTTGAAACAAGATGTTTGAAAATGTGTTTATGTACAACTTTTAATGTCCTTTTATAAAGTTGTTAAGGCATTTAAAGCTTTCTGCATGTTTGAAAGGATTCATTATACTGACTATGCCTAGGGCTGTTAAACGAAGCAATTTTCTACTCCTTTTTATGAAGACATCGAAATGCTGCCAAAGCTTTTTGTGTTAGTCTCGTGTTGCGCTTCATTGCATGTTTTTATATTCCTGTCCTTATGTGATATATTTTACTCATTTATGTGTTGCGATTAATGTAACAAAACTAATTGAGCATCTTAAACTGGCAGTATTTTCCTAAAATCAAAATCTTCATTTCAGCAACTATTTATTCTCAATTCTCTAATGACATAACGCAATAGAGACTTTTAATAGTCAAAACTATATCCTATAATATTTTAAAATTTCTGCTGGGCAGTAAATTTGACAAACGTTAATCTTTCAGCTGCTGCAGAAATTGCTATGCTTACTTTTATTTCCTGTTAGCTGTGTGACCAAAGATGTTAACAGAGGTGCTTAAAGAACCAAGATAATAAATGCACTTTTGAACTATCAATAAAACTGTTGGCTCTGTTAATAATATTTCAGAATCTTCATATTCTGACTGCCTCTCAGGCAACTCCAATTTGAAGTTTATTTTAAAAAATGTATTGTTTTTCTTTAGTGTACGTGCTCTATAAAGCTCTCGCACAGCGTTCCCTCCAGTGGGGTACAAAAGTCAATCTTGTTGGCTTAGAAAAGTGTAAACAACACTTACTCCATGCATATGCATAGCCAAGCCACATGCATATATTATATAACAGTTTACACAATGGTTCTTTGTCTCCAAAAGAAAATAAATGCTCATTCATTCGTCAGACTGTCTTACCTGTAGCTACATCAGCCTTTTATTTGAAACTACAAAATCATTTTCATCCTTGCTTCAGGAAACTCATCAAAACACAAGAGAACATGCAAACACCTCACTTTGGGAATCGAACCAGGGACCCGCCAGCTGTGAGGAGCCAGTCATGACTTACCCAGAGGTGGTGAGGAATTGAAATAGTTTTGAATAGAGATGTTTCACCCTCAGTAAACACATTACTCCAGATAGAATAGAGCTCATTTCAGCCTCAGTTCCAGCTCTATTCTGACATCATCTCTTACTTTTGCCCATCATGTTGTCTACACCATATGCTCTTTACCTTCAAGTGCCTTTTAGCTGTTAAACCGTGTGTCTTGGCGTCTCCTGGGAGCGATCTTCTACTTCATTCCTTCTATCCCTAAAGCTGTCCAGGTGGGTCTCTAACTGCAGATACAATGACTCACTTGGGATCCCTCGACATTTTGTGCGGCTGCTGCTGGAACGGCTGTTTGCAAATGATATTTAAAAGCAAATAATCGTCTGGGGAGTTGAGTACAGATGCTATAATACTCTTTTTAATGCAAGCTGATTACAAGCCATTATCACTGGTAATATTAGGCTCTCACGTGTTGGTCTATTAGGTTTCATGCTCCAGAAGGCTTTTGCTTATTATGTTAACGTACATACAATATGAATCCCTGCCCATTTTCAGCAGCTGGATGCAGTTAGTCAAATAACGTAGCTCACACTTGCTTGGCTTGACAGTCCTTTAATTATTTCTAACCATAAGTGCTACAGTTGGCTTTGACTGTTTGTGGCTGGAGATGCTAATAATCTACACATTAGCTTTTGGTTCATTCACCATTCATTTTGTGGTCTCCCGGCTGCAGCCCGACTTCGCCCAAACTGGCAAAAGCAAGAAGTGACTCTATAATATTGACACCTTCAGCTTTAATTATAGAAATGGCAAATCAAAAGTGCGATTATAGTTTCTCAAATGTTGAATCAAGGGACTGCAACTTCACAACACTTCCACCCACAGAAAGAAAGGGAAAAACAGACACGGATCACTGCTCTAACGACACACTAACTAATTAGTGATCGTCTTTGTGGTTTGGGCTGTGGTTGTGGTCTGTCTGCACCAGTGAGTGTACGGATGTAAGCCAGGTGCTACGATCAAAGCCACATGTGGACGTGAACTGCAGTGACATGGGTTCTGGTGATGAGTGTGGGAGTTTGGCACTGGGCATGTTTTAGTTTGGGCAAAACCAGAGCTAATGTGTGACCTTGAACTGGAGGACAGACACTCACATTTAGAGAGGAACCTTCATGCTGTGAGGTGCCACCAGCCCAGTCTAATGAAGTGGTTCCAAAAGATGTAGTATTTCAAATTTTAACTTTCTGGAGGAAAAACGACCTGTAAATTATTCTATTGGAAAAGAATAAAAAATAAACCATTCTCCATAGAGCGATGGATATCATGGGTTTCAAAATGATGAGAAATCAGGACTGTTGCCTAATAATAATAATAAGAATAAGAAAAAGTCACAAAAATGTTGCAGAAAACAGGATGTTAAAAGCCATGAATAAGTTTTATGCCATAGTGTGGAATATTACAGCTGAAGAACTGTATTTCCATGGAGACTAGTAATTCCTTTAGTTGATTAATTGGTCAATGGAGTCATTTAATATATTTTTTATGGATCGCTGCAGAAAGAAGAAGACTTGGAATTACTTAGTTTGAGATTTTGGGAATGAATTGTTTTTACGCTGCCTTTTTACAAATAAACACATTGTTTGTTTGAAATATTCACATTTTGGGTACAGATATGTGGTTTTATCACCGAGACACTTGCAATAGAGATATCGAGATAGTTGTGCGTGTTATAATACATTTTCAATGCAACAAAACATCAACAACACCAAAGCAAACGTTTGGCTGAAGAGGTATGTAGTGGGGCTTTAAGAAGAAAATAGAATCAACATAATTATTCCACAAAGTAAGTCAATTGCCAAGAATATTTGTAGACAAAACATAAAATTGACGACTACACATTTGCCCTTCATAACAATCAATATGACTGAGCATTTTCTGGCCTGTTAAATGTTCCATATCCTCTACTATTCACTCAATCTGATCTAATTAAAATGCACTGGAGCCTGTATTCACTGACCTTTCCTCACAGGGAGATGGCGCAAGTGCCCTTCCTCTCAGTGTCCACATGGGGGCAGCAGCACTCAGCATCACTCACTCCGGGGCCCCTGCCTCTGCAGAGACGGCCAATCAGCGCTAATTACACCGTGTCAGGCTAAAGTCACGCAAATGATATTTTTTGAACCACTTTGGAACATAATCACCTTTCTGCTCAAAGTTTTCCCCACTTCGTAAAACCTCTCCATAAAGCTTAAAGTCTTACCAGAACAGAGGAGATTCATTTAGAATTCACGATCAATTCAGTGCATTTTTGGAATACAAATATGGCGTCCTACAATAAGGACCTTGGATAGAAAGTTTGAAGTGCACATTACAGGTTTTCCACATGTTTTTCTCATTATTGCTTGGTGAGATGAGCCTGTGGTAAATATTGACCGTGATTTTCAGTCAAAAAAATCAGTCAAGTTGCTGATACAAATATTGAGGTTTGAAATGATAGGAAGTAGAGCAGAGTTCTAAAACAGAATGTCTCTGTCTATGTCATCAATAAGCAACGTTCCATCGAAAATGCAGAGACAATTTATGATTTCCCCCCCCCAACACAGTTATGCCACACAATTCAGCTGTATTTATGAACCACAAACCTCCTATTTCTCAGGCTCAAAGAGAAGCTCCACAGAGATGGTTTTGATATGAGGATTTGTCACTGAAATACAGGACTTTTATTAAATATGATTAAATTACTACATTTTACATGGGACATTGCTCTGTAAACCGGCGGACAATATGTAAAAAGCTATCCAATAGCACCTACATGGCAACACTAGCCCACATGCATGTCACACAATTTTCTGACAGTTTATGCAATCCTTTTAAGACATTTTTTTTACCCCAGGTATTAATATTAGTCAAATTATAACTAGTGTGTAATTTATATAGATTTTGGCCCTTGTTTACAGTAGTGGACTTAAACTCTATCTATATCCTGAAGTAACATAATCAACTTCACAAAAACATCCAACTGGGTAAAAATAAGCCACATTTGTAATAAAATCTTAAATATAATCATGTTTGAGTGAAATGTGTAATCACACCTGTCTCATGCACTTTAAGTTTCAGTGGAAAGTGTCACTTCTACCAGAGCTGTCTTCTGCACACTCATCTGTGTAAAGATTTGGCACAGAATGGCGTGCGTAAAAGACTTGTTTCATGTTGTACACGTCACACGCAGTTACATTATACTTTACATTGTATTTACGCGCACGTTTGAGAGTGCGTAAAAGCATAAACCAGTGCATTGCATTAGCAGCCAGGCCCTGCGGGTAGTAAATAACAGATGATGTTTACTCGGGCCATGTCCGCATACCAGGCCGCTAAACACTCTCCAGTGAGTTATGGCTGTTTACTAAAAGCCCCAGCCTTTGTTATTCATAGTATATGGCTCCACGTTGTAAGTTTAGTCGTGAGAAGAACTGAGAGATGCTTTTATCTGCTCTGCGCTTAACTTTAGCAGGTTAAAAAAGTAATCCCCCAATAAAGTTTGTTTTGTTCTACATATTAAACTACTACATATATTATAGATAGTGAACTTGTGGTGACAACATACTCACATTTCAACTAAATTTTACTTTGAAGGAAAATATCCATACTCCATATGGGTATTTTATATATATATATATTTCAATATATGTTACAAAACAACAACTTGCTTATATTTTGGTCTAACAAAGTATGTACTCAGGCTTTTATTTTCTAGTCTGTAAGCTTTATTGAACATGTGGCTTAAAACGGGGAGAAAGAGAGAAGGACATTCAGCAAATTGTCAGAGCCAGAAGTGAACTCACAACGACAAAAATGCGTTTAATGTTTGAAACATGTAGGTCTTGTTCTCACAGCTCAAGAGCATCCAAAACACTACAGGAAATCTCCAAAATGGTCAAAAAAATGTAATGAAAAAAATAACTGCATTGTCACTTGCTCAAGCTCCTATAGTTTTGATTCTACTTTTATTGATAATATAATTTAGTCCACTCTAAAGGCAGTAACATTCAAACTTCCACTTTTAACTTTGTAACAATGGTTGCACTTTTACTGATTCCTGCATGTTTGAGTGATCTTGTTTTGTTCTACAATTGAGGCTCATCCGTTTTCACCTACCCCCTATCCCTGCCCAGTTACATTTTGGATTTAAAATGTTACGTAACTTATGTGACTTCTGGCGCTCTATATAACATGATTATATTTCAGATTTTACTTTACACTTTGTTTATTTTCCCCCAGTTTTTGTAAAGTTTATAGTGTTTCTTTCTGGTTGGACATGGGCATCAAATATAGACATAGGTAGATAATTCCACCACTGTTACCTAGCAACTCTTTGTAAACAAGAGCCAAAACCTATATCAATTACAAATAGCTATAATTTGACAGACAAAACCTTTATTTTGTTGAATGATACTTTAAACTGGTTAAATATAAATTGCCTGTGTTTTTAATGGCACGTCGCACATTGATGACATCACATGGGACATTTTGGATTTGAACTTAGCACTTCCTTTAAAAACACAACAATATCTCCACAAACTGCAACTTAATGGAAGTAAAACTACCAAACTACGCCATTATTAGGAAAACGGCCATGTATACTTTCAGGTAAGTACTCTTGTTATTGTTCAGAATTAAGTTTAAAAAAAAGCAAATAAGCAATCTAAGCTGCTCTTCACATTTTTGTATGTATAAGTATAAATAGTACAGTAATGTGTGATTAGTATTTATTTGTGTTGCAGTTGTATTGCTGTTTGTTGTAATGAAAACACCATTGGTTCCTTTCACTTTATTATGAATCAAACACAGTTAACAGAAAAGCAGCTTATAAATTCTGAACATGTCCCAGGATTTCCCCACAATTCTCTTGTCGCGCTGGCGTTGTTTGGACAACACAAATTTGGTCACATTCCCCCCAAAAAGCACGTCATAATAACTTTGACCTTATGGCTTCACTACGACATCATCAGACGACAGACAAACAGACAGACAGGCTTTGAAGTACTGTATTTGAATGTTTGGCATTAGTGAAAGTCAAAACCACAGACTCTTTTCTCTGATATATACGCAGATAATTCAGAAACATTGACAAAATAAATAATATCCATATGTACAGTCATTTCGTACAACTATAAACTATCTTTTGACAGTGATAGTTTTGTCTGTAGAGCAGTTTACAAATGCTAGTTTCCAGTCTAAATGAATGTAACAGTATATGGCTTTTGTAAATCGTGACTTCCTCAACACCAACACAGCGCATCCCAGCAGCAACTATGGGATTTAGGCGGGACTCACCCCAGATAATGGCTTGTATTGACACAGAAGAATTCACTTAAACTTGATCACTGTATATATTCATCATTTACGAAACAAAGTATTGATTTAAGAATGTTATTGTACAATGGAAAAGTGAGGCACCCTGAGAATCAAACCCTTAAATTGACTCGCTAAGACCCAGCAGCGCTAACCACTCTGCCACCATTACACTTCAATATTCTGTCTGACAATAAAGTGATCGATTATGTGGAAAAAAAGAGCACTGTGAGTTCGATTCCCGACCCCGACAATGTACTGCATGTCCTCCCTTCTCTCTCACCCCCATTTCACGCTTCTCTTTCCTGTCTAGTAACGCCTACGTGTCAGAAAATCTTAAAAAAATAAAAGAAGGGCACCTGGCTTAAAGCTGAACACGCAAATCCCCGAAAAAGAGACTTGAACGGTACATATTTATGATAATTCAAATTTTTACATTATTACAATGACTTCCCTCCAGAACAAGCTGTAAAATGCAGGCCCCAAAAAGCTTTAAAAAATACCCTGTTTTTCTTATTTAAAACAGTCCATAATGCATGAGATTAGTGCAGTCCTTGGAGTTTGCTTTTAGAAGCACTCAGTCACTGAAATGCTAATGAAATCCTCTCTCTAGAAAGTGCATGTGTCTCTTACTCGAGCGTGCGGAGCGTTTCTAGTTCAGCGTGCGCGCCGAGCAGGTCGTCAACTGAATGAGTGAAGTGATTTGTCATCCCCGCCGTCACCAGAGCGATGAGGTCATTCATGGTATTTGATCAAGTCGGTGCTTTAAAGATGCACTATGTAACTTTTCTGATGAAGGATGTCATTGTTTTGCCTCAATATTATTACATTTACATATTGCTATGGAGACAAGCAGATAGCGACACCAGACCATACAAAGGAACACATCTTGAACAACCCCTGTAAGGCCACAGTTATTGTATTACTTGGTTTACGGATCCGCCGCTCTTAGATTATTGATTTCTACAATATAAATAAAATAAATTATATATATATTTTTATAAAGTACCGCCGACAAGGCAAAATAGCATTAAATTAAATATAAAAAGCGGTATTAAGTCAAAAGATAAGAGCGCGTGAAGGAATTTTTTGTCAAAATCCTGCGTGAGTCTGTGACGAAGCGGCTCCGTCCCTGCGTGCGGCCCCGGGGGAGCATGAGAAAACGCGTGCGCCCGTTTCCTTGTCTGCTAGGGGCAGCACTAACTCCTTTATATCGCAAATACACATTTTAAACCCTTTTACCACATTTTATCCAGTGTGTTTTGCCGTGACTAAGGCTGCACACTTAGAAGCGTCTGTTCTACTGATGCAAAACGCTAAAACTATTGTTACACTCACCTGCACGTCGCATCCCCTCCTCCTCCCGTGGTGCGTTTTGGGTAAACAATGAAGAAAAAATCTTTTGAAATTGAAATTATATTTATTCTGCCTGTTCAATATATTTCATTTAAAAATCCGTAAACCAAGTAAAAAAATAACTGCGGCCTAATTGAATAAATGCAAAATACAGACACGTTTAATGCTTTTACTGTGGAACATTCCAGGCAAGGCAATGACATCTCCATGGAGACAAGCAGGTGGTGGATCTCTAACAAATTACGGTAGATGATGATACATGGTGCACCTTTAATAACCTGATTATTTACTTTCTATTGTGTTTAAGTAGAATTTGTTGTTTGGTGTCCTCATATTTTGGCTGTGTATTTGAGTGGCAAAAGAACTGACATGCAAAATGTAAACGCCAGCGAATACATTAACCTTTGTTCCATCCCAAGCAGTCCATATGCAAAACAGACATCTTGATGTTATAAAATGTCACAAAACAGTGTGTAACCCGACACATCACAGGCCAGAGACAATATCCACTGAAGATGCCAGAAAACAACACAAAAGCGACATTGCAACATTCTCATCTGGCAGTTCTGCTTGTTGCACTACCAAAACCTGACTTTGCACAATAACCACAAAACACACGCTTCTCTTACTGTTACCAAGTTGCGACATTCAAATACTTACATTATAAAATCAACCGTTTACTTCAGCAACAATCGAGTTTGCGTGAACTCACTATCAAATCGTCCTTTTCTCTGTCCTATTTCACTTTTCGCGCCCCTAACGTTAGAATGTATTGAAGTCAGTAATAAAAGGTCCATGTAACTCATTTCATCAAGTCAAGATCTTTGTATCAACAACGTAACATTACCCTTAAAGTACTTTTTCTTTTCTCTGTGACCTTCTATGGTCGCAGCACTTGAACACATTTGTCTTGTTATTTCTCTAGTTCACAAAGCGCAGTGGGAGACTCAAAGGGAAAAAATATGCAGCAAAACACAGACCGACAGCCTCGTATCTGTATTTTTCATGAAGGAAATGGGTTATGTGAACTATTTCTGCACTCCCCGGGACAGTAAAAAAAACATCAGAGTAGACTTTTGTGCCTCATTTTGGAACCAATATGTGGCGACAGTGAAATGTTACGTCTTACATAGGATTTCCATGGGGCCGTTGGTTATAAAAGCTGCTCTGAGGTTTGAGACAGCATCATTCTTCAAAAGTGAGTGCCACAGAGCATATCGGCCACAAAATGGAGTCCTATCCTGTAGGAAGTAGGACAGGCGCCTCTTTAGATTACCATTCATCTTCCCACACATTTACACTTCAGACAAAAGTGGGTCAAGGTGTGGGCTGGCCATTAGCAACAATATATACCTTCTGTTTCGGTTTGAACTGAACATGTAAGCACGATAAAGAGATGGATTTGCTGAGCCCGACTGCACATAAACAGAGCTGTCCGTGTCTGCACATGTTGTAGCAAACTCCAGTTTCCAAAACGAGGGGACTATTTGTCTTCAGGGGGAAGTCAAAGTCATTGAAAGAAAGTGGCATTATTTACAGAGATATAACTACATTTTTAAAACATCAAAATTACGAGTGTGATTAATCTTGTATAGATACAATTTTTTAAAAGTTATATTTCATTTGGCTTTTAATATAAAGTTTCACGGACATAGACAATACAGACTTTTAGGCAGCTCCATTTAACACAAACAAGTTCATATTATGTGTTTGAAATGTAAGTCCTAAAGGTTTGTCCAGACCTTGAACAGGTCAGATTACTCACTTGTCTGACCAGCCAAGATCAAACGCTTTGGAAATCATTTACAAAGACATTTTACTCTGGAATCCAACCCAGTCGCTCCCATTTCCAAAGGGAGTGATTGACAGGCGGCTTAACCAATCAGACAAACGCATTGTCCATCCGTGTCTGAACAAACATGGAGGCTTACGGGCAAAAAATAAATACAAAATAACACAGACTGAGAAACGTTGCCGACTTCTGCTGAGTCAACAAGCGACGCACTAAACTCTATAAATCTGAGGTAAATGAAGTTATATATTTGAGAGACGTCATTTGAGAGACGTCTTCTGCATTTGAGAGACACGTGACACAAATTGGTGGTTGGACTGGTTCATGCTTGGAGAGTTTTTTTGACGCCCCCTAATGGTCCGATTCCAGACTCTTCTGCATTTGAACAGGATGTAGGAGGGACGGGCTGGTCACAGCATTATTAAAATGTAACTTCAATCAATGTCAATTTCTTTAAAGGATTTGGTTAAAGTTTGTGCTACAGAAGTTGAACTATTAATAATCAGTGCGTATTATGTAATTTTCTTTCTCTGTTCCAATTGAACTGTCTTTTATTACAAAAAGAAATGCACCCAGTTGACAGGAGCTGCACCTAAATGCACTGCTTGATCAGCCATGAAACCAAAATGACAGTGTTTATGTTAACGCGAGAGAAATGGTAATGAGGATTATACTTGTATAACTGACCTATTTCAGAGGTTCTCAATCTTTTCAGACCATTACCCTCACTGGAAAATGATATTGATGTTTATAATAATGATGAGCACCAACATATTCAGATTTGGGAACCCCTGACCTAATTTAAAGACTCCTTTGAAGTGACTTCCATCTAACAAATCCCACACTCTGGTTTATGAACCCGCCAAAATGATGGGATTCAAAAAGTGATTGGACCAGAAGTGTTTTGTGAGCCACGTGTCTCAATAAATCCCCTGAAGTGTCACTGTGCAGCCTTGAACCGCTTGAATGGCTTTGACTCGACTGTTCGGCAGCGGCGGGCCTGAGTTCACGTGCTGCGGTAGGTCTTGATGATGTCTTTGATCGTCCTCCTGCAGATGGGACAGCAGGCGTTGGACATCTTCTTGAGCTTGAGTCCACAGGTGTAGCAGAGGCACATGTGTCCACAGGCGTACAGCACGGTGTCCACCACGTTCTCGTAGCAGATGGTGCACTCGTCGCTCCACGTGTTCGAGGGGAAGGGGGGGGACTCCGCCCGGCTGGAGAACGGCGAGCACGGAGTCGTACCTGCAAGTCAAACCAAATGTGTTCAGAGTGGCAACTGTTTCAGATCTATAAAGCTTGTTTTAGAGCTCTGCACATGCGCTGAGCCTCAAACACATGGACCTGTCCTCAAGCCACGCGCAACAGAAAGCGCTCATTTCTGTGTAATCGATTGGTCGGTGAAGTGAGACTATTTAATCAGGACTATTTAATCCACTGCACGGCTTTAAAGTGCTTAAAAAAAAATAACCCGGTAGTCAAGTGGCCTAAGCAGCAGCACATATGCTTGGCTCTGTGCGGCAGGCCTAAGCATAGTCAGGAAGATTACCAGAGCCAGAAATATGCTGAATGTCCTCCCTGCTCACGTCACCATTTCACACTACACCGTCCGGTCTAATAAGTCCTTAAAAATGTGCTTTTTTTTCCCCTTACGCATATTTTTATTTTATTTTTATGGTACAAAATCTAAAGCAATTTAGCATTGAATTTTTCATGACTTTTAAAGACTTGATTGATTAAACTAATGCGTCCACTTTTGAACAGCTTCAACAGAGTTACAATAAATAAATAAAATAAATAAAACTTTGGTTAAAAGAATGAAAATACAAAAAAAAATGTTATTGTCTTTTCTCTAAGGTTTTCTGAATTCTTACAGGTTTTGTGACTATTCTGTTTAAAATAATAATGCAGAATGCAGAAATGGAATGAAAATAGTTATCAGTTCAATACATTAACGCACATCAAGAGTGTCGTAAATGACTCCGGATGGTGTCGTGTTTATACTGAACGGCCCATTTTACACACACTGTTCGAATCGCCTTTCTTCAGCTCAAATGCACGACTTCCTCAGGAGGAGGAGGAACCCGAGTGCGTGAGAACAAACCTGTGGGAGAGGAGAAGGCCGTGCTGTAGTGTGAGCTCAGGCTGAAGTTGAGAGGGGAGCTGAGGTTGGACTCGGAGGTGTAAAGCAGCGTCGGAGTGTTGGGCGTACAGGACGGGGAGCTGGGAACCGAGGGCCCTCGTACGTCTGACATGCTCGAACCTGAAACACACAAAAGAGTTAAGCTGCTGTGAACAAATTGGAACCACAATTTGAAAGAATGCAAATCACAAATACTAGAATACTAGAACGAAACGACCTCATGTTCCAAAATGCTTGTAATTTTTTCAGTTTATCTTAATTGTCGTGCTTCTGGACATAGGCTTGATCTTGACTCACAATAACTGTTAAAATAAGTGCATTTGTGTATCTCCGGTTCAGCCCTGTAAGTCAGATTCCAGATTTCAGACTTTTCGAACCCTCTTTTGTCAGTGTCTTGTCACACTTGCTTTTCACACGGCGCTAGCTCCGAGCAGATGACTTGTGAAATGAGGAGTGACTCAGGAGCTTGTGTAGTCTTGTTTCTGACGCCAAGGCCCCCCCAAATTTACCCATAATCCCCCTGGGTAAGACGCATCCTTATGAACTGAGATTATTTCTTCTTATTGTCCCAAATTGCACTTTCTTGGCTTCTTTTTGCATATTGGCTCCAAGTTTGGATTTGAGAGTGAAAATCACATCTCGATGACAGACCTAAAGCGCCGTTGTTTACATCTTGTCCTTCAACTGACCGCTGTGGAAATTGATTTGGCGCCGCCAGCTGTCCAGGTGTCAAACATTCTGAAGCAGTTAATTAACGTCCAAGTCATTTCCGAGTCCAACTATTCATACAAAGGCAATTTTGTGGAAACAAGAACTGCAGATGGTGCAGAATGAAAACAACACAATGTGGAATGAGCTTGAATTGAACTCAAATGTATACAAATGTATACAAAAGCTGCATCACGCTGGCAGTGTGTGCTATGGTCTGGTCCACTTCTCTCCAAGCTGATTTCTCTTGGACAAAGTAGAGCACTGCAGGACTTAGTTTCAGCCCACATAAACAAACTATATATATGTTTTTTTTAGTCATGACGAGCATCATAATCTTGAGGAAAGCAACATGCAAAAGAGAACGTGAAGTGACTTCATTCTTGGAATATAAGTACGAGTTAGTCCCAGCAGGATGACGCTTCTGAGGAAGGTGCAGCGGCTCACAGAAACATAAGGTAAACAATAATGTGTCATAAAAATGAACAATCGTAGAAAAAAACAGTGCTGTGTAGGATTGCAAAATATTTCACAATTGAATCAAAAGTCCTATTACAGTTGGCTTAATCATCAAAGGCTGCAATTATCTATATTAGATCTATTCTCTAGAACAGAATGTCCTCTGCAAAGAGCATATTCTGTCTTTTCTGGTTATACCTGTGGTTTGGACCTCAGCATTGTCTAATACAAAAGGGATTCTTGTCCTGGAATTGTTCACAATAACATAATTCTGCTTTTTAAAAATATATTGCCCAAATCTAATTGCAAAAGCAATAGTTGACAAAAGCTGTTTAATAAATAACAAAAGAAAAATTGAAAAATATTTTTGTCAGTGCTGTGGAGTAGCAGCAGCAGCGGCGGCGGTGGCGGCGGCAGTAGCAGTAGCAGTAGCAGTAGCAGTAGCAGTAGCAGTAGCAGTAGCAATAGCAATAGCAATAGCAATAGCAATAGCAATAGCAATAGCAATAGCAATAGTAATAGTAATAGTAATAGTAATAGTAATAGCAGTAGGAGTAGTAGGAGTAGTAGTAGCAGTAGCAGTAGCAGTAGTAGGAGTAGTAGCAGTAGCAGTAGCAGTAGCAGTAGCAGTAGCAGTAGCAGTAGCAGTAGCAGTAGCAATAGCAATAGCAATAGCAATAGCAATAGCAATAGCAATAGCAATAGCAATAGCAATAGTAATAGTAATAGTAATAGTAATAGTAATAGCAGTAGGAGTAGTAGGAGTAGTAGTAGCAGTAGCAGTAGCAGTAGTAGGAGTAGTAGCAGTAGCAGTAGCAGTAGCAGTAGTAGGAGTAGTAGGAGTAGTAGTAGCAGTAGCAGTAGCAGTAGCAGTAGTAGAAGTAGTAGTAGCAGTAGCAGTAGTAGGAGTTGTACTACACCCTGGCCACTATCCTAATGTTTTCATATAGTTTCATGACCATTTTGATGTTACCTCAGTGCTGAGCCAAGCACTTTTTAAAAAACAATTGTGAATCAGATAATGGTCTTTTTATCATTCCATTACCTACTTTACACGCCCCGTGTGTCAGAGCCGCTGTTTGCAAATGTCTTGGTCAACTCTAATGAGGCGGAATAGATAACCTTCAGTTCTATCCACGTGCACTTTCATCCTGTTAGTGTTATGAATTCATGGCTGCTTCAGGTCGGCACTATAGATGTGTACAGTATGCACAATGGTATTGGCTGTAGCTTTCAGCACTCAGTTAGCAGATATAGGCCCCGCTGCTATGCGCTGCCGGGCTATTTTCTCCTTCTGTAAATTTGGACGCAGTCAGGTGTGAGATTTAAGAGAAAACTCAATTCCAAAGTCAACGCTCACACAAAATGGAAAATGCAAACTTGCTACAAAGAAGAGAATGTTTCCAGGGAATGTTTATAAAGCCTTTTAAGGGGTGAAAAACAGGAACATAAATGCAAAGTACATACGTCTTATATTAACTCTTGATATAAGACATAATGATTAGTCAACTATAAAAAGTAATTGTAGTGAAATTTTGATAATCATTACAAATATATCTTTTTTTGTAACCCGGCTGGAACAGTTTTCCTGAAGATGTGAGATGGGCCTCTATTCTGACAATATTCAAATCCAGGCTAAAAACAAATTGGTTTAGCTGTGCATAAACTGAAAGGATTTTATTTATCTTTTCTTGTCATTATCTGTTTTTGTGATTTGAATGAATTTTTTTCTCTGTTGTATGAAGCACATTGAATTTCCTTGTGTACTTGCCTTGCCTTTAATAACAAAAACAGGGGCATTATTGAATAAAAATGTCAAAAAGAATCATTTGTTTTCATTTTACTCATAAATATCTAAAATCCTTCCCCCATCATTTTCCCACATTTGTTTGGTTGATGAATTTAATGTTATAAATAATCATTTTACAAGTCAGAAAGTTAAAAACAAAACATGGATTGCCTCTCTGAACAATATTTGACTGTTTCCCAGCGTCTGGTATTTGAGTTGATGATAAACGTCTCTAGAATCTTCTCATGAACATCATGTGGATGGTTTTGTGTCAGAATGAACATGTGAGAACAGCACCATCTGTTCCACCTCACAGCTCATGACAAACTGTCACTGGCTTCAGTGGCTGAGCGTTGCCCGGGCAACACATGGCGTACAGCATGAGGAGAGTGGGTGAGGGCAGACGTCACTGATGCCCTCCCGCAGCTGCAGGAGCACAGGGGGCCGTACCACTAGGGGCCGTACCACAGGGGGCCGTACTACAGGGGGCCGTACCACTAGGGGCCCTACCACAGGGGGCCGTACCACAGGGGGTCGTACCACTAGGGGCCCTTCCACAGGGGGCCGTACCACTAGGGGCCGTACCACAGGGGGCCGTACTACAGGGGGCCGTACCACTAGGGGCCCTACCACAGGGGGCCGTACCACAGGGGGCCGTACCACTAGGGGCCCTTCCACAGGGGGCCGTACCACTAGGGGCCGTACCACAGGGGGCCGTACTACAGGGGGCCGTACCACTAGGGGCCGTACCACAGGGGGCCGTACCACAGGGGGCCGTACCACAGGGGGCCCTTCCACAGGGGGCCGTACCACTAGGGGCCGTACCACAGGGGGCCGTACCACAGGGGGCCGTACCACTAGGGGCCGTACCACTAGGGGCCGTACCACTTGGGGGGCCGTACCACAGGGGGCCGTACCACAGGGGGCCGTACCACTAGGGGCCGTACCACTGGGGGCCGTACCACAGGGGGCCGTACCACAGGGGGCCGTACCACTTGGGGGGCTGTACCACAGGGGGCCGTACCACTGGGGGCCGTACCACAGGGGGCCGTACCACAGGGGGCCGTACCACTAGGGATCGTACCACAGGGGGCCGTACCACTGGGGGCCGTACCACAGGGGGCCGTACCACTTGGGGGGGCTGTACCACAGGGGGCCGTACCACTGGGGGCCGCACCACAAGGGATCGTACCACAGGGGGTCGTACCACTGGGGGCCGTACCACAGGGGACTGTACCACAGGGAGTCGTACCACTAGGGGCCATTTAACAAAAATTAGAAATAAAAAGAAATAAATAAAATAAACAATACTAAATGAAAGCATTTCCCCCTGACTCTTACTTGGCCTGAACATGTTGTTCCTTTGGCAGTAATAATCCACAGCATGTGCTCACAAGTATGATTTTAACATCCTGAATGTTCCATAGTGTTTTCATTGGCCAAACCTCACTCAATTTTTCATATTTTGTGATATTGTGAGACTAATCCAAGTTCCTCCTTTGGAAATTGCGTTACATTCCACTTGTTACGTTCCATTTCACCTTTGCATCCGGGTCCAGTTCCATTCTGGAATTTAGAATGTATTTACACACTTTTAAATGGTCTACAGCCAAATCAGATAACTGTACCTACTATATTATGATTATGATATCTGACATTCAGCACCTCTTTTTTCAGTTGGGGTCCCCATAGCAAATAAAGTGGTTTGGAGTGGGCAATGTGGGAGGAGTGGTTGGTGGGCCGACCCCATCTGGAGCAGCTTCTATGAAAAGACAGCTACTCTACCAATTAGTGCTCTGGTAACGAAATAGAAACTAAGAAAACCGATGGAAGAACGGACCAATAAAGACTCACTGAGCCGCTACACCGACCAGGATCAACTGTCCAGCGCTGGTCATTACAACACAGAAATCTTTAATCAATTACCAAAAGCAATTTTAGCTCCAGGATTAATAAAGTTGAATCGAAACAATCAGGGGCCTGGCTGCGCGATGAGGGAACAGTGGGTGGAAAAATAAAGTATGTGACGGCGCCTGATGTGAATGTGTTTTAATAATGCATATGGAGAGTATCACGAGGAGCAGCCAGGCCCCCTCCAGACACAGAGCAGCTCAACAGAGACCGGAGCCCACGCATGGCAGAAATAAACTACTCCTGGCACTAACTGCGCACAGTACTGCTTACAATCAAACTATAATGTCCTGTACTTTGGACCCATGTCTCATTGATCTGCAGCATCGCGAACAACTTCAAAGCAGAAAAGGGTTGCGTAAGAACGTTATTCAATCCAGCGGCAGGAAACTGAAGCGTCGCGTTTATCAGAGGCACTGCATCATTTTGCATATAATAGAATATACACGGCTTTGAATATGAATATCCTCTCTGGACTTGCAGTTTGCTTGCACTACAATGTAAAGAGGACAATTTAAAAAGTAAAGAGCATTTCATACTTTAAAGCAGTCGATATAGATGTAGCAAATTAGCAAGTGAAGTTAGCATTACTTCATAGCAGTACTTTAAAGGCTGCAGCCAGGGTGAGTCTTTGGATTGGTATAATCTCTGCGAGTTGATCCTATCCATGCTTATTCTGTTGACTTGAAAAATACTTCTTGTAAAATTAGAGCAATATATTTGATTAATCGACTATTACAAATATTCATAGTCGTATTTGGATAATAGCAGTATTTATCTGGACTAAACAGATTCTAAAACAAAAATACCTTTCATAACAAAGACAGTGGCATTACTCAATCAAAATGCCAAGAAATAATGGACGATTTTCCCCCCCGGCAATAATGGAGTTTATATGTAAATACTCTCTATCTAGAAGTCTTCAGTCACCATATTTCAACCTTTATTTGAATAAAAATGTAGTTTAATAGATCATTGTGCAATAGAAATGGTCGACTAATAAAAAAAATAAAATGACTTTAAATGACTACTTAAATTGTTATATTTGCCAACACTGAGACTATTTTCTCGTGGGCCTATAGATGCTATCCGCTCCGGTTAAATGAATAACAAAGTCAAAGAAGATCATTTGTAACGATAAATACCGGTAATACAAAAATGCCTGTGCTTTCTTCCTCAGAGCTGCTTTTTCAGTTACACAGTTCAAGGTGCAACACACACAGTACATTCCAGCATTTCCAGGAGTGCAAACACAGGCATGAATAAATTGACTATAGTTTCAGCTGATGTGCACTATCGCTCTGTGAAATCAGAGCGGCTTGACAGAAGTCCCCCGGATACAAAGCTGACGTTCATATGCGCAGTGTGGGAGCCCAATGTGAAAACACCAAAGCTAAATTTGATTTGATCAAAACTCAGAACGCTGAACTTTTCTCTGGCTCGGCAGACTGCATCGCACCCTTAAATTCAAATGAGGATTACAATGTGAATGGAAAGATAAAACAATATCTACTAAAGCCTCACAAACATGCATTTATTTGTTGAGCCAGTGGTGAGTAACTGAAAGTAGGCCGCAGCTAATCCAGATGATGAAGGATTATTTGAATTCCCTTTTCTTAAATTGTAGCCTATCGTTGTGAATTCCTATTTCCAGGCAAACGGTGAATGTGATGATGAGTCTGTGACACTGGGGCTTAATGGATCAGTGTAGACAGACAGGTAATGTGCAAAACATTCTTTGTATGGACATGTTATTTATGAAGAGATAATCCCAGGCTATAAGTGATTTTCAAAAATATGTTTACAGTACACACCTTCTCAAAGAAGTGAGAAATAATGTCCATCATAACTGAAGCCATAAGTCATAGCTTTTGGACCTCAGTGCAACACTTACTTTGGATTAGGCATTAATTACCCTGTAGTGTGCACGTTGAACTGCGCAGCAATAATGAACATAGTCGTGATGAGGTGTGAGGATTTTGGGTCAAATAACACAAGACATACTCAAAACATACAATCCAAACAGATTTGAAATGCTTTGTTTTCATTTGGAAGCACAGGATATAGTAGTTTCTGGAGAAACTGTGGTTGGCGAATAGCACATCACTGTCGTGTTTTGGAACTGCTGAGATTAATGAGGCACTTCAACGTCGACGTTCCGTTTGACTTTAAATCAGTGGTTTGCGGTCAGAGCAATCAAGGCAAGCAGTGGTTGACCAATCAAATCTAAAATTAACGTGTGTCACAACTATATTTAAATTGTGACGAAATATATCCAAATAAGCCTGTTTTGCCCTCACTTCTGCTGCTGACGCTTTGCTGGAAGTTACAATGTCGTTTGGTGGCCTCTACAGGCCGCTGAGCAGTACTGCAGGAAGCTTGAGTTTTGTGCATACGCTCTGAGGACCACACAGCCTCAAACACATGGATCTGTGCTCAAACCAGGCTGAATAAACCTGTGTGGGAATCAAGGATGTTTGCAGGTTGTGGCCTAACTGAGCATGTGCAGAGGAGAAGTAAAGCAACAGTCGTTTCAACAAGTGACTCAAAATCTTTTAGAGACAAGTCTGTGTTTGTAGCTAAGGCTCTGCTCACGTTTCTTATGATTAGATGTTAGTTAGAAAAAGGCAGTCATAGTCATAACAACATAGAGGTCTAGTTTGTATAATCAATTGATCGGTGAAGTGAGACTACCGAATCCACCCAGCAGTTAAAACAGGGAGAATAGTTTAAAGCTCAGTGGGATCGGCATTCATCCTTTACACACGAGACCGGGGTTTGAGATTGGCTCTTGCATGTATTTTTTATTTTATTTTTTTGCGTGAAAATGTTATCCACAAATAACGCTCCAAGTCTGCTTGCCCATCCATGATAAGTCACTGCACGTTACTGCTTTAAAACTATGTATAAAGGACATTAAACACAGAGAAAGGAAATGATTGATGGATAACTGAGGAATAATGGATAACAACAATACAATACAATACAAACAAAACAAAAAATGATTGACAAGGACAGAGCCGATTGTCAAGGACTGGACTGAAATAAGTTTGGACATTCACAAAATGGAAATATTTACTTTTACTTTGAACTTGAAAACAAATTCACCACACACTGGAACAGATGGGACCAAGACAAGGGGCACATGCCTGACTGATTTTTTTTACTCTATTTCTTTCTTCTTAAGTCTTGTTCTCTTTGCTGTTTTTATTATTATATCAAACAAAGGATACTCAATTCATATGACCTTTTAAAGTAAAACCCACCTAATATCCTGAGTTGCGAGATGCCGTGCAGCCCGTAGAACATCCACAGCGGTCGAGAGTTGTCCACACACAGCTGCATCCCCGCGCTCTGCCCGTTGTGACTCATCAGCACCTCTCCTTCCGCGTTCACCGAGAATCCCAGGATGTCGCCGCCCTGCAGAGACGCCCCCACCCTGCACACGGCCCAGAACTCCTTGCGGTCCACCAGCGACTCCGGCTCGCTGGGCAGGTCGACGGGCCTCAGGGTGCTGGGGTCACACGACGTCACACCGTAAGACAGCGCCCCGGGTCTTTTTGCGCCGCCCTTCGTCACCTTCAGGTACACGGTCTCGCAGCATTTCATCGGGCGACTGGTGAAAACGAGCGTGCGTTCGTCGCCACGGTGATCCAGCTTGGCGACAGTGTGCTTGTCTAAGAGTGCGGTGTGGATACCGTGGACTGGGTGGAATTGGACGTCCGTGTCTAGATGCGGGGGGAGAAGGGAGCACTGCTGGGAGTTCTGGGAGTTTTGCGGGACGTGGCAGGAGCTGGAGCTGATGGGTTGGTCTTCCTCGTAGTCGTCTTCCTCGTCCTGTTGCTGGAGACTGAGGTCGCACAAGCTGATGGACAGGCGGGGGTCTGCCCGGGAGCGCTGGATGGACGCGCGGTGGGTGGCGTACGTGCGGGGGCGGAGACTGTCCATCGAGACCATCTCACTGTCTGTGGAAGACAAATGGTCAAATGGTTTATTATTATTACTGGATTGAACAGTTGAGAATACTGTTTGCATTGTGGGCAAACATGCTCAAATGAGAATGTTCAGGCATAATAATATGAAAATAAGGTAAAAACAATGGAAATGATGGGCATGTTGTTTGTTATAATTTCATGTTTTGGTTCTCAAGATCTTTTTTGGCATTTTCTGTTGCAGACCCTAAAAGACATCAACAGTAACACGCGACATGAGCTGCAATTTGGGAGATGCTTTGATCTGTTCTTCTTCCCACTTTAAATGGGCCCTATCCACTTACATGAGATAACAGCTACCATCTCCATTTCTATGATACATACAATAACCATGCGTATTATGTAACCAATCACTTATTCTTGCATTTTCACACATCCAGTACTGGCTTTCATTTATTTGATTTTGCTGTAATTTTGTGCCCATAAATTCCTGAGCGCTTCAATTTTGACTTATTACACTTGGAAAAAGCCAATAAGAAGCCAGGTAATTTATGAGCCCGCTTTGTATTCTGCATATTTCAACTGCAAACTACTGCTTTATTTTGCATGGGCTGACCGAGGGCTGCTCATTCATCATAGCCGCCACTGTGAACAAATGGATGTCTTCCAGCAATTTACAAATTATTCCGGCTCACACATTCGGTGGCGTCGCAGGCCTCTAGTTCAACAATAGATATGTCAATGTTGAAGCAACACATCAAAGTCTTAAGTGGGGGGCAAGCTATGGCTCCAGGGCATCACAGTAAGAGAGTCCTAACAGCTTTATGTAACATTAAAACAGCCAAGAGAGCAGGATGAAGAGCAGCTGTCTCCCTCGCCCACACGGCCTACCTCCAATACTAGTTACTTTCACTCCTCGTTGTAGTTTGAAGTAGAACTAGGGATGGTCTGTGATATTAGAGGTTTTGAACAGATATCAGTATCGGTCCAACAAAGAAAGATAAGCCGACATTTGACCACAATAATTCATCCAAGCTGTGCCAGTCTTAGCCAGGACTGTCCCGGAATTCAAGCATGTGTCAGTCCAATTGTACCAAAAGACTGGTCATCTGGAGCCGGTCCATGGGTTTGCTGGTCGATGTCAGACCTGTCAGACATGCACAGTCCTGATGTCACGCTTCAAGAGCCCGCTCTCAATCATATCTCTCTTTCTATGCTTTAGTCTGACTGCACTGTGGCCCCACGGACATGTGTTCCCTGGCCCAACCCTTTGCCGTGCCCCGGACCAAGGTGTGCCAGCCCTTGTGCCGTGCCCCCTGCGCCGGGCCCCTACGCCGGTGCCCTTGTGCCGGGCCCCTGCGCCGTGCCGTGTCAAATGAGTTGACACATTACAGCTATTGTAATCCTCTGACCTATGAACCTGATATGAAGTTGTTAAACTGGTATTGGCCTTTTTACTTATAATGAAGTTGGAGTAAGAGTGCAGTTACAAAGGATTCTTTAAGGCTTGTCCTGATTTGGTCAGCGCATTTTAGTACTGATGTAGTCTTGGATTAGTCCTGGTTGTATCCTAAATGCTCTTTTTATCAAATATCCATTATGAAATCAGATATTGACCGTTGGCATTGTGAGACTTTTGATTGTTAGTAGTTGTTCAGAAATGTCCGATATGACTCTCCACAGTCCATTTTGTGTCAGGATGGCCAGTCGGCTTAACAAGTGTGTTAAAACTGCAGACAGCACTAAAGTAAAGAGTTGTGTTGCACATGTGTGAATGCAGTTGTGCACATGGGGCCACATGTTTGAAATGACAGTCATAATTCAGTGTCTCTGATCTGTACACACGTCTGTAAGTGTTTACATAGCACCGTGTCCCACCTGAGTTCTACTCAAGCCCACCTCTGTGCACTGTCAACAGGCTCTGCAGAGCATCAGACGGCTAAAAGCATCATTTAAAAGGAAAGGCATTCTAAAAGTGTCACATGTTTGGCTTTGCCGCGTGACACTGTCATAAATAGTCTGATTTTGAACTGTTAAAGACCCACAGAGGATCTAAAAATAGAACAGGAACTCAATCAGTGCGTGTCTTTCTGTGCACAAGACAAGCTGCTAAATTTACACATACTAAAATGATCCTGACTGGACCTTTTCAGAATAACATAAGTTATAATGGATGAACACATGTCAGTTTTGAGGTTTATTCCTCTTAAAATTAATCCAGATTATATTGTATATGCCACGATTTAAAACTTGTGTATATTCTGTCATTGAGTCCTTGAGCAAGGTGCTTCCCCTGAATTGTTTGTGAATGTTGCAGAAGCCATCGATGCAGTTTGTCAGCCTCACAGCGATGATCAATGATTCATTTGAGAGGGTTGTCAAATGTACTTAGTAAATCCAGGCCATCATTACATCAACAGCACAAAATGATTTGTATTTTTCTTTAATAATACTTTATTATACCGTAACAAATAAAAACAATGGATTTTTACTACACATTATACAGTTGTTATTTCTTAGTTTCAATAATAAAGATTGAAACATTGTGACGTGATGGTGTGGGCTTCCCTCAGGCAGGTGGGCACAGGGAGAGAGAGAACTGCAGTCACAGTACAAGGACATACCTCCACGGTGCACTTTATCACCCAGACAACAGAGCTCAGGACGGAGAAGATAAAGTGCTTCAACTTAATTACTTCCTAAAGTCACAAGTGTACTGCTGTGGGGCCCGTATTATTAGCCCCTTATCAACTTCAAGGCAAACTTATCTGAGTGTGGGATAAAGAGATACTTCTGTTCTCTGCTCTTGTGGAGACACTGCTGTACTACTGCAGCTGTAACTGTACTGGGAGATACGTAACACTAAATACAGATGAGGCAATACCCGGTGGATAATTCACATGAACGATTTTTATGTCACACTGTTTGATTCACAGGTAAATATTGATTTGATAACTAGTTCTGCCAGTACACACAAAGAGAAGTGTAGTGTTATGTAGTGTGTAGTGACCCATATACTTTTACACTCTGATACAACAGGATCAAATCAAGTAGCCCGATGTATGTCACATGATACCTTTCAACTTTTTTATGAACATCCTGTCTTGGTCAGCAGTGTCTTAGTGGTTAGTATGGCTGGTAGTGGTTTAAGCCCAGCTGTGACCACTGCGTGCTGTTGTTGTGCACTTGTGCCTTAAGAAGGCCCAACCTCTTGTGATCTCAGAAGCTGGGCTAAGCTTGGTGGAATAGGAACACCATGTGACACATGAGGCGGCTGTGGCTCTATTGCAAACTGCTGTTGTCTCCTTGAGCAAGACCTCCCCCTCATTGCCTGTGGGTTGTGTTAGTGCCCCAGGGCAGCTATGAGAGTATGAGTGTCATATAAGACTAATGCCTCATTATTATTAAGTTAGGCCTGGCACAGATTGGCATCCCATTTCCACCGGTCGACCCCAGGGCAGATTGTGTCCTGAGCGTGAGGAATTCATTCATGGGTTAGAATTCATTATTATTATGTAGAAAAGTTGAATGCAATATAGTTGCATAATTCACAACAAATACAGCACTGTGCATCATACAGCCTCAGCATGACACACGTTCACATGAAAGTGTGTCATGTTCTGTTTTAGCACATTATCTGACTCAATATGTGAAATTGAACCACACTGATACTAAGCCAACTCCCTGTCTGCAGCTTTGAGGCCGTGTATTTCTCACAGTTATTAAAATGTCACTCTACTGGGCAGGTGTCGGCTTGTTCCTCAAGAACTGCATGTTGCACATTTCTTTGAAACATCGAGAGATCGCAGACATTTGACATTTCAAATTCTACAACTGGCAGTGGTCCAGACACAAATTGTGATTATAGACCACAAAATGCGAATCTCTAAAGCTAGTTTTGAGTGAACTTTTGAGTGCTGTTATGTATTTTGACAAGCACTATACCAGAACACACATATCAGACAGACTTGACCTATTGACCCAGATGTTCTGTTGAGTCGAGTGCTTGTGAGAAAGTCTTAAGTCCACGTCATCAGGGACAAAACGAGTTTGTACGTATTAGTACAATTACAACCTGATTGACAACTAACATATCCAAACAGTCTCTAAAGCAGCTGTAACTAACGTCAGTGTTTGCTAATAAACAACACTGGATTTACACAATAACAGAAACATGCTGAGTTTGTGAGTTTGTGTCTCTCCCCACTCTTCATCTCATTTTATACTGTAATCCACCCTATATGGACACAAAAATCCTGTCTCTCTGGAGATGCTTTACCTAGAATGTTGCACTGTAAGGCATTACACTTATCTATGATGACGACAACCAGGTGTCACATGGGGGCAAGTTACAAGTCAGATCTGTGCAAAGGACTCGCCGCTTACAGGGAGAATGCATGTTTTTCGAGGTGTTTTCAAGCATTCAAAATCACCTGTTATTGAATATGTGCAAGATAGATTATTTGTTATACTGTGGAACGTTCCTTGTAAAGCACTAAGAGCTACACGGAGAAATGTTTCATAGTTCACCTTTTAAATAGGGATGGATTCAATCACAGCACTTTTTCATTCAAGGCTCCTACACTAAAACATATTATAGGTAGGGCTGGGCAGTATTGACAAAAACGAGTATTGGCGTATTCCAATTGCAATATTCACATGACATTTTAACAATTCATCAGAAATGTGCAAAAATGTGCCTGTAAATGTCTTGGCTGTTTCGTAGAATATTGGTCATTTGGATGTAGTTCCTGCTGTGTCTGAGTCATAAACCTCTTCTCTCGGCACATGGCATGTTTTGTAGCCCAGATATTGATTTTTCAATTTCTAAATTAGATGACAACAGTGGCTTAGTTGTAATTAATTGATTAACAGCCCTAGAATAGACCATAAAAACACTTTATGGTCACTTTATACCCTTGTTTGGGAGATTACACTAGACATTTTGGTCTCATTTTGAGATAGTTTGTAATAGTTTTAATTATAGATGACACCTAAACAACTGTTTCAATATTGTACATTTCTCTCCCACCTCCAATATGAGGAGCCATCCTTTCTATATACAGCTACATCATTAGCCCTAACGCTTTTTGGAATGAACCCCATTGCTAAATTGATTTCATCCCAGTCTAGACAATGGCATCAAGTTCAGTTGATTCCTCGACCCATTGGAGCAGGGATTAAGAGGCTTTGGGGGTTTAGCAAAGCGGCAACCTTCTGCACAAGGTCAACTGCCCTGCCCGTGTTCATGTGAGTGTGTGTGTGTGGGATAGTGAGCATGCCTGGGGGCAATGCCCCACAGCTTCTGACGTCTCCATGAGTGAGTGAAGTCATCTGTCCGGACAAGGGGAAAGTTAGGTCCCAAAACAAAGAGGGCAGGTCTTGGAGACGAAAGACACCCAGGGGGAAAATCATCAGCGTCAATGCCCTTTAAGGAGAGCTATCCTGGTCAAGATAATATGTCAAGTGGTAGCACGTCTCAAGGTTAGGACCAAAGTGAGATGGAGTCAAGTATCAAATCAAATAAAGCCAAATTACAAGGGATGAAATCCATTATTATCATGTAATCGTAGAAAATGTCCAAAGGTAGTCACCAGGGTTTTAAAAATCAAGCGAGTTCTACTTCCATCCGAAAGATGTGTATCAGTCAAGATTACAGACCTATTTTTGTGTAACATAACTTTGGAATTTGGACTTCAAGCCGCTACTTTCCCCCACGCTTTGAACCCTGTGGTCATTACAACGGTGCGTATGATTTATACATTTTACTGGCTAACGGCCACCGGGGGCAATCTAGCAGGAAGCGCAAGCATGTAACACACTGTAGAAGAAGACAACAGTGGTCACTGGGGGACACATCATGTTTTCTATATTTTAAGCTTCAAAACTCTGTGTGTTTTATTACAATCAGACTCATATTCACATTAGTCTACTGAGGAGGTGAATCTAGACGCAAACGCAAAGACACACGAAGTGCGTGAGAAGC
This sequence comes from Eucyclogobius newberryi, assembly GCF_026437365.1. Classification (NCBI taxonomy): domain Eukaryota; kingdom Metazoa; phylum Chordata; class Actinopteri; order Gobiiformes; family Gobiidae; genus Eucyclogobius; species Eucyclogobius newberryi. Next base: position 23,191,780 of record NW_027316500.1, on the reverse strand, counting down.
AAACGAAACAAAGCGACGGACAATTTCTGCCAAAGAGCTGACGTTTACCAGCTGCGTAGTAAAGGTTTTGAAATGAATGAGACGAGTGAAGATGTATGGAAGTTTCAGGGATTCATCCAGAGCCATTCTAAGCCCATTCAATGTGTCTGAAGTTATAGTACAGCTGCAAATGACAGGCACGCCACAACATCAAAGTCTTTGGTTCGCTGCCAGTAGATTCATACTGTGATACTGCTAAATGTGTGAAGGCTAAAGCCCGTGGAGCACTTCAGGGATGTCCTCTGTCCAACTGGCCCCAAGGCCGTTCAAAAGTATCCTGAGCCTAACTTATCGAAGAGGCATTAAACACACACGCTACTTATTTGAACCACATCTGTCTTTTTAAAGGGCTGAGGAAAGCTGTGTTCAAAATTTCCCACTGTCACAATCTCAATTCAGAGCGTTACTTTCTAAACGTTTGACAAAATGGTTCTATGTATGGCAAAGAGCAGCAAAGGGCAAGATTTAAACATAGAGCTATGTTTAAATCTTGCCCTTTGCTGCTTTATTCTTTATTAATAGTGTTGATGCATAAACTGTGTGATTGTAGTCCTGTGAGTGCAGTTTGTGTCAGATTATTGGTCAGATCATAGAGATACTGAAAGGTTCTGGAGCTTTTGCCTGTTTCACACCAATGTCCTTTTTAGACAACTAATGGATCATCAGGGAATATCTTGAGCCAGGTGGAAGATTATTGATTTATGGATGTCAAACTACAAAACGAGGGAAACTTAAATAATAAAAAGTCCCACTGCGATGGTTCAGACAATCAGTTACAGCTACAACCAAATGAATATCAGGTTCTGGGCTTTGTGTGGTTTGTCCTGGTTAACCGAGGCTAGCGCTACATGCTAACTAGTCACTAAAGGAACGGGTTATGGTCCTGTTCACGGCAGATCTCCTCTGCTATTACATCGAGGAGCACTTGTGTTTCTCGATGCGACCAAGATTCCAACATTTCAGACAAGTTTGATATAAATCGCAGCTTGTCTTATGTCGTACGGCATTCTAAGTTTAATCTTTATCCCTGTCTCACTGTGAAACCTTTGACACACATCATTTTGAGCCACGACACACGATTTTCCCGACGATCATTGCTGTTTCATCGCATGTGGACAAACTCGTGCAGCAGTTGACCAAGAATTACTTTAGTCAAATACAGCACTATTAGATTAGCTCAACTGTATCCTATATTTTGTGCTCAACAAGCAACACATCTCAAATCCATGACACTGTGATTCCCAAACGGAATCTTAAACATGTAAATATTGGTGCGCATCCATTATTTTCAGCACACCAGATGTCCTCTATTTTCCCCAATTTGTTCTGGCATGATCCTTCAATTAGAACATCCTCTTCTTGTTTTAGTTACAGTAATCCAGCTGGAGAGAGGTTTTACTGGGACCTCAGTGTTCATCTGAAAGTGATTATCTGCTCTCCAAAGGCTTCCCCTGGTCCTGACTCAAACCCGACAGGCTCCATTAGGACAGCTCTGTTTGGATTTCTCCACAAACGTCTTGGGTTCCAACTGGAGCTCTCTTGTCCCTGCAGAGGAGGGCGGGGCAGAGCAGAGCCGAGGAGATGCTGACAGCAAGTCCAATACCATTTATTTAGCTTCCCAAATCAAATAAATCTCCAGTTCTGAGATCACTAAAAACACAGCGAGCATGAATAAGAGCGCTGGGATCCTGACGTGATGTCCTCAGACCAGATGTGAGGAGGAGATGTTCTATAATATTTCACATTTCTCCATTTTTTAAGTATTTTGAAAGCTGTTTAATTAAAATGGTGAACTTTTCAACCGAAAAACGATCTATTATTCCATCTATGACATGCTTTTGAAAGATCTTCTTCATTGTAAAGGTGAAACGTTATATTATGGTCTTCTACGTGACAAAAAAGGGAAATATTGTATCCATCAGTGATCTACTTTTCATGGTTGATGCCGATAAACTCTGCCAACATTTTGGACCAATGTGTAGGGCCGATTTTGATCATTTCCCCCAAAATGTATAATGTAAATGTCTACAAACTCAAGTACGGTCCATAATTGAGTTTGAATAAGGAAAACTAATGTCAATAGAACACATTTCAGACATGACACTATTTAGTTTTACTGCTAACCTTTATAACCAACCCATAAAGAACAGTTTTAAAGCCAATAGCCAATATGCCAAACATGGTATATAATGGCCTGATATATCGGCCAAACTAGGGCTGTAACAAACAATCAGAATAATTGTGACTAGTCAAACAACTGCAGTGGTTTTTTTGATGATTGCAATCGTGATCGTGACCTTCAGCGTTACATTTGTGCAGAGACGCCAGAATGGTCGAGTCCCCTGACCTGTTGAGACTCAAACATTTCTGATTTTCAGCAATAATACACTTTATTCATACATATTCTCTATCTAGAAGCCTTCAGTCACTGTATTTCAAAAGACCTTAATGTACTGACTAGTCAACTACTAAAATATACATCAGTTGCAGCTCTTGTAAATACAGAATGGCTCCGTTCACACTTTGGTCCTGGTTTGATTACGGTATAGTCCTGATGTAGACTTGGGGTCAGGCCAGTTGCAGTGCTGGTTTAGTCCTGGTTTAGTCCTGGTTTAGTCCTGGTTTAGTCCTGGTTTAGTCCCAGTATGACTGAGGTCTGTGTGCACGTGTGAACACCACCTTTGTCTCCATTTAGCATAAACACAAGGTTGTCCAAATACGTAAGAAAAATGTATCCAATAAATGAACTATTATTCCTGATGTCCTCATTCTCCTTATTTTGTTCTAGATTTATGCTCGAAGATTCATTTAACGTTCAAACCAAGTTCACTGGTTCAAAACGCTTGCAAATGTCTCGTCTCCAAGGTCAGAGTCGGCCGCTCCGAACAGAAAGCACTAACCAAAAGACATTATGATCCAGCGCTCTTTTTAAGTGCCTTCATTTATTGCCTGAATTTTTGCTCTCCGGTTTTGCTCCCTCCTCTTGACGCACAGTTCTTTCTCAAGCACCGTTACCAAGGTTACGGCTATATTCGGCGTTCTGCATCTTGTTGATTACAAAGAGTTATTATTTCACGCTGTTGCAATCACTGATGGTAATGATTTCAAATGTGCTTTCGTAATGACAGGTGCTGCACGTCGAGCTACAAGAGGAAATGGAGTGTAAATTGAAAAGCACACATGGAGTTTGATAAAAACAACACTGAAGGACTGAATTGTTTGTCAAGAGGCTGTTCTCAGAAGGGGATCTGTGTTAAGCTTGGCAGTTTGTGTGTGTGTAGACAAGCGGTTGAGTTGGTGAAAATGTACAATGAGAGCCAAAATCTTGTTATTGGCTATGATTATTCTTGTGTCAGTGGGCAAGACACATCACCCCTCTTCGTACACATGAATCCGGTGTACGTGATTCATGGTGGTCGGAGTCTGAACTGCTTTTACTCCAGCTCAAAGCGTCATACATTTACTACAGCAGGTCAAAGAACCCCTTATGTGCGAGGGGCCACTGAGGTACATTCAGGGCCATCTTCTTATTTAGCACGGTACAGGAACTTTGCAGCTATAATGGCTAATAAAAACATTAATGAAGCCCTGCTAGTTTTTTTCATTTTAACGCAGCAGATAAAAACAAAGCGCACGAGCCCGTGGTGGAGGGGCTGTAGCTCTCTGCTGATCTAAAACGAGTGAGTTCATGTCCAAACTCAAACTCTTACCTCAGGCAGTTGAACGCCTCTCCTCGTCTGCTTCTACAGTGTTACATGCAGCATCAGTATGAGCTGTAACGTGTTATTGGAAACTTTGAAATTCAAAACACCTCAATTGTACTTCCCGCGTTCATATACATTTGAGAAAGGTGATTAAATTGGACCAGGCCACTTCCTGGCGTGCATGTAAACGAAGTAACTGATGATCTACATTTGATTCAAATCTGGGGTACCTTATTTTCAAACCATAAAATAGTTCCTAGCTCATATAAAGACTATGGCACATCAAAATATGCACATACATAAATAGCACAGCCAAGCCAACATCAGAGCGTTGCTTTTCATTTTCACTCATTTACAAGAATAAAGTCAGGTACTTCAGCTTTAACTACACTTTGCTGACAGAAACTCCCCAAATCCCTCGACTCTATCCTTGAACAAAAAAGAACACAGAGTGGATCATGCACCTATTTGGACATGGCCTGTACAACTCAGTTATTATCTTCTCATAGTCATCGCTCTCCAATATTTTGACCCAAAATGGTATCTGCTCAAGCCTGACAATCTTGACCGGAACAGTTCAGAGCAAAGACTCTCAAAATAGGAACGGTGTGTCCTAGTTTCATTCTCATTCACAGTGTTAAAGGCTAACATACCCCTTCATAACCATTTCACATTTATTCAACATTTCTGGAGATATTGTGAACTGATTTGGCCAAGAATGATCCAAATCGACACCATACAGGTCTCCTCCTTCCCACTCGGCCTGCTGCTCGCCGCTGGCTACAGACACACTTTTGATAGATGACTTTGCATATTGTTATTACCGTACAACATTTCCAGCTCATTGTTTAGTTTATTTTTTGTGTGTGCAGGATTTGGCCGTAAGCTGCAGACTAGAAATTGACTGCATTATTACAACACCCATTTCCAGTGGTGTAGGGTAATCAAGCGCCTCTGGTCTTCATCCATCTAAATTAAAGAAGAGCAGATCTGATTGGATGAGCCAAAAACAAGTCCACACTGCAATTTTTGTACTGTTCCAGCCAAACCTACTGAGAAGATCTTTCCTTGGACCTGTTGGATAATTAGTCTGGTTTATGGAGGTTTAGTATCCAATAGTGTAGTCACAAAACTGACATTTCAAAAACATCAAACTAAAGAATAAGCCTGATAACAATATTAATACAGCATTGATGAAAAATGCTCTCCTTTTAGACATTTTAGACTTTCAACACTAAATAACTGCACTTTATTCATGTTATTACAGGTACATTGTCTTATACAAGTTCTGATAAAGCTCACGATCATCTACCCAAACCCAGGACGATACTTGTCAAACTAATGTCTGGTTTCAATACTAGTTTTGAGATCAATTAGTATTTCATTTTTAATACTTGTGACAACCCATTAACATGAATACAGAACTAATCTATTGAAGAAATGTATTAGACATGGAAGAAATGACATGTCAATAGTCAAAACTACTCAAATAAAACGTTATTTGTGAAGGTTAGGCTCGACTTGCAGTGTCTCTCAGATGACTAGATTAAAAGCAAATCAATATCATGAAGTAATTAAAATTTAAAAAAATAAATTGGCACAATTTTGAGACACAGATCTAATTTTAATCAAGAATTAAAATTGTTAGATCTTTTGAAAATCAAGATAAATCAATATGATCATGGTTATTGTTGTTTTTTCCCTGTCACAAGGCCCAGCCCTGCACTCATTTTCTGGCACCAGACGGCTTATCTCCCCTCATAGCGTAGATCTAGGTCCTCTCTTTGAATGTAAAAATCTGTATCCACAAATCTAGCACACAGTAACTGCACATAATCCACGCTGACAGGTGAACAATATGTGTGATAGAGAGCGATAGAGAGTGAGGGAACGCGCACCAAAATAGTCACAAAGAGAGGAAAGCAAGCACAATCATTCAACATTGCAACGCTATTGTTATATCTCAAGAGGAACATTCATGTGGTACTTGAGTGAAACGACAGAAATGTTGTATGTAAGCAATGTACAATTTACTACACACAAAAGAAAAAAGACAAATCCTGCAACTACAACATTTAAAGTGACACTAAACCTAAACGTCCACCACTTATCTTAAGTTTAAACTACTGTGGCGCTACTTTTACTTCTATCAACTCACTGCCTACTACAACTACTTACTATTGTGATTGACTTATTTGCAATATGCGTATTGGTACGAGAAGTATCCTGATACTTTCCAACTACATAAATTAATCATAAAATAATGAGCACCTGATGTCAACTGCGTTAAAGCTGAATCTGCGGAGCTGAAAAAAGTGACTTGTCGATAAGACAATTGTGTCCTGATATTCAGTGCATTGATTATAATGAAATTATACTATAATATACATGTTAAAACATCAATTTTGACCTTTTAGACATAAGCATGTACTGGGATACGTTTTACATCGTGAGGTACTTGGTAATACTCAGCTCTACTCAGTATATAGAGACGGGCCGTATCATATTGTTATTTGCTTTCGGAGCAATATGAAATTTGGAATATTGTGATATAATAACACTCACTCTGAGGCTTATTTTCTTTGCAGCTGCAAAGTGAGGCAGACAGAGATTGCGTTTAATTGTTACGTCTAGAGAAGCATTACCTCTAGTCTAGTGACAGACAAGCTCTGCAAAGTCTAAAAGCCTATTAATGACTGAAAAAGACTGTGTGACTTATAATAAAAACTCACTAAAAAACTTTTAGGTTATGTCACACCGCTCTACCCATCACTTTTATGAGTAACATGAATAATTGTAGCAAGTACTTTTATCACTTCAAAAACCACTGCTAACATAATCAAAACAAATTTAAAACAAAACATTATTTGCATACATTTTTCCCAAAACTGCATGATGAATTACTTGACACCACCAAAAACATTGGCACATTGGTCTGCATATAACTCACAGCGGAGAATCCTAATTTGACAGGTTCAGGTTTCATTTGGCTTAATTACTTTATAATGAACTGGGACAGAAGCTGGATCCTAAAGCATGAAGCATCTTACAAAAGCCCAACATAAAAAGAGTGATTCTTCAAACAGCTTTACCCTGTCAAAAACACTACAAATACCTAACTTAACCTTTGCAAAGATCCTCTTCGGGCCTAATGTATCCCTATGTCATGTACGGAGATGATAGATGTCAGCGCTCTCTAATCACCTGGGCGCCCGGCAGCCATCTTGGATTGCTCTGCCTCTAACGACTGGAGAGAGGCAGGTTGCAGATGATGTTAGCGTAGCGGGTCTCACGGATCACTAGCGCCCTGTCAGTGATTAAGTGACTCATCTAGCCCCAGTAAACAAACCCCCAGTGGAGCATCTTGCCTCCATGTCTTTGATTCGACTGGCTTATCTAACTAGGAAGGCATCCATCATACCTGTGAGACGGGAGAGGCTGGTGGTCCCCGGAGGATCGGCCCCATAAACAAACACATTGGAGTTGAGAGTACATGTGTAAAAGGAGCAGGCCATTTCGCCATATCTCCTTTTCACTGGGAAAAGATAGGATTCCCAGATGTGTTGGGCAGCTGGGAAACAATGGAACTAAAAATACTTACAAAGTTTAGGATTTGTGTCCTGATTTTTGATTCATTATTGCTAACACATTTTGAGAACGAAAAGCGTATGTACCACTAGGTGACAGTAACTCATAACTCCTACACATGTGGTAGGCATGGGACAATAGCCAAATATATAGTACATTTTTTGGACACTCGTGATTATTGCCAACAAAGATAATCATCATTTTACAGCCAGGAAAAGCTACTTTGTCATTGTTGTTGTCATTTCAATTTTATAACATAGAACTTATTAACACCAAGATTACTAATGTCTAAAGTCATTTAATTTGCTTATATTTCCATTAGGGCTGCAAGACATTGTATTTACTCAAACTCTGTCAAAATAAAAACTTAACAGAACTGACAAAAATGAGTTAAAAGAAACATATTTTTTTACAAATCAATTAGATTTCTGTCGGAGGGAGATTGGTTAGAGTTATGGTTAGCAAAGGGATATTGATATTTTTGCTAAACATTGTGCAGCCCTAATTCCTATAACATAATTAAACCATAACCTATTTGAATAATTATTGTGACAGTATCATTAATTGCAATTATTTTGGCCTTGAAAATCGTAATGTTTACTCTACGTAGTTGTTAATTTTTTTTTTTTTCCATATTCTCAGGCATGATGGAGGACTGTGCCTTTTTATCAAAGCATATAGAGCATGTTCTAATTGAGTAGGGTTGAACATGGAGCCTGCTCTGATTCCTCTACTGGCTTATCTGTACTCAGCATCATGCGTTTTAACGTGGGATCGTTTTTAATCCAATGTAAAGCACTTTGAGTTACATTTTAGGTATCAAAGTGCTTTAATAAAAAAAGGTTGATTGCAATCTCCACATGGTCCGGGAATCCAACCGGGCACCTTTTTGTTGTGAGGCAGCAATGCAAGCGCCTCAACCACAGTGCCAAACATAATGGGTTACCAGTCATTACTAACCCCATTTGGTACAATAAATTACAACCTTCTGATCTACTGCCCATTCCCAAAAAGATGTCAATAAGTATTTGAAAGTATTTATTAAGCACCTAAGTAAAGTTGTCAAGGCCTACAATTTATTCATAGATGCTATTTTGCATATACTTGATTGCGTATACTTTGATAAAACAATAAAGGAATATCTTATCTTATCTTAAAACCCAGGGATAAGACATTCTTTGTTCCATGACTCATCTTGCATTATAATTCCTGACCTCATATCCTATTCCTGTTCTGTTTTGGTGTTAAATGTCAGGTGCATTTTCAAACGTATCGTCCTGATCTCTCAGTAAAGCCCGTACAAAACAGCTTAGTTCCTCACAAGCGCTGCAGTCTTCATCGATGGCAGGACAAACGCAGTGATGTAAGGGATCTTTCTTGAGTTGCACCGCTCACATTGTCGGACAGGACAGACCCCCGGGCCATGTTTGATTCCTGAAGATTCATTTGGCTTCCTCTTACGTAAGCCCATCTCAGCTTTCAAGCGGCCGCACTGATCTTGTCTGACCTCTGACCCCTGGCATGGCTGGGTGGCTACCAGACTGCGCTCCCTTGATAACGACTTAGCTCGGAAACTAACCAGCTGTGGGGGAGTTCCATATACAGCCAGAATGAGACATCGTGAACACTAACGGTGGAATGAGCGCGGCAGACACTTCTTTTTTTGTTGCTAGATAAAAAAAAAGAAAAAATCTAATTTGTACTTTAGGTATTTAACTGTTTCCAGGGATGTCAAGCTTCAATTAAACTAATAATTGTGACTGTTTTAAAAGAAAACTGAAGTTATTTAAATTCACTTTTTACTTCAAATAAGGACACTTAAATGTATTGTGCTTTTCATGAGGCTTTTTCTGCTTCTCAAAAACGTGACAATCAGAAAGTTTGATTTCACAAAGCTGGGCACATACTATTGGAACAGTAATGTTAAAGAAAATTAACGATTTCACTTTTATTTTGTCATCTGTCAATAATAGAGAATGACGGTCAAATAGTGATGTTTCTTCTCACAATGATAATAACAATAATCATAACAAACAAAGAAATGACATCCCCTGTGTCATAAAACCCCATTTATTCATAATTTACATATTGTTGCATCTGCACAATATTTTGAAAATTGCCACTTGTATTGGCCCATTTAAATCACAAAGGTGGCAATTTTTTGGGTAATAAAGAATGTCCACTACAAACAACACAATATCCTGTCTATTTAGGGGGGATTGTCTAGTGTTCTGCTGATAAAATAACAAAATGTGTTCCCTGCGAAGAAACGGCTCTGATTTTGGGCTAAAATAAATTTAATTTTGTGAAAATGCATGGGATTCTGCATAGGCTGTACATTATGACTGAATCCTAATTGGGTTATTGATTATTGAAAACATATTCAAATAAAAACCATCACATGCCATACTAAAATTGTACTTATCATACAATAGTTCTTTTAATGTTTAGCACAACACTCACTGGTCCTCTTATACGGGCCCCTGGGATTGACAGTAACACTAATGCAGTCAGCTCAAGACATGTTTGTGTGTATGGGACCATATAAAGAGATATGGAGCTATGGAGATAACAGATATGATTCGATATGCGTACACTGTGGTCACCATGACAGCAGATGGCTCACGGCTGCTTGTCCTAAGTAATCTATAGTGGCAGATGAGTCACTTTAAGATCCACCAGCTGAAAATATAGTCTGTCATCCACCACCAGTGATAAAAAGTGACTTAAGTCAGAGCTTCTCAAAGTGTGGGGCGCGCCTGTTTGGGGGGGGGCGCAGAGCCGTGGCAAAGGGGGACATGAGACGTTTGGCCAAATGTTACGCATTACGTATGTCGGTCCGGCTCTGTGTCCCTCACACATGTTTGCTGTGGGTTTCGAATCAGTCACGGCTTTTTTGTGTGCTGTCCCTCCTCGGTCCCCTCTGCTTTGGTCCCCTCTGCTTTGGTCCCCTCTGCTTTGGTCCCCTCTGCTTTGGTCCCCACTGCTTTGGTCCCCACTGCTTTGGTCCCCCACTGCTTTGGTCCCCCACCGCTTCGGCCCCTGCACGTTTTATTGTCATTTGAGACAAAAAAAAATCTTATTCAGGATGTTCATTTGATCAAAAGTAGTTTAAAAATAGCTCATTATGTTCCACAACTAGAGGGGAATTCTTATGAGACTGGGGTTGCTTGTTTTTGGCTTAATCCCCCCCAAAAAGGCTTGGTTGCTTGTTTCTCTTTGCAAAAGCTTTGGTAGTACAAGGGCTTAAATACTCCCAGAGGCCAAATTATTTTGCGTAAAGACAATCTTATTTGTTAAGAAACCAGTTTTGCATATATACATGTTATACAGTGCATAATAATGACTCACAATAATAAAAAAAATGAATTCTTCTTTGACAGCCACATGCCAGCATCAAAAAATAATTCTCACTTTTTTTCAGTCTCAAAAGGCAAATAAAGGTCACGTACGCACAGAGCAACTGGGTTTACTTACAGCAATCAGCAACGCTTCACTTAGCAGCTGAGATGAGAAGAAAAACAACAGCAGTGAAGTATAATCCCACCTGGTCTGATGCTGCGATAAAACTGCTTTACCCACAACAGGTGAACTTGGCTCCTCTTTATCATTTCATTTGTCATGACGAAAACAGTGTAGAACAAATTCAAATAGATTCATAATGCAGATTCTGGTCACTTTAGAGGTAATGGGTGTATTTTTTTTCACAAAAATACAGCCATTGTTTCCCCAAATAATACAACATGTGTCCCTGTGTGTTTCCCCCTGTTTCATTAGACTATTATTGATTAGAGTATGAAATGGGGAGAAAGAGCGCACAGACATTCAGCAAACGGTCAATGCCAGAAAGTCAAAAAACAGTAGCAGAGGTGGAAGGAATAAAGACAGGAGAACAAAAACATTGTTAAAAAAGTGATTGGGTGAAAGGCAAAGGTGCAGTCTGTGATTGGCTACCATTGACAGACACGTGGCAGAGGGAAAGAAAGTTTGAATTACACTTCGACCTCTTTGTTCTTTACACTAATATATACATGTGATTTCATTTAGCATTGACATAAATGAGCCTATACCAGGCTCTTATCGCTTCAAGTTCAGGAAAACACTTCTACTGCATATAATTTATTGTAAAAGCAGCATTTGTGCAAAATGTGTTGATGTAATCCCTCAAAAGACACTCAAATACTGGTTTACAATCAGCCGTGCGTCTTCATCTAAAAGGCATAAATCACATGTTTTGAAGACAATGACGTAAAACTATTTAGCAGAGAGAAAAGATGGTTTGAGAGACCAGTGAAAGAGGTCATTTTATTATTTAAATAGAAATGGCGGTATGAAAATGTCATTGAATGAGACATACAATGCTATTCCTTAACACACAGAGAACACAATTCAACTTAGAATATGAAACGACACAGAAATATCAGACATTTGTATGGCATGCATGGGAAAAACGCCGGGACCGGTCACCCTCCTGCGTCTCACGCCGTTTTTTCTCATGCAGGTTGGTTTTATTAGATATTCTGGAATAGGCGGGTCACATTTCTCATTGGTCAGCTTCACATCAAGGCACTTGTCTTTTACAACAGTTGGTATTTTCCGTAGAGATGAAGCCTGGTGAATGTTTTTCTAACTCCCCTGGGCTATTACACCCCCTCCCTGGGGCAAACATTCCCCTGCCCAGCTTTACGACACCTTCACAAATACAGTGTCACATGCTGTTTTTCTCTTAGACTAATGATGCAGATAATATATCACTATTATGCAGATAAAATACATCACAGACAGCCTAACAGTTTTAGTATTAACTCCTCCCTTTGGGCAGGACCAATCAGAGCTCAGGAAAGTGTAAACGCTGCTGCTGAAACCATTTCAATGACTTTCAAATGGAAGATCATGATTTCTTAAAGCTTTTCTTCTATTCGTGGATGGTAAAAAAGACTGCATGATATTGCCTATGCATTCTATTGGTTATACGATCACCACAATGTTATCCAATCAAAACAAGACTCGAACCATGTGCGTGCCAAGTGTGTTTCTATGTCATGGCTCAACATCAGCATGAAAGAAGATACAAAGTGGGCAGAGCTAACAGTTCATTCATAAAATATTATACTCATGATTCAACATTGTGTAGAGATCCTTTAAGTTATCCCCCCGTTTGAAGTGTTTTTGAGTCGTACCACTAACAATCCTCGACTCTCAAGATTGAGCCTGCTCTCGACTAAACACAGACAGCTTAGCGCTCCTTCAGTCCTTCACTGAGGGCCCCGCTCTCGTCTCTAAGCCTGCGTTGATGGGGATAAAGGTGATCGATGTGAGAAAACCAGCAGAGGAGCAGAGGGATTTAGAGCTCTGCCAGTTTAATTGAGCACGATTATAAAAGCTGCAGTAATGACGCTAATGTTGATTTTTCTCGTGGAGTCGAGTAATCTCCCGCTGTCACGCAGAAATGTTGGAGTGGCTGATAAGAGCGGAGAAGAGAGCGAGAGGGGGGCCTGTGTACAAAAGGCAGATTTGCATGCTAATAGGCTACGCCGATATGAAGGGTGTTTAGTAGAACAGAAAGCAGCAATTATGCACTAGTTTGAAGGGAGATTGGCAAGTTAACATGATAAAGAGGAATTCAAATTTATGCAAAAAGATGACACGTTGTTATATTACAATAGCACAAGAATACTGAGGTGAGAAGGCTCTGAATTAAAACATATATAATTCTGTTATTTTTAAGTATATTGGTACCAGTGTACCAACATACTAGAGCTGTTTAAATAATCACAACTAATCGATTATTGCAATAGTTAATTCATTTAGTAATTGAATAATTGTGATCTGCAAAGAGAAGATGTTTTACAACAGACAAAGCAGAAATTACATCAAAATGACACCGGGAAAAACATACATTTAATGTTGTTGATGAAAAAACTGTTTTACCATTAGATGTAGCTTCTTCTTCAAACTACTACTACTACTACTACTACTACCAATACCACTACCACTACCACTACCACTACCACTACTACTACAAACCTCACTCAAAGAATTTCTTGCCCTTAAATAAAAATAAAAACAAAAATACATTTGAACTTGTACACATCTATTACCCTCACAACATATTTGCATGTTCATGTACAAGCTTGCTATGTATTCTTTTCCTAAAACATTTGATTTTTGAACAGAAAACAACTGAATATTAACGTTTTTATATTAAAGTTTACAGGAAAAATGACGGCAAATTTTACTTCCGGAACCACGATGGTTTAAAGTGCGCGGGACTGTCTGATGGTTGAAATGTCAAAAAATATAACTTTTAAGAACATTGTGAACACTCTTGTAAACTGAAAATGTATATGTTTATATGTTTTATTTTCATGAGCTTTGAGCAAGATTTTAAACTTACAAATGCAACTAATGCTTCAGGACTAGACTCAAGCAAGAAAAAAACAAAAATACAAAAAGTGAATTAAAATCAAAAGGTAAAGAAGTCCAATCTGCAAATAAAAGCCTGACCATGTTTCCTTTGTCGATAATCTCAAACCTGATCTCCACATTGAGATGACCGTAGGGCTCGGCTTGGGCAGCGTGAGACATTCCTTTGGTTTGATTGCCCAAGAGGGAGTCGAGCCAGAGCGCGTCTCAGCTGACATCATCCCTGTGTTGTCTAGCCTCTCGTGATGCCCGACACACTCCTCCCTGTTCTACACCGAGAGCCATCAGCACCCGAGGCCACGGCACCCGAGATAGTGGCACTTTAGCGCTGGACACGGGCCGGCCCCTCACCAGATAGCACGCTTCTCACTGTCAACCGCAGCGCTGGAAATGAGGTTAAATGGGCCTATCTGCACGCCATGGAAGACTCTTCTATTTATATTAACTGCACTGACAAGACTCTATTCTGTGCACGGAGCCAAGGCTGTTCTTGGATATGGTTATAAATAAACGCAGAGGTATCCACAAGGATGCCTATTTGTCCACTCTGTACAGTAGTCTTTTGTTTGGAGGAATGAGATGCAGATGTTTTACGGGATGATATCTTCAGTGAAAGCTATGTTTTTGTCTGTTTTTATTGGGAGATGATTCCTTTATTTTGCTTGATTTGTATGTTTTTATATAATATGAAGCAAAATGAAAATGAGTTGCCCGTAAAAGGCCTATGTCCCGCTTAGTAACTCTCCTATTTGTCCCAATGTTCGGCAAATTTATCCCTTTTTAAGTTGCAAAAGTTACCGTAGTCTCTTCATGTCAAATGTTATTTCAGTCCATTTCCTTGTTATTATTGCTTTGTTTTTGCTGCAGCCATAAGTATATTCCACAGGTATCCATCTATCGTTTCCATTGTTGGAGTTTTACATTCAAGATACTTTGTTTTATGGTCAATGTGACTGTCGGTGTTGAAGACTGTCTGCAGTGCCTCATTAATCTCAGTTCAGTATTTATGAATAACTGGACAGTCCCAAAGCACATGATCGTGATGAGATATTTGGCAGCCACATTTTGTCCTTGTGAATAATGTGCACTTTGACATGGTGTTATAAAATAGCCTGATACATTTTTCCAACAGAATTCTTTCCAAACATGAGATTCTTCATCAGTTATAACACAGTTTCTTTCTTTATCCCAAGATTTTTCATACATCTAGTAAAATTGTTGTTACGATCAGTAGTTTTGAGATGATTCTTCTGGAGAGTTCTGATTTCTATGCTTCAATAAAAAGGGGGTCAATGTTTGGTAGATGATTTCTAAATGGCAGACTAAAACATTTACTTGTAAAATGATTTTTTAAACGTTGCCATCTGGAGTCTCACTAACCAGAGACACATAAACAACAAAGCAGTTCCAGCTGTGAAGTTTGAACACATTTGCCATCATCTTTCACACTATGTAGTGAGAAAATGGACAAGAAGGAACATTTCTAAATAATTAGAGAAAATGTGTTCTATATCAGAACTCATTTTGGCCATGGTTTCCTTCTTTCTATCTGTTTTTCAGCCTCTATGAATGAGTGACTGGCAGATTCAACCAATCACAGGAA
The DNA here is from genome assembly GCF_026437365.1 of Eucyclogobius newberryi. Lineage (NCBI taxonomy): Eukaryota > Metazoa > Chordata > Actinopteri > Gobiiformes > Gobiidae > Eucyclogobius > Eucyclogobius newberryi. The sequence goes on along the minus strand of NW_027316500.1, from coordinate 23,176,420 downwards.
AGTGTAAACTCTGAGAGGAAGTTGATCCCTTTAAATAGACAATATAAAACCATTCAAGTGTGCATTATTCATTCATGCTGCTGTCGGATTCAGAAATTCTTCATTGACTTGCATTAGTCGACCAGAAGCGTGAAAACATGCCTTTTCCTTTCTTCTATGGTTTCAAGAAATGTATAAATTGTTTGACAATACAAATTTTGGTTGAGTGAGACAAAAATTTGCCCAGTTTTCTTTCTCAAAGGTTTTCACCTGGAAACTACAAAGTTGTCTAATCTGCACTTACATTTGTTTTATTATTTAATTTAATAAACTTGCATCCATAGATCGTAACTTTGAGACTGTTTCATCAAAATGCATTTATCTCCAATAAGGACATAAAGATGAGCTCTTTAAGTAGCACCTACACACCAACTTTGATTTGTTAATATCTAATTCCAAGCCTGAATTATTAAAGTTTTAAGTTAAAAAAACATTCCTCTGTAAATTGTTTTGTATTTAACATAATACAATAAGACATTTATACCTCATATGTTCCAAATATGGGCATTATCGGCAGTTTTTACACATTAAATGCTTATTTTTATGGGAGTGTCTGCAGTGCCGCGGCGCGCGGCCAAAACTGCCATGTTATTTTTGTGCCAGCCGCGCGCCGCGGCTCCTGAAACTGCGCCACTAATTGACCGCGTTTTAGCGCCGTTTTAGACCGCGCCGGGTTAAGGTTAGGGTTAGGATTAGGGTTAGCGTTAGGGTTAAGGTTAGGGTTAAGATTAGGGTTAGGGTTAGGGTTAAGGGTTAAGGTTAGGGTTAGGGTTAGGGTTAGGGTTAAGGTTAGGGTTAGGGTTAAGGTTAGGGTTAAGGTTAGGATTAGGGTTAGCCATGAGGCTATAACGGGCTATAAGGGAAATGGAAACTGCGGTCCCTGAAACTGCACGGCCATTTGACCGCGCCGCGGCTCTCCCGCCCAGCCTATTTTTATAGGAAAACATATGCTGAAAAACTTGTAATAATTTTTTTTCTTGGAATATATAAGTTCTTCCTGTAAGTGAAAGTGGAAGTTTCAATTTGACAACTCTAAATTTAGGATTTGTTCCTCTTCACCTGCAGTGTCTCGTCTTAAGACACTACTGACTGATCAATCAAGGACACAAACAAAGGCATGAAACGAGAGTTGTACTCAAGTCAAGCCGAATTAACCAGAAGTGTATAAAACTGCACATCAGAGTTAGTAGAACATTTGCACACAATGACTGACCTAAAAATAGTGTTGAATGCACTGGAAATCATTCTTTGAACTAACAATTTACAACGGAATGGTGAACATATTGGACTCAACTTTTCCCCCACCTCTTTTTACACTTTGATTCCAACGGCACAGTCGGCCTTATCTTCCACCATCTTTTTCCACTGCGCTATTTTGCCGATTTGGGGGGAAAACGAGAGTAGCAGCAGCTGTTGCGTTGAGGTAACATCCACCGCAGAACCACTTACTTGGCCTGTAAACAGAATCAGATGGCGTGCGTTGTTTGGACTCACCGAGCAGCTGGACCCCTCTGGTCAGGCCGTACACGTCGATGAGCGCCCAGAGCGGTTCGGACATGTGCACGCCGCTGAAGAAGAGCATGGGGTTGGACTGGTTGACGCGGTAGAAGACCCGGCCCTTCTTGTCCACCCAGAAGGAGATGACGGTGCCTTCGTTGGAGAGTTCCTCGGGGAGCGCCTTGGCCCAGAAGCCGCTCTGGGACACTAGGTCGGGACAGGCGTACTTGGGGAGGCTGTCCGGGTTGATCCGCGACGGGTCCTTTGATGTGAAGCCCAGACGCAGCGCTCCGCTCCAGCAGCACTGCTTCTTAGTGATCTGGGGGAATGGTGATCAAATATACATGAGGTTTTGCTTCTTTTTAAACTTTTATCTTTAACTTTAAATTATGTTAATAAACTGGAATGTTGCACTGATGATTACATGTAGGTTAAGGCTGCAATACTATAAATAAAATAATCATAGTTGTATTTTGATCATTGTAATCTAGACTATACAGATTATACAAAAAGACCTATTTATAATAATATAATATAAGACAGGGAAATTATTAAATCAAAATGTCAAAAACGAGTAAACAATAATACTCTTCATTAATAAATATCAATCTAGAAGCTTTTAGTCACAATACCAACTTTTTATTTTGTTGATCATTTATTTTTGAAGTCTCAATTTACTATAAAAAGACAAAAGTAATTGTCCCTAATGTTGGGGGATATGGCAAAAAACAAATCATGATTTATATTTCCTTGTATTTACTAATCATAATTTTCCAATCTTTTTTTCTTATAAATAACAAATATATACGTAATTTAACATAACAATCATGAAACTAAATAATTCACACTTTTAGCCATGTCACACAAAAATGTATCCCTCTAAAACCAAAATTTGATGGTTATTTTTTTGCTGGTGTGACTATTGTATGAATGCTTTTATGGTACAGGCATTTGTTTTGTATTAAAGTTAAACTGAACCACTGTGTAACTGACTGTTATTCATCATATAGTTTGAGAGGTTTTTGAAAGAAAGAACCCACCCAGAATCCGACAAGGCAATGCCAGTTCCACACCAGGACCTTCTTGCAGTCACCGACATTATTTCAATTTGCAATCATCACTTTACAAGCTTCTACTGATATTTTCTATACATTTCAATACTAAAAAGGGCAAAACAAATCTAATAATTATTGATTAATTAAATGTTTTATTCGATTGACGCTTTTGTCTTTTTAACAGTAATAGAACAAACAAAAACATTAGCTCAGAGCTAATTAGCAGACCTGGTCCCAACAACAAAACATTTCGATTGAACTAAATATCTAATGTTTTATGTCTCAAGTGTTCGGTGCGTTGTGTTTTTACCTTGAGTCGGACCTGCTCGTACACAGCGATGGGTCTGTTGCTGAAGGTGATGGCGTTGCAGAAGCTTCCCTGTCTCTTCACGGTCCTCTGGGACAGGTCCATGAGGATCTGGCAGCCTTTGGTGCTGGGGTGGAACAGCAGGGGGAAAGACGACAGGCCGCAGGGCTGGAGGGGCGGGCAGCGTTTGGGCTTGTGATGGCATCGGTGCGTCGTCGAGGGAAACGGGCCGTTCATTGAATCTATGTGCAAATCAGAACTGGGGATTAGGGATGATGAAAAAATAATAGAATTGTTGGATACAGTTGCAGTCGCAGATACAGGACGTAAACAGCTCCAAAGAGGCTTAAAGGGCTGTGTATGACGGGGTTTTATCGTTTTCGAATTTAGACTTTATTAGGTGGATTAATACTTAACGTAAATGTCAGTTTTACACCAATCAAATAGAAGTTTATAATGAAATGTTTTTAAAAAGCTGTTGAAAATGACAGGAAGTAGAGCAAACATATTGATGACATCGCTCTAAAGAGACATTAACGTTTATATATTTCTATTTCTCAAACAATAACTTCTGTGACATGGAGAAGTTTTGGCTTGGTGTTCAACATGGTCACTGGGTGATGTGATCATTTACAACCAGGAAGTAAAATGTTAAACCTACTGGGGTGTCATATTCATTTTATTTCCTAATCCAGGGAAAATCCAATGAGAAAAGTTCTCTTTTTTATGGGTTCCCTGTTAAATTGCACTTTAAAGCTGCTTTATTCTGACACGGGTGGATTTTATCTTTTGTCACTATTTATTAAATGGTGATGGAGCCATGAACGAGGAAACTATAAACCTTTAAATGCTCTAAAGGCGTGCTTGGCTCTACGTGTCATTAAATAAAGGCGCCCGCAGTAAAACACAGGGTTTATTTGGACATTGTCTCCCTGTTTACTAAGAAAATGACCCAGTTGGACATTTTTACAACTGATAACTTGTTTAGAGGCTGTTGAGGCACAGAATCAGACATGAGAGAATTAGGATGAGAAAAGACAAAGTCAAATATATTATATAATAATACATAATAAATAAATGCATACAATAGAAAGGTCTGATGACATTATTGTATTGTTATCTGTATTATAATGATCTGTATTAGCAGTTGTAGTTCATATCTCAGTCCTCTCTCAAATGTGCACAATGACCGCTTTTTACCTCAAAACCCCCGCCATAGACACAATAAATGGATACATTCTATCAGCAGGAAAAGGTCATCACAGAAAAATACACTGACGATTAAGGACTGGACCGACATTATAACTGACCAATGGAAAATGGACCCTGACCGACCCTGGACTAACTTTGACTTTTGTATTTTTAATTTACTTTTCTATGGATGCCCTCTTAATTTTCTAATTTTACGTTTACTTATTTTGTTCTCTCTGGTCTTGTCCTGTTTTTTTGGGTTTGTTTTTTAACTTTAAAATTGAGAAAATGTGTGTTTTTAATTAAATATACTATACTATTTTAGCGTTCCACGTTTCACCAAATGAACTAGAAAGTGTACGCATGCACCTGCCATCAAAAGAGCAGGTCTGAGCCAAGATAAATTGATTTCAAAGATCCAGAATGCACTGCACTTGAAGGCCACACAGGCCCACTCAAGTCATGCAGATGAAAGGAAAATGCAGCTGTGAAAAGTTAGTCAAATGGCCCTTATTTTACTAATGGTTATTCTCGCCAAAAAGCAGTTTTGAAATGGCTTGTGTTACGTCTGACTTCTGCATAACAGGAATACATGTGAGAATGAAGGCACATACAGATTTAAATAGAAATATTGCCAAAAAAGTTTAAAACAAATGATTCATGCACGATTCAGGATTCAGGAATCGCACTTTTGCGTTGGTAATGATGATCTACTTCTGCAGCCACTGACCATCAGAGACATAAGTTTGTGATGCGTGAGATGTGGCCAAAGCGAGAGTAAACCGGAAACAACTTCCTGTTTACTGTAAGATGTCATTTATTTAACTTTTCTGCAGCCCTACGACGCATTGTCACGTCTCTTTATGAAATACGATAGGTTTGGATAAAGTTAGACGCATTATGCAAAGGAAGAATAATATTTTGGGTCTTAAACTACCAATGACGCCCAAGATCACAATGGACGTCATAGCCACATATCTTTCGGTTAGTGGGCAATTTTTACTAACTGAACTTGTGCCATTCAAAACTATCACACTATTCAAAATATTATTTTACTGCCGCAAAGTGGGACTGGAAATGAAAGAAGTGGAAAAGATTAGCCACAGAAAAAAAACTGTGAGTCACGCTAATCACCACAGGTTTATACTTTCTCCTCTCAGAACATGGGGAATTGGTTCGTCCTACTTTTAAGAACCCAGCCCTGATAAATCTCCCTGCACATCACGTCTGCCAGCATCGGTGTGAATGCTGACAGATTTACTGGTGGAATCTTGGGTAAAGTCTCCAGGGAAGTCCCCATTGGACTCAAATGGTCCGTGTCTCCCGCTGCTGGTGGTTTGGAGACGCTCCTCACATGATGTTTTTATTCATTTAGAGCCAGACATCTGATGATTCATGGATGAGAAGGATATGTTTCTCTCCTGCAGTGTAAACAAGCCCGATACTCCATGCATGAAAAGTAGGGTTGAAACAAATTATCACTAAACTTACAAACGTTTCAACTAAAAAGTTGAAACAGTAAAATAGTGCTGTATTTTGCCCCCGAACTTCGCGTTAACGGTCCCCTTGGCCAGGGGGCGGTTCCAGGTTGTGCTACCTACACGACTGTAACACTGGCGTAAAGAGGCTGGACTAGGCCGCTGGAGGCTGGAGTGGGATGGTACAAGTACATATATGGTCATAGCGTTTGAACCAATGACATTTAACTGTGGCATTCAAAAGCAGATGTTTGGAGTCATGCCTCTGATACAGGCAAAGGAAGACGTGAGCCTCAAAGTCAAACGGCGAGAAAGAACATTTGTATGGTATTTGCTTCTAGCTATTTGGGTGCCCTAAGTAGAAATGCTCAGTGGTGCCCCCATACCCCCAATCCCCTTTGAACTTTTAAAAAATACATATATTACTTGAATCACAATCCTTAGGGGATCTGGGGATTGTATCATTTCCTGTTTTCTGGTGCATTTTAGATGTAATAAAATTACATTCCCCTCCCCCCACAGTCCTTAAATTTCCTTGCTCCGCCCCTGTTCTAGCATCACCCAAAGCCCTTCTCCTGCTCTTCTGCAAAACAGGTCGAGGCACTAAAATACACTGCAGGCTGCAAAAGATTGATGCTTTCTATTGCATTTATAAAAACATGATTTAGAGAGACATTTATAAGAAGTTTAACCGCTTTGGCTTTGGGCACACAGCTCCACGGAGCCGCGCCAGCTCGATGCATCACATGTCTATTTCATTCGTTCTTTTTCACTGTTTTTAGTTGAAAATGATTCAGATTTTCATCTTCTGGCGACAGTTTTGCTCTTTGTGAATCAAAGAATACGAATGTTGAGTTTAAACTGCTCCCAGCTGAGCCCCTTATCTGTCTGTGTCATTTAAACTTGTGCAGTGGATCTGCACATGCACATCTCCAACTCATTTTGGAGAGAGAGAGAGGCAACGTCACTCAAGTCCTAAATGACAACTAAAGATAAAGTAGTCCTACTATATATGCTATATGTGTTTGATTGTAAAACAGTGTTCTCGCTGAGGGGTTTTGGCGGGTCGCCATGCTTCGGCTGGTCACCGCCATGCTCAAAAGATACCACCAGGTATTAAGATCTTAAAGTAGTACTTTTCACTCACACCGCCCACGGCGCTCAACCGTGCGAGCGAGTGGCCTTGTAGAAAAGGTTTTAAATACTTTTCGCGAGCGCCCGCACAGTTTGTCCCACCGCCATCCTTCAACCTCAGCCCAGCAAGAACACTGTAAAAGAAACAGTGCAGCTGCCTCACAAATAGCCTATTCTGTCATTCAATCCAAACTGCCTGTTCAGGCTGGTGGTGCCCCTCGGAACACCTGATGCCCCTCGGAGCACCTGGTGCCCCTCGGAACACCTGATTCCCCTCGGAACACCTGGTGCCCCTCGGAACACCAGGTGCCCCTCGGAACACCTGGTGCCCCTCGGAACACCAGGTGCCCCTCGGAACACCAGGTGCCCCTCGGAACACCAGGTGCCCCTCGGAACACCTGATTCCCCTCGGAACACCTGGTCCCCCTCGGAGCACCTGGTGCCCCTCGGAACACCAGGTGCCCCTCTGAACACCTGGTGCCCCTCGGAACACCTGATTCCCCTCGGAACACCTGGTGCCCCTCGGAACACCAGGTGCCCCTCGGAGCACCTGGTGCCCCTCGGAACACCAGGTGCCCCTCGGAACACCAGGTGCCCCTCGGAACACCTGGTCCCCCTCGGAGCACCAGGTGCCCCTCGGAGCACCTGGTGCCCCTCGGAACACCAGGTGCCCCTCGGAACACCAGGTGCCCCTCGGAACACCAGGTGCCCCTCGGAACACCTGGTGCCCCTCGGAACACCAGGTGCCCCTCGGAGCACCAGGTGCCCCTCGGCCTCGGAGCACCTGGTGCCCCTCGGAACACCAGGTGCCCCTCAGAACACAAACCACGCTTTGTTTTTCAATTTTGGGATCAAATTGAACAAAATAGTATCACTGATTTGTTTTGGTTAATCAACATGAAAACAAATAAATCAAAAATAAATAAATCCTTTTTCGTTTTTAAAATTTAAAAAAATCATTTGAACATAACATACATATATATATACATATCCCTCCTCTTTGTGTGCTATTCAAGGCACAGGGACTGTATTGAACTATGTTCATTATTCTATAATTTGTGTTATTTATGCCCATGAAGGTGTTTTTATAAGTTTTTTATTTTTTACTTTTGTACCTACTTTGTGTTGCAACAGTGGAATTTCCCCATTGTGTGACAAATAAAGACTTATCTTATCTTATTATCTTGTCCTTATGGGGATAGTAATACGACTCAGGCATGTTACCCATGTCATGTTTTTCAGTGCACTAGGGTAGGACGTTTATTAATTATGATTCTGGTCATTCACAGAATGCACCAGACCACGCCCTCAGTTTGCTTCACTCCACCTCATATGTTGGCATGATCACACCTCTTGTTTAGAGTTCCATGCCCTGAGCTCTCAGCAGTTGCACCGATGCAAGGTAAAGAACGCCCAAGTTACCGTGAAGGAGTTCAAATAAGGACATGGCTGAGGTTTTATGCAAGATCCTCCACTGAGGAAGCATCATTTAAACATGAAGTTCAGTTTGGACGGAGCAACAAATGATGACAAGAACATAGATACTGAAAGTTTAAAGTGTATGCTGTATATTTTCTAACTATTTGCAAAGTATAGCAAATAGTGCTTTTTATCTCAATGTTAGATAACAAAAATCCACAAATCGATTTTAATTATTTATTTTCTAAACTAATATAATAATGCTGTTAATTTAGCTGTTTTTTTGCTTTTCTTTCTAATATTTCTACAATTGATAGAAATCTATAAGCCAGTATTTGTGAGCATCTTGAGGAATCTAAATCCACACCACACAGCTGACAGCTGACAGCTGAGGTCCACTCCGGTCAGGACAGGGGGGACAGGGTGGCTTTGGAGTTGATTCCCCTGAGAAGAAATCAATTAGAGCTGTCGGCCCAGTGCAAACAGTGGTCATTTACCTCCTCAGCACCAGTCTCTTTGCTACAGTCTTATGTTCTGAGGTGATCCAGATAGAAAACAATAACCAAATGTTGATGCAAATATATGATAGTGTTTGATATCTCACAAATACTGTTTTTATACCGTACACACTAAACACTCTAAATACAAGGCATTTCTGTCTCTCTGAGCGTGCGCTCCTCTCTATCCTTTCTATCCCCTCACTCCTCTCGCTCTACTCGCTCTTCTTTATCCTCTCACTCCTCTCTATCCTCTCGCTCCTCTCTATTCTCTCGCTCCTCCATCCTCTCACTTTACTCGCTCCTCTCTATCCTCTCACTCCTCTATCCTCACGCTCCTCCATCCTCTAACTCTACTTGCTCCTCTCGCTCCTCTCTGTCCTCTCGCTCCTCTCTGTCCTCTCGCTCCTCTCTGTCCTCTCGCTCCTCTCTGTCCTCTCGCTCCTCTCCCTCCTCTCTATCCTCACGCTCCTCCATCCTCTCTGTCCTCTCGCTCCTCTCTGTCCTCTCGCTCCTCTCTGTCCTCTCGCTCCTCTCTGTCCTCTCGCTCCTCTCTGTCCTCTCGCTCCTCTCTGTCCTCTCGCTCCTCTCCCTCCTCTCTATCCTCACGCTCCTCCATCCTCTCTGTCCTCTCGCTCCTCTCTGTCCTCTCGCTCCTCTCTGTCCTCTCGCTCCTCTCTGTCCTCTCGCTCCTCTCTGTCCTCTCGCTCCTCTCCCTCCTCTCTATCCTCACGCTCCTCCATCCTCTCTGTCCTCTCGCTCCTCTCTGTCCTCTCGCTCCTCTCTGTCCTCTCGCTCCTCTCCCTCCTCTCTATCCTCACGCTCCTCCATCCTCTCTGTCCTCTCGCTCCTCTCTGTCCTCTCGCTCCTCTCTGTCCTCTCGCTCCTCTCCCTCCTCTCTATCCTCACGCTCCTCTCGCTCCTCTCTGTCCTCTCGCTCCTCTCTGTCCTCTCGCTCCTCTCTGTCCTCTCGCTCCTCTCCCTCCTCTCTATCCTCACGCTCCTCCATCCTCTCACTCTACTCGCTCCTCTCTGTCCTCTCGCTCCTCTCTGTCCTCTCACTCCTCTCTGTCCTCTCGCTCCTCTCCCTCCTCTCTATCCTCACGCTCCTCCATCCTCTCACTCTACTCGCTCCTCTCTGTCCTCTCGCTCCTCTCTGTCCTCTCGCTCCTCTATCCTCTCACTCTACTATTTATTATATTTTATTCAGATAATGACAGACATAACCAGTGAATGTCCTGCTTTAGGTCCAAAGGGTTGTGTCAGAAGCTCCAGCTCGGTATCGGTCGGCTCTTTGATCGTGGCATAAATTGTGGTTCACTGGTGCCTTGCCTTGTTCTGTCTTGTTCTGCCGTTGCTGTGGCAGCCGTGGCTCAGCCTTTGCTCAGAAAAAGCTGTCACAAGTGCAACAAAACACATATAGTATGTACATATAGTAGGTGACAGACCTAGCCCGATCCACTCTGTAAAACATAATATGGATATGAAAGGGTCCTGAACTGGTGTAGTTACACTTAATTGAAGCTAGTGAAAGTGACCCATCCTTCAATGCCACTGTGTGGAGTAGTGGAGGACCCATGTGCAGATCTTGAGCTAGGCTTGATCAGGACTACCTTAGCTGCATGGGGGAGTTTGTCTACTGGCTATGTTTTTGGTCGATTAAGTAAACCCAAATAGTCAGTGAAAACCACCCAGATCCTAGAAGAACTTACAAACTCCACACAAAAGGTCCCACAGTGCTAATAAAATAGTAATTTGAAACAGCAAGTAGTCCTGATAACAGAAATTCTACCGACAGGCCTCTTACACTGGGACCTGGGATCTGTGAGGGGAGGGTGCTTTCGAGTGTACCGCTATTTTCTATTTTCCTGTTGAGAAAGTTTTCAATATCATGCCCATATTGATACAAATCTGTGTTTAATTTGTCAGCCTTTTCACTCCATTTACTTCTAGTGCTGTTTCCAAAGAATCGAATCATCCTCAGCTCCAGCCAAGTGTTCTGTACCGGCTGTGTTTTTTGTTAAGCTCTCTTCTTGATTATGTCGCAGGAGAACAATGTGTTATTGTACTGCCTGGACAACAGTGGTCTATAATGAAGTCATAACAACTCCTCTCAATACAACGGCTATGATGTCAGATGAGATGTGAGGTCTTCAGGAAGACACTACAGCCCTGTATTGTCCACAGCAGTGATAGACCAGGACTGAGCTTCCTGTTTGTCTGAAAAAAAGCACCTCTAAGGGCTTTTATATAGAAGCTGAGGTCATCTAAGGAAACTGGGGTTGTGCTACATCATTCGATATTGTATTATAACTGAGAATAATGTTTGTCCTTTTATTGTGCAAGATGCAATAACAGGAATTACAAGGAATTTCTCAACTGTGAAATCTTATCTGAAAAAAGAACAGTGTAATGGTGGGATATTCTCTCATTTGTGTTTGTGTTCAGAATTAAACACACAGATAACTTAAAAAGAGAAATACAGTTAACATTTCATGGCTTGTGTCTTGTAACCTGGTTTTGAATTTTGAACGAAAAACTATTTTTCAATCTGCTCACTAGAGGTGGACAATAAGCCATCGCAATTTTCTCTGAGCCATTATCACAATTTAGATTTTATCACGATTCATCTTCATTTACTATGTTGCCTCTACTTGATAATTAAAATCAACTGCTTGTTGTCAGAGTCCATACTTCACTAGGATTGGTTCCTTCTGTCTGTCTGTCACTCACAAAAATAATATATTGTCAAAAGGATGAGTTCACAATTACATTTGTATCACTACATGTTCAGCTTCCTAAATAAACCAATAAACCCATTGTGACGTAGGGTTCAGGGTGGAAATCTACTAGCACACGTCTTTCTTAAAGGGACTGTACCCATTTTTTAAATATATAACAGTACAGTACAGTACAGACATGTAAATTCAACTATCTACCGTATTTTTCTGACTTTAAGCTGACTTTAAGCTTTGCACCGTGGGGAGAAACTGTTATATGGGCCGCAGGGTGCATCAAATGTATAGATTTTTACTGTCAAACAGCCACCGGGGGGCACTCTAGCAGGAAGCGCAAGCGTTTGACATACTGTAGAAGAAGATGTCAGTGGGCAGTAGAACCACCGCCCAGGGAACACGTCGTATTCTCTGTTTTTTAAGCTTTAAAAATGTGTTTTATTACACTCAAACTCATATTCACAGAGAAATTAGTCTAATTAGGAAGTGACGCGGCAAAACGCAAAGACATATGTGCACATGCTAGTTGGTGTTAGCTTTACAGTGAAAAGTGCTTATAATGTTATATAATGCATATTGAATTAGGAAAGTGAGCGATATGTCGTCTGCTGCAAAGAAGGTTGTGCCTATTAAAAAGCATTGCAACATCCAACTACTGCATGCCAATAATCCACGTCTCTCCTTTTCCTAAAATGCACTGCAAACACGCACCATTGTATACACCATTGTAGCTAACGCATTGACTGTCACTCTGTGTTTATAAAGGCGCGCGGTCTGCCAGTGAGGCCCGAGCTAACACTGACCAGAGTCCTCTTGTGGAGATCCAGGTACCAAACTGACGTCACAGCAGCAGCCTCAGGAGCCGTGCGTTACACTCAGTGCACTAGTAAAGACTTGGCTGCAACTACCGGCCAATGACAAACATAACATAGTGATGATCTGGTTAGCGTCGCCTGCCTGTGATAGCATTCTTTAGCATGTTTTAGGCACAGAATGCTTTATTTTTGAATGCATGTTTTACAATAAACAATATGCAAAATTTGAATAGTGTATGTCTTCGTAACAACATTCCCGATATTACTTAAATGTCTATACCTCTACCATGGAAATATTGTTTTGCTCAAATTTAATTACAGTTTCCATTTTGCCATACAAAGATCCTCGGCGATGTTGCTTTGATAATGCAGTGCAAGCTTGGTAAAGGGTAGGGGGAGATAAAGGAGACTTTCCCTTGACCCACAAAAATGTGTTCCCTCAGAAACGGCTTATTATGTACAGAAAGCTAAAAAGCCTGCAGTACTCTCATTGTTTAACTAAATAGTGTTGTCAAAAATGTATACTCAGCTACTGTTTGATACAAAAACTTGTATAGAAACTAGATATTCTTTTGAGAGGGTATATATATTTTATAAATAGTAGGACCTTCCATCTATAGTTTTAGAATAGTCTTTGATCTGCTTTATATTTCGAATTAGCATTCAACCATATGGTAACATTAAAAGTTTAATTAAACTACTATTATGTTGTGTGTATTTCAGTTTAAACAATATTGAAATTCTCATTGTAGTATGAAATTTGGTATTGAGTATCAAGTCTTTTTCACAATCAAGTTAGAAATGTTAGTGACATTACAACTAAATATTAAGAAGAGTGTATTTGTGATCAGGCTGCAGCCGCTCTTTCACATTTTAGATGTGTTTTAGCTCTTACAGCAGCAGATTTGATTACTCACCATTGACACTCACACAGTTTTGCCACGCACGGTCAAAATGACAAATGTCATGATGTTGTCTGCATAACCACTATTGATTAAAAGGTATTGTGTAGTAACATGTAATAAACAAAAACAAAAAAAAATCACAGTAAAATCATGTCATAATATCAGACTAATAATACGATATTGGGTCCACAAATATGCACTATTTATCTGATCTTTTTAACAAACAACAATAAGGATGCTTGTGAGTTTGAATAATGCCATCACTAAATAAGAATGTTTTCTTCTGACAGCTAACCCAGAGAATAGACCCAGTAACCCTAGGACATAAACCAGAACAAATACAAGCAAATTATATACTGTAGGATGCTCGCTTGCCCTCCAGCCCAACTGAAAACTGTCTGTTTACAATTAAGACAGTTATTAACACAGAATGCCATGACATCGCATGAACCCAAGCCATTGTATACAAAGGATCTCTAATCCATATAATCAAAGTACTTTAGTAATAAAAAAGATTGGCTTAGGAGGTGCTTTCTAGCAACCTTGACATGGACTAAAACAACTGCTTGTCCTTTGTGGTCAGTTAAACTATTAGCTTTGTTTCCCAAAGTCTGCCATTCCACGGGGATCCCTCCATATTGAAGCAAATTATTTGTTGAGAAAGAAACAAAAGAGAAACTTTATAGTCAACCAATCCCACAATACCCTAAGTCCACTCTAAGTCTTCCCTTCCCCATTGTAACCTGTGATGTGTTCATGCAGGAATGCCTTATCCACAGAGAAGCCCACAAAGCCTGGCTCTGGACCGTGGGACATGATCGGGATAAGATATATTTACAGTTCCGTAGACTGGCTGAGCTCTTGACGGGGCCAGGAATTCCCAAAGCTGAATCCAGGATTGCACTAAACACGGGTGGGTCATTCCAATATGTCAAGCTGGGACAAGGTTAATGATGGCTACAGTATAAATATTACAGGTACTATTAAAAAACATGAAGGGTGTAGTGTGTTCATTCATATTCTGAAGAAGGCATTGGACATTTGAACTTCTAAAAGAGCATTCATTGTTAAAATACAAAGTTTCTACACATAAGAATGCCTAAAAGAAGACTAAATTTAAGGATTTCCATCAATTCTCAAAGGTTGCCTAATATACAACCAGATCATGGACAAAAGCAACAATCTAATCTTTAAATAAAATCTCTCATGGCTCCCAGACCTTTGCTTCAATGTACCTTGCAATTTTTGTACTTGAGAGATATATTTTAAAGTAGCAATACACACTTTCGAGTACGTCTAAATTAAGTTGTCAACATGCAGATACGTTAACTTTAGTTATAGTCTATTCACTGTTGACAGGCAGGATGTAACAGATAAGAGCTGTCAAATGTATCCAAAATGAGATCCTACTCCATACAAAAAAAAAAGTTCCAAAACAAGACTCATTTGAACAAGTTTCCATACTAAAAAGACCCCATCAACAGGACAAGATCGGTCTTCTCCAGAACAGTTTTCGGCAGTTGAGCGTTGTCAGAAATATAGTATAAGACCACATGATTACATATAGAAAGTACTATTATTTAGTGTGGAATATTACATCACATTACTATTGTCTAGAAATATTGTGTTTTGTAATTATCATTGAGGTATCAAAATAGTTCTTACCCATAGAAGCTATTGAAATATTAGCAGTGTAATATTAACAAACATTTTTCTGAGTTGAAGAAACATACTGATTAAAAATGGTCCATCCAAGTAAGAAACATATATTCTGTATTTAATTTTCACACCATGCTCCTGTTTTATTGATCAAAAAGCAATCTATAAAAAAACAAGTTTAAAAGTTCTGGTCCCTGTGCAAATATCACATCTTTGCCAATGGCTTTATTATGTTTGTTCAATATGACATAGAAGATTATTGCAATGGGGCCTGCACCAGCACAATGTACAGATGTTCCATGAAGAGAATACACCTTTATCCAACAGGTCGTGACTTCGAAAACATAGTGAGACTTGAGTGAGGGAGAATGCGTGGTGCGCGCAGGACACCCACGTCTCCCACGCGGCTGAGCGCACGCGGGCTGCATCCACAACGCGCATTATCCTCACAATCCTCCATCAGCACAACACGGTGCGATACATTACGGTTCTGACTTACCGTAAAATGTATTCCTGGTGATCTGACCTCCCATGGCTCCCGGTAAGATGCGTTTTCCTCCCGTGTAAACTACCGGTGCACCCGCTGGTTTCACGAGAGCGCGCGCATCATCCGTATATTGCGTCTCCGCTGAGCGCTAAAATGAAAAAGATGAAATAAAAAAAATGTTGAGTCCGTTTACAATCGTTTGGAAACAGAAAATAAGAAAAAGAAGGCGGCAGCAGCGCGCAGACACGGTGTGGCGCGAGCTCGCTCCGCTCCGCGCACGCACCACGCTGGAATTAGCATAAAAGGTGGGAGGGGGGCGGGGCCGATGTGGTCATCACCGTCACGGACAAACGCGCTGTCCACAGCGTGACGTGGATCCATCACCTTTATTATGGTACATGCATATGCCACGAGTGACACTGAGACAGAGCAACGCAGGGGATTCATAGAATAATAGTATATATAATAATATATAATAATAGTATAGGTCCAACAGTCTATATTGTGTTTAGGCCTGGTTTAGCCCAGTTTAATCCTGATGTTGATCTGGTCCTGTTTTAGTCCCGTTTAGTCTTTTGTATATGGTGCAATAATCTATTATTCAGATTTAGTTATTGATTAGGTTAGTACTTGGATGAAAATGTCGTTGTGTCCTTAGGCAAGACACTTCACACTGCCTAGTATGGATCAGCTGTGTGTGAATGGCTGGTGGTGGGACTCAGTCGGCCCCAGGGCAGCTGTGGCTACAATAGTAGCTTACCACCACCATGTGCTGAGTGAATGAATAATTCACTGTGTTTGGAGAGCACTTCATTAGAAGCATGCGTTATTATTCAATCAATAAATATAACAATATTAGGTTACACTTTAAGCTAAGGTTCCTTAGTTTGCATTATAAGGCATTAATAAGCCATGGTTATTTATTTATGCTCTAGCATTTGTAGATGGCTTAGTTACAATATAATGACTTATGTATAAATGTGAATTTATTATTAAAAATAACGTGTGTTAATAAACCATGGACAGAATGTTTCAAGAGCAGTAACAAACTTCTTATTTAACAGTTTTCAATAACAAAGCCTTGCCTTATAAATAGCTTACTAAAGAACCTTTTTATTTAAGCATTTCCCTTTTATCTTCTTTATCCCAGAGGATCCATTGAAGCACATTGAGCAATGCAGTAATAATGGAATGAGTCAAACAAAGCTCTCAGGTGCAGAGTCACAGGAGGACTTGTCAGGTGGGGTCATCTGGAGCCAGCGTCCAGGGCCAGACACAATGTAGCCTATATGTCATATAATACAAGAACAATGTATGTAATAATGTGCAAATTGTTATTATTATAATGTTCTCCCTCACATAGGCTAATACAGTTTCTGCCAGGGTTTCACTCTAACATCAGAGAAACCAAAAGTTCTGGGCATGAATATGATATAGTAATAAAAGAGGAAAATATGTTGAAGTTCCATTTATTCATAACATAAAGAGAGTGTGTGGAAGCTGTAGAAATGTCAGTGCACAGTCTGGTCACAGTGACATTTGAGACGGTGGAGTTGAGACATCAGCATCATCAGGATCCTGCTGCTGTATTTGTCTTACAACAGCAGGCTCCTGATAGTGACAGACATGAATGTGAAGTCAGGCTGTGATGATGAGCTCAGAAGACAAGTCTGACTCTTGTTGCACCTTAAAACACTTCAAATGAAAATGAATAACTGCGTGCGTAAAAAACGTTACACATAGAAGAACAATTGCAACAGTGTAAAAACGGTGTGACAAAAAGACAACACAATCTGATTTTCCTCATAAAAATGTATATTGCAGTTCGTGCAGTTTGATTGTTACTAAAATGTTGAATACAAAAACACGTTGAACAGCAGACTACTTTTCCATTTGTCGGGTACATGTGGCTGCACACATATTGAAAAAAAGCTAGGGATTTAAAACAAAATATATTATATATATATATATATATATATATATATATATATATATATATATATATATATATATATATATATAATTAATATAATATATATAATAGAATTAATATATAATTACTATGTAAATTTAAAAGAAACTCATCCTCACCCTCCATGAGCGTTCTCTATTTATTCAAGCTCAGGTCCTCTACCAGAGGCCCCTGGGAGCTTGAGGGTTCTTCAGTATCTTTGCTGTTCCTGCACTGCACTTTCGGGACTGAGATGTCTGATGTTTTTCCTGGATCTGCTCAAGTCACTCCTCCAGTTCGGGGTCACTGTCCCAAGTTCTCCGATCACTGCAGGCACCACTGATACCTTCACCTCCAGGCCTTCTCCAGCTCCTCTCTGAGGCCTTGGTATTTCTCTAGATTCTCATGTTCTTTATTCCGGATGTTTCCATCCCATGACACTACAATGTCCACCACCACTGTGGCTTTCCTCTGACCCTTGTCCACCACCACTATGTCCGGTTGGTTCGCTATTACCATTCGGTCAGTCTGTATCTGGAAGTCCCAGAGGACCTTGGCTCGGTCATTCTCCACCACCTTTGGAAGTGTTTCCCACTTTGTCCTTGGGGTCTCCAGCCCGTACTCTGCACAGATGTTTCTGTACACTATGCCAGCTCCTGGTTATGCCGCTCCATGTCTCCTGTCCCTGCCAGCATCCTGCACCCTGCAGTTATGTGTGGGATTGTCTTAGGGCCCCATTGCACAGGTCTGGACCTCTATTGATCTGGTGCTCGGGGGCCTGCTCCTGTGCTGCCATGATCAGGGCCTCTGTCCTTCAGACCGGCTCTTTCTTACTATTGGTTGGATTTCGTTATATCAGCCACTTCAGTTATGTTCCGGTGGCACATCCCATGTAGGGGCGTGTCCTCACATGTAGGGGCGTGTCCTCACATGTAGGGGCGTGTCCTCACATATAGGGGCTTGTCCTCCCATGTAGGGGCTTGTCCTCCCATGTAGGGGCGTGTCCTCCCATGTAGGAGCTTGTCCTCCCATGATGGTCCCTCCAGCACCTCATCATCCTTTGTTCCCCAGTGTCTGAGACATTCACTGAGCACGTCGTCTGTAGGAGCCTTGTCCTTGATGTACTTATGGATCTTGTCCTGGATAGTGGCTCTCAGGCTCACTAGTCCCCAGCCTCCTTCCTTACGACTAGTGTACAGTCTCAGGGTGCTGGATTTGGGATGGAACCGCAAAAATATTCAACACCTGAAATTCCAAATAGAAAATTATTAGATAATGATTATTCCTCTGGATAAAAAGGAATTGAGGTGAGAAATTTGCCAGCATTTAAAAATCAAAACTTGATCATTATTTTCCATAAAAAACAACAACAAAAAAAGAAGAAGAAGACTTTTGTTTTTTAACTGCAATGGGTGTTTGAAAAAGTGCCAGTTATTTGCATTTCCTCTCTTTTCTAAGCTTTTCAGCAAACCGTATGGACGCTCCGTGCACCGTTCTGCTGTGAGGCTAATTGCAGCTGACGTGGGACCATGATGGGTAATGGTGCCTAACAGGCCGACATAACCTCCCGGCTCAGGCCGGAGCACTGTCTTCCATACAAGGGAAGTATGAGGAGACACCAGGGGGGTGTGGGTAACGTCCAAATATTTACATACATTTAATTGGTGACACACTTTTCATGGTCTCTGGTTTTAGCACCACGTTTATCACTGTATTCATTTTACACTTATGTGGCAGCTTGGCATTTTATGTGGGCTGTGTTTATGCATAAGGAAAGATGTATTTTGTGTTATGTTTTAAAGAGAGCTTTGATGTGAAGGGCTCTAAAAGAAAGACAATTTGACTGTATATTGTATATATATTCTGAAGCCATGTACCGGTATTTAGTTTATCATTAGTGTGTTCTTCTTCTTCTTTGGTGTTTGAATAGAAAGCAGTACATACCTCCTTACTTAATACGACGTGTGGCCTTCATGTGGTCCTGTCCTGGGCTGCGTGCTGTGCCTCGCCCCGTGTCTGTCCCATCTCCTTCAGCTCAGCCATAACTGTCTGTTGCCATGTTTTAACTCCGTTTGGTTTTCTCTTTCTATGTGGACTCCATTTAAGTGCTGCTTTTGGGATACAAATTTGGTCCATTCTCTGGCTTCTTCTTTTCTTATAATGGTTTCTGAAGCAACCGTTTTGGAAAGCATCGACCCCGTTCACATCACCTTTAACAACCCGCCAACATTCAGAAGATTGGTTTGACAATGCTATCATACAGCCTTATCTTTGTCTAACACTGTGGACTGCTTTCACTTCTTGATGGGTAGAAGTCTGATGAAGACTGATGAACGTGGCACAGGCCTTTCCTGGATTTGCTTTGATATCTTTTGTGCAGAATTGTCTTTGCTTGCAAGAAACCTCGGGTAAAGTGCTTAACAAAGTCGAGTGGTTCACCATTTACTCTGATTGGTAAGTCAGAGCCTGGCACTCGGGGGCATTGACGGTAAACCCTGTTTGTCTAGCAAAGTTCAGCCTGTCAGTTTTCTCTTGCAAGTGATTCTAGTTTGCAGAGAGGGCGGCAAGATCATCTGCAAAGTCCACCTCTTCAAGTGAGTACATAGCAACTCTTAAATGCCAGACTTTGAGACATTGACAGTGTGAGTCAGGACAGCTCCCTCTTTTCAGTCCCTTAATCACTCTTTATGATTTACAGAAAACAACATTTGTTTACAAGCAATTTTAGGGAAACTTTAGAATTACCTCAGCACCACTGGCTTCATTCTTGCTCCTAACTATTTTTAAAAATGCCTCGATGCGTCGCAGAGCTGGGAAAATCATCTTGCAAAATTGACTCTGCACCATGGTCTTGGAATAATTTACCAAAAAATACCTTAATTTGGAAGTTGAAGTGTCACTTTGATAAGTTAAAAACAAAACTGTAAGCGTGTTGACTGAATTATTTGGTTTTGTTTTTATAATTTGATGTTTTTGTGTTAATAGTGATGTGACTACCTTGGCCAGATCTCTCTTGTAAAAAAAAAAAAATATGCGATATCCTGGTTAAATTAATATATACATGAACAAAATAAGCAAATACATAGAGAAGTATGGAAAATGCGTTAAGGCAAATATTAATACCAAGGGAAATAATAATTTGGTGTAAGCAAGAGGAGCTATAACTGCAGGAAGACAAAGGGGAGAGAGAGAGCATTTATATGAGTCAACATATGTATAAATTCACGCTTAGGTTTTATTCAGCCAAAGAATGCAGATACTACTAATACAAACTCAAATATTTTCCCTCAAATGTATCAAAGTAAATATAAATCAAAACCAAAAGAAACATTTATTTTTACATTGCTTAACATGATCAAAGACATTAGCACTTTTCCAACATCTGCTGTGAAATCTGCTGTCAGTTTTAAATAATTCTCCCATAAAGTCATAATGCACATCACATGCTTTTACAAAAACTGATCACAGAAACAGGTGCTTAATCTTGTGATCTTGTAACCTTTAAAGATCAAACATTATTCTGCAAGTTCACAGTTGATCTAACACATAGAACATTTGTTAAAATCACCTCTAATCCACTTTTGTGAGTTATTTCCTATTTCACTTTCTGTTGTTTATGTTTCAAATGTCTCTTGCAAACATAAAATAGAGCAGTGTTCTGTGATGTCCAGCAGACTCCATCTTTCTTATCCACCATCAGTGTCATCTGATTACTCTATGACGTAATGCACTGTGAAACAAACCATATTATTTTAATGTTGTTGTCAAAAATGGCAAGTCGGTCACACAGAGGAAACAGAAGACAGTCCATGTGCCTCCAGAGCCACAATGCAATAGGTACATAGAAGCACCAAAGTACATGATATACACACTCCTGCATATGCTCTAAAATAAGGCCTGAAGCTCCAGTCAGCTTGTATTCTGATCTCCCACAGTGTACATTATGCTTTGCACCGCGAGCCCAACTCCAATGCACATGGATGTTAACAAATTAATACATACAGTAAGTGAAAAATAGGATTTAAATCAATCTTTTTTTCACAAAGGGCAGCATCCTGAATACATCTGAAGTGATCAATACAGATTCAGAAGGATGCATTTCACAGGTTTGACAGTCAGAGTGGAACCTTTAATAAGGCTTGGAACGTTCAAGTTCACAACAATTAAACAATTGGTTGCGTGCACATTCTAGAGTTTGGTGGTATCATGCTCTGAAATGGTGGGCACGGGCCTGTGTACCTCCGTGGGAGAAAAGAAATATTCAAAAAAGAAATCCATGAATAATTGAATTGAACCTTCTCATTATTTATTCAGGTTTGGCTCCTACCGTATTAATCTTATGGCTTAAAGTCAACAATCACGCCATTAAAGTGGAATAATGGCAGCATGTACTGAGGCCACGGTGGAATAAAATGTAAACTGGTAGAGAAGACGTTGAACTTTGTGCCAGTTTTTGTTTCATGTTCACTAAGCCCAGTATTTACACAGATTTGAAGCATAAACCAGGTCAACAAATCTGGCATTTCACAGGTGAAGAACAAATTCTATTTCATTCAAAACTATAGACTTCTAACCTTTTGTTGTTGTTGTTGTCGTCTTACTTTTAATGGCAGTTGGCAGCCACTGAAAATGTGCATTTACGCCAACTACTGTAGTTGTACGTCTTCAAAGTATACGTTTTACGTTATACTAAGGAGAGAGAAAGAGAGAGAAAGAGAGAGAAGGTGGAAGAGGGAGATAAAGAGAGAGAGAGAGAGATAAATCGACTTCTAACCTGAGTTGGCTACATTTTGAGCCATAGAAACTCTAGAATACTGTGATACATGTGAACCTATTGCTACAGAGTTGTATTAAATTGTAATTTGCATCTCAGTTTTTTCGGTAGATTCGACAGCGTGGACTCATTAGGCTTGTGAACACAGCATCTCATACGAGTACTTTCATTTCTGTGTGGAGCACAATGGATACTCAAGTGAAAAAAAATCAAAGACAAATATTCTTAATTACTTTGCACTGAAAATGTTTAGTTTAGTCTTTATTTGTCAGGGACTACAAAATCATTCATCTTCAAGTGAAAAGATGATCTGCACCAGATTTAGCTCCTGCTACTTTCCATCTGCAGTCCCTGGGCAGGTGAATACATCACAATAATAAAAGTACACATTTCATTACAATCACAACACGTTACATTTCATTATTAACATTAGCTCAGTAAAATACACTATAAAACAAATTAATTTCTAAGAGTTACAGAATTAATACAGACGGATAAAACAATACAGTTAAAATCTAGGTTGGCTGATGTTGTCACCGTTGATTATCCAGGATGTGCTTTATCAAGTTTCGAGTAAAGTTAGTAATATCTACAGACAATTTCAGACTATCTGGGGGTTGATTCCACTGTCTGATAATTAAAAAAGAAAAGGCGGAAATAAAAAGCCATAGTGATTTGTGTCTTTCCAGTGTCTTCATACACACTGGAGTATGTCCCGGCACTTTAATTCAGATAATTGACTGTCTGAATGTAGCCAATATAAGCCCAATTAGTATAATCCCAACTGCTATGTCAAAGGTCACTGAAAAATGTATTTCCCAACAAATCACATCACAGAATCAATTCTTTTCTCTCTCTCTCTCTTTTCATCTATATTTACTCAGTAACTTCATGCTTTACATTCACCTTTAACATTTGAACATTTCCTTTCACATTTTGAGAGTGGTAGTTCTGTCCCTTCTATATTTTCAAAATCAGAACAGTGCATGTCAGCAGTCCAGTACGTAGCACTCACTCTGCACATAGGTTTGCCAAGAAGACACAGCTTGGTCACATGGTAACCAGCCCTGCATGAAGCCCAACACGTTCTAGCACGAGCAATATTAGTCACTGTGAGCCCTAGTCACTAGAGGAAAGCGCTTCTCTACTTTGAACCATCTGATTCCATTAATTTATTATAAAACTGTTATAGCCCTGTTTACGCTCCGTGTGAAGCAAAAGAAACTGCTACTTAAACAACCCCCATGGCATTGTTTCCACACAGTACATCAAACACATGGGGATCCAAAGTGAGCATGAATAAAGCTATTTTGTAATGAAAAACTGTGGTTAGGATGGATGAATATTTTAGCCGGTCCCGTAGGCATTTGCCTGGCTAATAGTGGGACAGTATATTATTAATATGTATGTAAACAAACATGAAACAAAGAGATGGTGTCACCTGCAGATGAGGCAGACATATTGATTCGATAATGTGCCCCAAGCTTGTTGTTTATCTTCAAAGGACAAAGCATTACAGCGGAGCAAAATCTAATGTTATTCACAATGGCTTTTATGGGCTAATGGTGATAAATTTAACAATGTTATGTGGAAGAAAAGAATGGACATGGATCAAAACATACAAACAATACACAGTGTGAGATGGATTTAACAAAGCTCTGTGCAGCACAGTGGCACTCTTGCCATGGTGTAAAGCTTTAATAGAAGGAGAAGATGATTTAATACATAACTTAAAATGCTTTTAACATAAGTGTTTTTTTAAAAGACAATTTACAATATGGAAATGGTAATTTCGCCGTGGCGCCGGTGTGACTTATAGTCCGGAAAATACAGTAAAATAAGATACAACATAAAATAATCTCCACACATAATGAACCATATAAAAAACAACAAGACAGTAATAATAACACTAGACACTGAGAAATCTTTTGACCGTGTTAGAGGCCTTATTTGTTTAAAGATGATTTATTAATACACATTTTTGGGCTCTTTAAAACAGTCCAACATCAAGAATTAAAGTCAACATTCACTTGACAGACTGTCTGCCTCTGGAAAGTGGGGTGAGGCAGGGCTGTGCTCGGTCACCTCTCCTGTTTGCTCTGTACATGGAACCATTAGCCCAACATTAGAAAATCTGAAAATATTCATGGTGTTATAATTTATGGGATGGAACATAACATGTGATGCATTTCATTGATAATCTTGGCCCAATACAAATTAAATATACAAAAACTTAAATTCTTTATTACAAGCGACAACCTCTGACCTTTCAAAAAACCTACAGAATCCTTCAAATATCTAGGTGTGGTTCTCCAGAAAGACTCCTTTTTTCCTCTATAAAGAAAAACCTTGATCTATTCCAAACTCTCCAGATTCCCATCCCCAGACAGATGTTTGATGAGAGGAATAAAACTCTATGATTTAGGTCTATGAACCAAAGTCTATCCATTCCAAAAAAAATTTAATTGCACCTCACACTTTGCCTCTTCCTGCTCACAAATAACAGGTTTCACATTTTCCAAGAAGGCATGAAACAATTCTTCAGTGACTATTCTGTTGGATATGTTGGTGCTTTGACTCTTATGCTCCACAGTACCTCATTTATCAACTTATCAAACCTTTATTTAGACAAGTGTATCTATTGCTGAAAAGATTTGCCCCGCAGCCTCACCTGTTCGTCTCTATGGAGATAGGTCCGTATAATGCTCTACAGTGCAAGATTCCAAGCAAAGCAATCATATCTCCTTAGAGACAATCAGGTGGCAGACCATCCTCTAGAAAAGTTACATAGTGCACTTTTAATTGTCTTCAATTTGTATATGATTTGAAATAAGTCTCAATTTGGCCAAAGATTTTGCAGTTTCTTTATACTAGTTTCAGCAGCATATAAAAAAATACTTAGACAAAAGAGTAAAAAATATATGCATTTGTATTAAAGCAACAGCGTGTAACTTTCTGGAGGTGACATGTCAATTCATGGAAATAGAAAGTTAAAACTACACTTCTCCATGGTATATTATAGCCAAAGGACAAGCAGGAGGTTATGTACAAGTCAGGTCTGTGGAGATACAAGCCCATTCATAGCAAGGATGCATGTTTTTCTGAGTTTGTTAGTACAATAAAAACATAAAAAATGACAAAATAAATCAAAATAAATAACCAAAAAAAAAACACATGCTTTCATTTTAGTCTATTTTGTTTGGCTAAAAAGTAATGTAAAAATAAGTGCAAAAGGTTGCTACTATAACACAAACACTTTTTTTGGAACACACTCTTGTCATTCTTTGTTTCATCAGTCTAGAGAGAAACAAAGAGAAAGTAAATGTCAGTTAGACTCCAAACCCGACAGGCCGGTTCCATTTGTCCCCAAGTTTAGAGACATTTGGCGGGGCTTGAGTACAAAGCAACACAAGCCCTTATTTTAGAATAGCCTATATATCTTAAATATGATTGTATTATTATTATTTGTATTATTATAATTATTCATTGTTTTATGTTGATAAAAATGTTCAGTACAAAGAACAGCAAACGTTGAATATGTTTTTCTGTGATGGGAGACTCCAAATGTGCTCGAAACTTTTGCGACTGTTATTTTCTTCATAATAAGATTTCACACGGTCAGGCAAGTTTGCCATTTCAACTTAATTAGCGAGCAGCCATCTGCATAAAATGGAACAGTTTCTCACACGTCAAAAGCACACAGGTGTAATTAAAGAAGCACTTTTGAATTCAAGTACCTCTGAACTATAACATCCCTGTTTTTATTATAATATAATAAAAACAGGGATGTTATAGTTCAGAAGTACTTGAATTATGCAAGGTTGAAGGAGTTGAAGTAAAAAGAAAGGCATTTGTTTATTGCATGGCTGGTTGCACTGGTTGGTGGCTGTCAACAGGAGCTCTAGTTTAGTGGCACTGTACAAAATAAACTTAAAACAGTAGATTATATGTGTCTTTCACCAAATGTCCATCGTAAACACAGACAGAAGAGCCCCTAGCTGAAGGACATGTTACTGCAGTTCTCAGACGTTTGGGCTTTAATGTGTGAAAAGAAAGAGCAACCATTTGTAGAATAAATGTGTTTACCCATAATGCAATGTGGCATGATAGAAGTCCGGACCAGTGATTCCAAAAAAACACACACGCTATACTGCTCTCGATTGTGTCTTCACATCTTAGAGAATGTTCAGTCACGTAATGTTAAACTAGTGGAGATTTAAGGATGTTATATACTTAAAGGAAACATATTATGTTTGTTTTCAGGGACTTAGTATTGAACTATAACAGAAGCAGATCATCAGTGTGCATTATGTTGATTGTAAACTGCAATATTGATAGAAACAGGTCCATTGACTTCAAAACTGCAGAACTGATAAGCCCCGCCTCTTCATAGTGGCGTTTCACTGTAACAGGCAGCAGTCTGTCATTTACATATATTTTCTAATATAGCTAACTGATTTTAGAACCCTTGATGTATCACTTAAGTCTTAATTTTGCTAATAATCTTATCAGTGGGCGGGGATAGGGGGTAGGTGAAAACAGGAATTTTCTGAGCATTTGAGCTTCAGTTGCAGAACAATACAGGATTACTCAAACATGTCTGAATCAATTCAAATACAGCTTTGAGCAAAATAATGATGAGGACTGGCAAAAAAAAAAAGATTGTTGTTGTCGATATTGCATAATATTTCCCCTTTATATTTGCAATTTTTTACCAAAACTCTTTTAGTTACTTTTTTGTTGTTATTTTTGTGAGTGTATATCAAATGGCATAAGCTACATATGAATTAGAAGTGTGTAATGTCATCATAAAAGTAAGACAAGGCCATTTTATTTGTAGAGCTCAGTACGTACACGTACAAGGCAATTCAAAGTGCAATTAATGATGATGTTAATATTTAATTCACATTGTCAGAAATGTATACTAAATATTGAAAAAGTAACAAATGTACTTATTCAATTGCTAATTGTGTTTCTTACCTTTATTTTCATTACTTGGCTACGTTCACATGCATCAAAATTTTAACTAAAAGGGACTAAACCTGGAACTAAACTGACACTGGTGGTACAGTCATTTCTGGGTGTTATGCCAAAGATTTTGATTGATTATATTAAATATTTACTGCATGCAATTCAAAATCAATCTACACCAAACCATTTGACAGTGTGGGAATAATGACTTACCTGACAGCTTAAATGCTCTCACTAACTGGAGTCCTTCCACTGGCAGATAAATCACAACTAGGACGACAGAATAGGGAGAGGCTAATGGACAAACTCTGACAGCTTTAAAGAACTTAATAAACAAACAGTGCACTTTCTGGAAACTACCGCCAACGAGCTGGACAATGGAGTGGAAAGTAACTCGGTACATTTCTCTGGGCTATAGGGAACATGTACATATATCTATTTCTGTTAGAGCCAAGAAATTGCATTGCATTATGGTGTCCTTGGGTGCCCTTATGTGAAAGGGACGATTTAAAATGCAATCATACCTTAACGGCGTTGTTTTTTTGTTGTTGTTTTTTTTACAAATATCCAATGAACAATATGGGATCTGTTCTCATACTTTGCCAGAAAGGATTCTCCTGGACTTTTCCAAGACAGTTTTTGTTATTATGTACTCATATCGTCTAATAATGCTAATGCTAACAAAACAGTATGTGGTCTGTTTATTCCCAAAGTCCACAATTATTAGAAATTAAACAAATACCAAGGTAAACATACACACTTGATTCTACATCTCAATTAAAGGACATTATTTGCATTATTAGGCCCGAGCGCCACAAGCTGGCGAGAGGCCTATTAATCTCATAAGGCCGTGCGAAGCACGGCTGCGAAAGTGCGCACGTAGTGCGCACGAAATCGAGCGCAAAGCGCTCGCCCACTTCCAAACACTCACTAACGCACTCCTTCACTCACGCACGCCCCGTGTATACTAATTAATAGTAGGAAAATGGAACATTACCGTTGTAAACGGGCGAAGCCCGTGCAAAAGTGCGCACTAAACGAGCACTTTACATTGGGATTTGCCCTAAGTAGCTCACGAATACGTTCCCCACCTCTTGCATGTTCCGTGCATATAAGCATGTAATGCAAAAATGGAACATTATTACTGTATAGAGGGCCAAAAACACAAAGTGGGCGGAGCCCACTCAAAATTAACGAAAGTACCCGTCAGTGACCAGGGACCCACACCATGAGGTAGGAAAGCGCGAGCGCTTTCCGAAAATGTATAGTTTATGATATTTGAAAAATGGGAAACATTGTTTTCGCATCGGAATATTCTTCTTCTTCTTCTTCTTCTTCTTCTTCTTCTTCTTCTTCTTCTTCTTCTTCTTCTTCTTCTTCTTCTTCTTCTTCTTCTTCTTCTTCTTCTTCTTCTTCTTCTTCTTCTTCTTCTTCTTCTTCTTCTTCTTCTTCTTCTTCTTCTTCTTCTTCTTCTTCTTCTTCTTCTTCTCGGGACCAACCCCCCTATTTTTCACCCAGTGAACATTGACGAAAAGTCACAAAAATTTGCACACCTCTAAAAATCGTGCCTCTCTACATTCTGGCTATTTCCCTTTTCTAAAATAAAAAAAATTGGCGCGTCAGCGCCCCCAAATGTACCAAAAATGCATTGAGAGATGGGAAATGACCCAAAAAAAATCTGATCAGAGGTAGATGGTGACAAGAGAAGTAAAAAATATTATTACGGCAACGCCGTCCGCCCAACCAAATGTCGGCCATATTGCTTCAAAAATGGCTAAACATGATTTTGGAGTTTTTCCAAACGTCGTACTTTTACGAACTCCTCCCAGGGCGTTGGCCCTAAAAAGCTGAAATTTGGTGAAAATGCTACTGAGGAGTGGGACATCAAAAGTTATCCAAATTACATTGATACCTCTCACGGTCTCTGTGCGGCGAAGCCGCAAACTGTAGCTAGAATTTCAGAAATCTCCCATATTTAAAATTTCTGCCGTTTGCGCAGATAAAGTCCGAATTGCGTCAAATTAGAATCAGTTGTTAAACTCTTTGCCCTAAACCCACTTGAAGTGAAATAAATTCATTTGGCGCCACAGCGCCCCCTACAGATTTTATATGGAGGTTAAATGTTTAGTTTTGCGAAATTATATGAAATTTGACACACAACTCAATTTTAGCATCCCCATCAAAAAAGTCAATGAGAGCCATGTCATAATTGTTATGGCGTTGCCGTAACGATGACCGAAACCTTCCATGTTATTCCAATGGGGAAATCGCCAGAACATGTTTACACTTTATACTTTCACAAACTCCTCTTAGGGCGTTAGCCCTATTAACCTGAAATTTGGTGAGACTCATCTTCAGGGGTGGACCATCAAAAGTGATCCACATTTTTATTCAAAGAGTCACGGTGTCTGTGCGGCAAAGCCGCACATTGTGCCAAGAATTCAAAATAAAATTGCTTTTTGATGGTAAAACAAAGGGGAGAAGATGTGACAGCGTCACAGATTCAGCAGTAGGCGCAATAAAAGGACAATTGGGGCGCGTTAGCGCCCCCTCCTCTTGCGGCGTGGCGGCGGCGTGGCGAGGGCCGATCATTGCCGCTTGCGGCTATATTTTGTATTGTTATTGGCCTTTAAACTTGAGTATCTTTTCTTTGGCATATCATGTCTTTGAACACAAAAAAAAAGTTTTACAAAAAAACATAATGACTTAATGTAACGCTGGTGCTCACTATGCCAGGATTTGACTTTTGGCTCCATAAGGGAATTTGGAGAGCTCAAGCTGGTCGACATAGTTTACCGGATACACCATACGACGATGTGTGTGACAGCTTTTTTCCTTATCTAGCTTGCTTCTGACATGCTAATGCAGCCACACAATTGTAATGATCGGGATTTGACAGCAGAAATGCTCAGAACAAGTCTATTGATGAGTTGTGAAGTTAAAAACAGCACAAAAGATCTCGGAGCTCGACCTTTGACATCACAGATTGGGGAAATTCAGAATGGAGTGTTTTCGATGCTCAGAGGGAGAGGACATTCTAAACCTGATTCAGAAAACATAACAAAAATGAATGAGGGAACAATGTTATAGCTAGGTTAAAAGCTCAGAAAAGTCAATTTTCCATACTTTGTGTTCTTCACCATAATCATTGTGTGATAATGTTTGGGGCGAAGGGCAAATCTAACCAGCTTTCTCTTTGGACTAGGCATGACAGCATTATTTTTTCTTGTCTTTGAACTCACATTAGTTTGGTAGCGCTAGTTTGTGCTCTTGCTTCACAACAGGAAGGTCTTGGGATTGGCACGGGACATTTCTGGGTAGAGTTTGCATGTTCTTCCCATGTCTATGTAGGTTTCCTCTGGTTTTCCCTTCCACTAAAAACATGCACTAGTCTTTCCCCTGAAAAAGACATGTTACATCTCAGTGGGAGCTTTTTGTGCGTACATTGTAAACCTTATTTTCATAGTGCCCAAATTCTAGCACATTCAATTTACTCTCTAAACATATATCTTCTTATCGACGGCGGTGATTGAAGAAGATGGAGCGGCTGAGGAGGAGGATGGTGATTCTACTGCTGCGGCGGAGTTGGACCTATAACACAAACATCCGCAAGAAGTGAAAAGAGAATGTTGTAATGAAAAATCTTGTCACGTCCGTTAGACTTCTTGTACACATCTCCCAATATTTGTGTTATTTGTGCAGCGCTGTGCCTAACAAGATAAAGCAGGCTTCACTCTGGGTATTGATTGGTTGTGTCTCAAACAGGTGCTCTGTCATTGGCTGTGACTGCTCATCATATCAGTCTGGTAACAAGGTGAAGGCCGTGTGAGCAGAGGACGACAGTACCACTGCTCTGCTTACAAATGACAGTACATTTCATCACTTTCTGTCCTGGAGCTTGCATTTTATACATTCAACCATACCCCATAAGTCCATGTGATATTTGTTGTTATTCAAGAACACATTTGGTCATTTTCAGTGTTTTTTCAAATGACTCATGACATCATTTGCATTTTTATATCCCTTTTAACCCGCTACTGGCAACAGCCGGAAGTGTAGCATGTTGAAATGGCTATTTAGCAGCACGGTGAACAGGAGAACATGATGCTGACGGGGATCTTGTAATGTATGAGAGCTAGGTTAGGTCTAGATCAAACCCCCGCTGCCTCACGAAAGTCAGAATTCCAATATGGCGGCGACCGGAACAGAAGTTACTGGCCCCAACCGAGATCGGTCCTGCTGATACAGCTCAGGCAATAATTTTCTCTCTTGGGTCCAAATCCGCTCTCTTGTCCCTAACCCTAACCTTAACCCTAACCCAGTGTCTGAAGCTTATCGAGGGCCGCCATATAATTATTGTCTTTTTGGGCCGCCTGGAGGGCCGCCATATTGGAGCCAATTAAGATAATCCTTTGTTGTCCACACATGGGGAAATATCGATGTTACAACACAGTAGATACAGAGGGAAAGGACAGATAACTTATAGAAAGAACTCTTATAAACAAAACAAAAACTCTTAGTAACAAAACTCCTCTCATATCTTAATAGGGAATGGAGGAAAAAAAAAAAAATATAAAAATAAAATAAAGTAAATTAAAAATAGCTAGCATAAGACTAAATAATACTAATTATAATGGTAAAGTAAACACTCTTATTTACATCAGTTATATGCACATGAATATGGCCTTAATTGCTTGTGAGTATACAGTAATTGCACATGGTTAAGTCAGTATTGCACATGAATATGACAGTATTGCACATGCTTAAGTCAGTATTGCACATGAATATGATGGTATTGCACATGGTTAAGTCAGTTTTGCACATGTTCAGGGCTAGCAGTGTTTGTTGTTATAAAGTCTGACAGCAGCAGGAAGGAAAGACCTGCGAAACCTTTCCATCACACAGCGAGGGTGGATCAGTCTCTCACTGAAGCTGCTCTCCAGAGCGGAGAGAGTGTCCTGCAGGGGGCGACACTCATGGTCAAGCATAGATGTGAATCTAGCCAGGACCCTCCTGTCCCCCACCTCCTGCACCGAGTCCAGAGCACAGCCCAGGACGGAGCTGGACTTCTTGATGACTCTGTCCAGCCTCTTCCTCTCCCTCTCTGTGATGCTGCTGCTCCAGCAGGCCACACCGTACAGGAGGGCTGATGCCACCACAGAGTCGTAGAAGGTCTTCAGGAGTGGCCCTGTCACTCCAAAAGACCTGAGTCTCCTCAAGAGGTAGAGCCGACTCTGGCTCTTCCTGTACAGTGCGTCTGTGTTATGAGTCCAGTCCAGTTTGTGGTTCAGATGAACACCCAGGTACTTGTATGAGTCCACTCTCTCAATGTCCCGTCCCTGGATGTTCACTGGTGAGGGGGCAGTGGGGTGGCGTCTACGGAAGTCCACCACCATCTCCTTGGTCTTCCCCGCGTTGATGAGGAGGTGGTTCCGCTGACACAAGTCCACAAAGTCCTGCGGGCTGGAGCAGAGGTGAACCTCAGGAAGTGAGAATTAAGCTCATTCACCCACTGTAGATCCCCCTCTGTCTGGGCAGGGGGGATTTTTAAGCCTTAGATTGTTTTCAGGCTCCTCCTCCTCTTTCTCTTGTAGCCGGCCTCCGCCTGCCTGATCTTCCTCCTCAGCTTCTTCTGCACAGTCCTCAGCTCCTCCTTGTTCCTTGACCTGAAGGCTCTCTTCTTCTCCTTCAGCAGAGCCTTCAGTTCACAGTTAATCCATGGCTTGTTGTTTGGAAAACACTGCACTGTCCGGGAGGGAACAGTGTTCTCAAAACAGAAGTTCATGTAGTCCGTGATGCACTCTGTGATGGTGTTCTGACTTCCATGAGGCAGCGAAGGTTTGATCTAATACTGACCATGAGAGCTAAGCAGGTGTGAGCATGAGCATGAGTAGAAACATCAGGAAATAACATCTGGACTTAAAGGGAAAGTATGTAACCTGAGCCCCTACTGGAATAAAAAGGAACTACAATGACAACTGAACCTGGGATGTCAGTGCTTTAACGTGTAAGGTGAGGATAATTTCATACTTAGAACATGGACAGTCTGAGAATCTTTGTTTTACAGGACGGTAGGGGAAGAGTTGCGGGTGGTGGCCTCTGATTGGCTGCTGTAAAAGCCTGAGTCAGGTTAAGGTCAGGGATCAGCTGAAATGGTTAAGGTTAGAGAAAAGCCTTGGGCTTGTCACTTATGTTCAGCTCAAAATCTCCAGAGTTGCCTCACTATAGCGACATTTTAGGTTTAAACAAACTGCTGGTTATTGTCTTAACAACTGGCAACCCAAATGAAAGACTCAAGAGTTTATATTTGAGATTAATCGTCTTGAGAACCAAAAAGACCAAACAGCTTGGCCATCACGCTCATATTTTTGTAATTAAGAATATGTGAACTATACAATTATCAGTAAAAGTGAAATATATATATTTTTAACCCACAACATGGGGAAATAGTTAGGTCATGTTTAAGACATTTGAACTACAAATCTTACTCTTGTATCTGTAATATTAGGCAAAATGATTTGAATGAACCAGATCAAATCCATCAGCTGCTGGTGAATACATCTAACATACTTGTACAGTCAGAATACTTTTTTGTGAAAACTAACGCCTCGAAGTACCATCTGAAAATTATTCAAACACATAGATAAAATGCCACTGGTTAAAATGCAAACACAATCTCTAAAGGCTCATGGTTACATATTAAAATAGTGCAACAACAAATCCCACCTTGATTGAAAAGTCAAGCTTAACTGTATTTTGCATATATATCGCATTACTCCCTGCCTTTCCACGGTGTAACATTGCTTTAAACCTATCCATCTGGCGCTGTCCAAAGCTGATTTTCCATTGCGAGTGCGCGTGTTATTGCTCATCATCATGTGGATGTGACAGTGTGCAGACCACAGCTCCGCTCCGGTTCCGCCTCTTGTTTTCCCCCTTCTCTAAACAGATGCTCCGTCAAATCTCTTTATACTTGGCTGAGCCGCTGGAGTCGTCCTCGGGCATTTATTGGCCCCTGTTCAGGCACACTCTGCATAAGCTGTCGTTCACGGACTTGGGCGTGTGATAGCGGATTCTGAGCGATGTTATTGTATTGACGGAGCATCTTATTTAGAAAATGAGTGTCATTTCAAAGCGGTTTGGCCTGCCAGCAAACCGTAAAGCTCAACACATCTGGGAATCGTCCAAAAGTGACAGTTTTCCAAAACATCATAAAAAGTTGACGTGTGTATTCTATTATCTTCATTAATTACTATTATTTTTTACAACATTTGGTTTCAAAAGTCCATTAAATGCTCTTTTGATGATAAATGTATGTTTGTGTGGATAATTGTGAAGGAATACAATGACTTTATATTTATAAGTACAATTGCTCTTGTGTTTCAGTTGATGTCAGGGAATTGATTAAAAGAAGAGAAGTATCGGTCAGTATTTTTCATGCTAAACTCACTATTATTGTTTGAAATTGCTGCATTCTTAAATTAAATAGTAACCT
This sequence comes from Eucyclogobius newberryi, assembly GCF_026437365.1. Taxonomy (NCBI): domain Eukaryota; kingdom Metazoa; phylum Chordata; class Actinopteri; order Gobiiformes; family Gobiidae; genus Eucyclogobius; species Eucyclogobius newberryi. The sequence continues at coordinate 23,142,011 of NW_027316500.1, read as the reverse complement.
CTTCATGCGCCGTATCTACGCAACCTCATTTCACAGCTTTTTAGGGCTGTCCATAATTAAAAAGACTAATATTGGAGAAATAGTCTTTTTATTCTAATACTGAAGTAATAGTCATTTTGTATTTGATCCTGCAGTAATAGTATTTTTAATCTTATACATAAGTAATAGTCTTTTTAATCTGATACTGAAGTAATAGTCTTTTTAATCTAATACTGAAGAAATAGTCTTTTTAATATAATACTGAAGTCGTTTTAATCATAGTGACAGTGGCAGTGTGGGTAAAATGTTCGCCCACCGACCAGAAAGTAGCCATTAGAAACTATATTAAGTCATATTTATGGCTAATGGGAAAGGTCCAATGTGAAATCTTTGTGAGCTAGCAATTTACTCGTATAGTATAAGCTAGACCTGAAACTACTTTATACCACTGCTAGCAGAAAAATCCAGAAAGACATGTGAAATGTTGATTAAAAAACCCTAACTCTAACACATAAAACACTTTAATAATTAGTTGATGAGTCATAAAAGTTGCTAATTTTACTCTATATAGTTCAAATATGATCAGAAAACAAATAAAAAGACACACAAAAACATACACAATTAAAGCCGCAAGCGGCATCCAACAGCCCTCGCGGGCCGCCGGCCTTCCGACTCTGCGCTTTCGACTTGATAAAGATGGCGCCCTTATTGTGTTGAATTAAAAAAGAACTTGACAGACAGCGATACAATTGACATGGCAAATCCAGTGCAAATGAACACAAATGTCGGTCAAATGTGCGGGTCCGCCGCACAGAGACCGTAGCACTTAGAATATAAATATGGATAACTTTTGATGCCTCGCTTGTGTAGATGATATTCTCCAAATATGAACTTGATCGAGCTATTGCCCTTAGAGGAGTTTGTTAAAGTGTGAAGCGTAAATGTGAACATTTCAGAGATTTCGCTGTTTTCCCATTTCTGACATATATTTCCAGGTCCGCCACACAGAGACCGTAGCACCTAGAATCAAAATATGGATAACTTTTGATACCTCGCTTGTGTAGATGATATTCTCCAAATATGAACTTGATCGGACAATCGCCCTAGGAGGAGTTCGTTAAAGTGTGAAGCGTAAAAATGTGGTGATTTGAGCGATTCTACGATTTTCCCATAAGGATAACATGGGATGTTTCTGTCATCGCTACGGTTACGCCGTAAAAAATATGACTTTGGCTCTCATACTTTTATGATCAGGATGGCAAATTAGAATTTTGTTCAAAATATCATGTCATTTGGAAAAACTCTATTGTTTATAGGCCACTCTGAAGGCCAAATAGTCAGAATTCTGGGAAACGTTTGCGGCTCCGTCGCACAGAGACCGTAAAAGCTATCCTTAAAATTTGGATAACTTTAGATGCCCCACTTGTCTAGAGGACGTACACCGATTTTGAGGTCGGTGGGCAAAACGCACTAGGAGGAGTTCGTTAAAGTGTAAAACATAAAAATGTGGTAATTTGAGAGATTTCGCGGTTTTCCCATAGGGATAACATGGGAGGTTTCTGTCATCGCTACGACTACGCCGTAAAAATTTAGGCATTTTTGTGATTGGCTTTTGTGATCGGGACGGCAAAATAGAATTTGGGGTAAAGTTTAGACAATTTTGGTAAAACTAATTTTTGACCTTCAATGTTAATTTAAAGGTCACTCTGTAGGGGGCGCTATTGCGGCCATTTCAATTTTGTCAGCCTAAACTGGTCCAAACAAGAAAGTTTAACAACTGATTCAAATTTGGTCCTAATCGGACTCGTTTTGATCAAATGGGAGCAATTTTTAGATCTGCAATATTCCAAAATAAGTTGTCCAACTTTGCAGCTGCGCCGCACACAGACCGTAAAAGGTATCTCAAAAAATTGGATAACTTTAGATGCCCCACTTGTCCAGAGGACGTATGCCGATTTTGAGGTCGGTGGGCAAAACGCCCTAGTCAAAGTTTGACGTAAACAAAATGGCTAACTCAGCTTGTTTTCATTTTCAAAGGAAGATGGCGGCCATAGGGTAAGTCTGGGGGCGTGGCCACAATAATATTTGTTTTTGTCCTCACGAGAGGAATGCGTGTCCCGAATTTCGTAGCTTTACGCCAAAGTTGACCTCGGGGCGTCTCCCATAGGCGCAATGTAATTTGACTTTTGTCGGTGGCGCTGTTGCGCCATTTAAAAAAAAATAAATAAAATGGCCCAGAAAAAATCAAATTTTTCGCCGATTCTGAATTTTGGGCAAAGTTTGGTGAGTTTTTGAGCATGTTCAGGGGGTCAAATTAGAGATCAAAGCGCTGAAGAAGAACAAGAAAAATAAAAAAAATAATAATATTTTTAGCAAAAACAATATAGCCGTTTCCACTATAACAACAAATTATACATCGTTTGAAAGCTCTAAGCCTTCCCGATGCCGCCATGGGGTGAAATCATCATTACGAGCGCTTACGCGCTCGTCACTCCCTATTCTGTCGGGATGCCCCGCCCACTCCCCATAGACTTCCATTGATTTGAGCAGATACAAGCATGGCCCATGCCTGCGGCATGGGCTAGTTCACTGTACTTGCCAGGGGCGACGGGGTACCAAACATGCGGGCTGCGCCCGTATGTTTGGTCAGACAGTTGCAACGCTGCCTTCGGCAGCGTTGCGGGAGCAATAGGCCCTCCGCCCTGCTGGGGCTCGGGCCTAATAAATACTGTGTCCTTTCCTTCATACAGTGAAGTTGAGAGTGATTACAGTGACAGGCCTGTTAGTAGTGCATTAAGAATATTATTCCATCCATTCTTGATCAAATCCACTCAAAAGTATTTTCCATTCATCTCTAAGATAAAAAAAAAAATAATTAAAAAAAATAAAAACATTGCAGGAGGACAGCTAAACAACAAAATCAACAGCATGCACCTACTGAGGGCCCCAGTGGCACTCGCAGCCAAGGGAAGGTCACCAGACCAGAGGGAAAGCTAATCTCGCTCATTGCTACCGTATTTGGGCTCGTTTCATCGTACGTTTTTATCTTGCTCCTCATAAATTTCACTAATAAGAGAGTGGCTTAATCATCCAGGATACAGAGACACGGAAATGGCAGGAAATTGTCCTGGCTCAGCGTGGCCTTGGACATTCTCTCCATGAGTGATGCATTGCACAACGGCTCAACCTTCAGAGATGAGGAGACGATGCATTGTTGTCATTTTGTTGTCATTTGCAGTCAAGCAAAATGCAACTATAATTTCAAGGTTGCATTTCTTAAAGGGGCACTATGGTACTTTTCTGGCGGGGGATGCACTTCATATTGTACTGCTCAGAGGATGAATGTTCCACAGTATGAAATTGAACTTATCTAGCTTCATTTTTTCAACTATAGGTCAGTTTGTTGCTTAAAAATGCCTTTAAATATGCATGTTTTCTCCTGAGCATTGCCATGAAGCTATACTGTGGAGCTTTCATGACAAAGCAACGACTCTCCATGACGACGAGCTGGTGGCGTCCTCTGTTATAACAGTGTTCCCTCGTCGTTAGTTTACTCACAGTTGTATTTTGACTGATTCATGCATGTTTGAGTAAGACTATATGGCCCTGAATTCGAGGCATAAGTTAAATAAATAAATCCTGTTTTCACCTACCCCCTAACTCTGCCCACTTTGTTATAATCGTTGCAAAATGTCAGACTACGGTCAAATATGTAGAGTTAAAAAATAAAAGCACATATGAATATCTGTCGCTTGTTATGTCACCATGAGGAGGCGGAGCTTATCACAGGTTTGAACATCAAGTCATTAGACCTGGTTTATAAAGCCATTTAAAAATAAAAATCATGATCTGGATGGATGATCTATGTTATAACTCACTACTAAATATCAAGGTGAAAAAAAACATATTTCCTCTTTATTCATTCTACAGCAAAAATGTAGTTTTGTTTATTATAAGATCATTAATTTATGGCGTGGCAAGTTGTCGTATATATGTTTTAAGCGTGTCTATAAATGAACCCAACATATGAACATGAATACTTTAATGAAAGGCTAACCACTCTGCCAGCACACAGGGTTTAAACAATGAAGGGCAACGGTATATGCAGTAATAACATTTTGAAGGCAGCAGCTCAAATATATAGAAATTTTATTTTCCCTTGTTGACATTTAACAAGCGAAATTCTATTAAAAATCAAATAGTTCACAAAAACATGATCACATTTCATAAGAAGCATAAATGTCAGTGCCCAGTGTTCACATGTAAGACTAATACATTCTTAACACATGCAGCCACAACACAGCTTAATGCAGCAAATGAATGCAGACGCAAACTTGCACGCAGTTATTTGTTATGAACCTGTTTTAATATACCGCCTATTGCAGGGTGTTATTGTTTGAGTGTAAAAAACAAATCATGTCCCATCATTCAGTGCAGTTTGGGCACCGTTAAAACACTCTTTAATAATTGATTATTAAATGAATATGCTGTTTGTACACAAGCGCCTCACAGGAAGTATGCATCATTAACAATTAATTATGCATAAAATATTTTGGAATGCAGTAACGTTCGTAGGTATATAAGCTAATGTCCGTATTTAATCATTTATATCTAGTTAAATATGGGTGCGTTCATACTCGCACTTTCTCTACATCAAAATTGGGACTCAGCCGGAACTAAACGATGAGTAGAACAGGACCAACCCTAAAAGTCCTAAAAGGATCTAAAATAGGTTAAATTATGGACAAAGTGGACGCAGCGTGTCTCTCTGTCCATAAGTCACTTAAAAAACATACGGTAAAATTGCCTCCTGTTTTTTTAAGGTTTTTAACAATAAAAACACCTGTCAAATGCAATAGTCATTCCAGGTGACTAAATAACATCTCCACGGAGACAAGAAAGTGGTGGACCTTCCCCCAGAGTTAAAAGTTACATCATGCAGCTTTAACCATTGCTGGCTCTCCATGGAAGACAATTAACACACTGGTTTAATGTTGCACAGCGTTCTCCTTTATCAACACGCAGCCATCTAGTCCCAATTATTATTTTTTTGTCTTTTTCAAACACGCCTTTTCCTGCTTATCTTCTGCACTGGAGTGTGGAGCCCTTTGCGCTGTATCTTTAAAGCCATTATTTCATCCTGCCACACTTAAATAAGCAGCAATCTCGAGGGGAAGGTGATTCAGAAGGATTAACTGGACGTAATATCCGATATGGACGCGGCGGTGCAGTTATTTCTGTGGTCACAAAGAGGTATTAAGGATGTTCGAAGGAGGATAGTGAATGTAGTGACGGAGCAGAGGGGGAGTCATGTGTTAGAGTATCCAGTATATCACTTGGTCCCAAAGATCTAGCCCCCTCTAGTGTGAGAAGGAATGATCCTGTCTCAGAGGGCCACGTCCATTATACTGTACTCTATTCACATGCAAACGGCTTCATAGAAGTACAGGAGGGAAACGCACATAGTGAATTGCTATTTCTTGGAGAGAATTAGTGTTGTAGTAAAAAATATATATATAGAAGTACTGTAAAGGAAACTACTCTAAGTCTACTACTTTTGTTACTGTTCACTACCACAACTACAACTACTGAGCAAAATTTACTTTTAATACTACATAACAATGTCAGCAACTATTAATTTAACCAGTTACTACTATTACTACTACTACTTCTACTTCTACTTCTACTTCTACTTCTACTTCTACTTCTACTTCTACTACTACTAATACTACTACAACTACTACTACTCATAGTCCTAGAACTACTCCTAGTCTTAGTACTACTACGATGACTAGTACTGCTAATTGTACTATTACTATTATTATTACTACTACAACTGCTACTATTTCTTCCTCTTCTACTACTACTACTACTACTATTACTACTACTAGTCTTAGTACTAGTCCTAGTCCTACTACTACTGCTACTACTACTATAATCTAGCCATAACTACTATTACTACAACAGCCTTCCCATAACTAGTACTACTATTACTAGTCTCATTTACAACGTTTTCAGAGTACAAATATTGCATTTTCCATAGTTACTGCAACACAACTGTTACTTTATCCTCTGCAGTGGTGAGTGTAGCTGAACATCATACTTTTATATCGTCATTCTGCACACACTCTGCAAATAAAAGTCATCTGCTCTCTTCACCACCTGTAGCTTCTCCTGCTCTCTTGCTTCCCCTGCTTGTTTGAGCCACCAGGGGGCAGTGTGAATCAACCCACCCATTAACACCAAATTAGCAGGGGACTCATAAAAGGACCGTATTCCTCCTGCAATAGCTGTTTGTTGCCGCTTTGCTGAAAATGATATTCAAAACAAACAGCTCTGCTGGCACTCGCCCCTCACTCTTTCTTCTTTCTCCTTTTCTCTCTCTCCTCCAATTTCACCACACCACTCTGCTTCCTTTTTTCTCCCTTTCTTTTTCAACCTGTGGTTATGTTGTCTGGAATATGCTAATATGCCATGCACCGGCAACTCCCTGGGTGAAGATCACTTATTAAAAGCATAGTTGGGAGGGTTTATGCAAATTCACTCAAATCAAAGCAAGCCGTTCCCGTGGTTAGTTACCCCCTTTGCATACATTGTCAAATTGAGAGAAGAATTTCCGTTCTTTAATATCGTGCACTGTTATCTATTTGTTCCAAATTGGTTCCTTTGACTCCTTTTTTGTCCTTTAAAGGTGCACTATTTACTTTTTTTGTCTGGGTTTGTTTTGTTTGTCTGGGAGTCCTACCCCTGTAATTTTTGTGAACATGGATTTTAGTCTTGATAGGTCATTGTATAAATTACCTACTCTATTTAAAATATGCACCTAATGTTAAAGGCGTAATGGAAGATTTTTCGCCGATTTGAGAACTCAAGCGGAAGTGCGCACGTGCACTCCCCCCGTGCGGACGCACACAACAGCCTCGCGGCTAGACGTGCCTTTGTTTATCAGCGCGATGGATCACATCGCATTTCTTGTCTCCGTAGATTTCCGTCTACTTCTGAGTCAGCTCGAACAGTCTTTCTCCGTCTTCATTTTGTCCCGTACACTGAGGGAACTATATTATGATAGATCAATGCGCTTAGGGGGACGAGCCCGCACGCGGCTGCAGGTGAGCGGTAGGTGCGGTTTATGATTGATAAGTGGCAGGACTAATCGGCAGTCCACGCCACGAGGAAATAAGACTCGTCCATTCAACCTTTAAACATTTTGTAAAATAGTCCTTAATTGTAATGAAAGTATCGCACAGCTGTGCAAACTTGTATGGAGTTCTTTTTAGCAGAATAAGAAAGGACAAATCCTGTCAGATTCAAGGTGTATTATGCAGCTTTTCTGGTGGGGGTCCACCACCTGCTTGTTTCTATGGAGATGTTATTGCTTTGCTTGGAATGTTCCACTAGGGCATTAAAGGTATCGATCCTGCATGTTTTCAAAGACAGTTAGAGTTCCCCTGAAACATCTGCATTCTTATTGTGAGCCGTAACATAATAAGACACTGCTTCAGTCAATTAGCTGAATATTAAATGTAATTTCTTTCATCCTTTTACTCTTCTGCTGCTGTTCTGTTCTCTTGACCCATCTCATTCGAAAAACCAAGTAAACCAACACTAAAGTTCTGACATGTGAATACAGGTCTGATTTAGTCAGTAAAACCTAAATGAAACAATATGAAAAGTCTGCATTCTGCTGTTATCGATCACTAATTAGACCCACGGTAAATAACGGCTGTATTTAATGTCATTAACAAGTTGAAACTTAAGTGCTTTGTATTTAAATTATTCCAGAACAGATTGAGACAAAATCAAATCAAATCAAATCAATTTATTTTTGTAAGGCCCAAAATCACAACAACAGTTGCCTCTGAGGGCCACAGGGAGAAATGAATCAACAATGTCTGTGGTGGCGATGAAGTCAGACAATGTCTGTGGTGGCGATGAAGTCAGACAATGTCTGTGGTGGCGAGGGACGATGTCCCAGGGTCCTCTGTCCTTAGACTCTCCTTCTCGGCCAGGAAAAACTACAAAAAAACCTCTTTGGGAAAAAAGCGTAGAAACCTGGAGGAGTTCCAGTGAAGGAGAGATCCGACTCTCACAGACGGACACGAGGAGACTGGAGCTGGACCCACTCTTCAGGCAGATGAGGGACCGACTGAGGCGAACTGGAGCCACTCTTCAGGCAGAAGAGTCTGAGTCGAGCTGGACCCACTCTTCAGGCAGATGAGGGACCGACTGAGGCGAACTGGAGCCACTCTTCAGGCAGAAGAGTCTGAGTCGAGCTGGACCCACTCTTCAGGCAGATGAGGGACCGTCGGAGGCGAGCTGGACCCACTCTTCAGGCAGATGAGGGACCGTCTAGAGGCGAGCTGGACCCACTCTTCAGGCAGATGAGGGACCGTCGGAGGCGAGCTGGACCCACTCTTCAGGCAGAAGAGGGACCGTCTAGAGGCGAGCTGGACCCACTCTTCAGGCAGAAGAGGGACCGTCGGAGGCGAGCTGGACCCACTCTTCAGGCAGATGAGGGACCGTCGGAGGCGAGCTGGACCCACTCTTTAGGCAGATGAGGGACCGTCCACACAGGGCAGGGACCACTTCACCAGGGGAGGGGCATCTGGGTCCACAGGTCCTCAGGAGTGAGAGAAAGAAAAGAAGGCGGTGAACAGTTTGCAAGTGGAATTCAAAAATAAATATTGTTTGATAGCATAAGTAGTCAGAAGAAGAAGAGGATAGTGCTCAAGCTGTCATACTTCCCCCAGCATAGTTACTCCTAGGGCAGCGTAGCTGAAGCTGTGGGTTTATGTTTCTGTTCCTAACTAGTCTGACCATAAGCGATTTCGAAGAGGAACGTTTTAAGCCTGGACTTAAATGAAGAGACTGTGTCAGCATATTTAACATGGGTCGGGAGCTGATTCCATAACACAGGAGCTTGGTAGCTAAACGCTCTACCTCCTACAGTACTTTTAGAGACTCTTGGCACCACCAGAAGGCCAGCATTCTGAGAGCGAAGAGCTATGTTTGGATGATATGGTTCTATAGCATCTTTGAGGTAGGATGGGGCCATGTCATTTAGGTCAAGAGTAGAATTTTGAATTTGATTCTAGACTCGACAGGAGCCAGTGAAGAGACTTCAGCACTGGCGTAATGTGCTCTCTTCTTTTTGTTCCTGTTAGTAATCTTGCTGCTGCATTTTGAACCAGTTGAAAGCTTTTTATGGAGCTTTTAGGACACGCTGCAAGCAGGGAGTTACAGTAGTCTAATCTAGTCGTTACAAATGCATGGATAAGTTTTTCGGCATCACTTTTAGGCAGGATTCTTCTGATTTTGGCGATGTTGCGCAAATGGAAATAGGCTGTTTTACAAGCTTGATTTATATGAGCTTTAAATGAGAGCTCCTGGTCAAATAAGACTCCAAGGTTTCTTACAGTAGAACTGGAGGCTACACTGACATTGTCCAGTGTGACTATCTGCTCAGATAGAGCGTCTCGTAGATGCTTAGGGCAAAGCACAATGACCTCGGTTTTTTCAGGGTTAAGAAGCAGGTAGTTTAGTGTCATCCAGGTTTTTATCTCCTTCACACAAGTACTAAGTCTGTCTACTTGATCGCTCTGATCAGGTTTCATTGATAAATACAGCTGAGTGTCATCTGCATAGCAGTGGAAGTTAATGTCATGCTTTCTGATAATGTTGCCTAATGGCAGCATATAAAGAGTAAACAGAATTGGACCGAGTACCGAACCCTGTGGCACACCGTAAATTACTTTAGAGCTTGGTGAGGAGCTCTGGTTTACATTAACAAATTGGAACCTATCAGATAGATAGGATTTAAACCAGCTGAGGGCTGTTCCTCCAACACCTACATCACATTCTAACCTCTGCAGTAGAATGTTGTGGTCAATGGTGTCAAACGCTGCGCTGAGGTCCAACAGAACCAGGATTGAGACCAGTCCATCGTCAGCGGCTAATAACAAATCATTTGTGACTTTAACTAGTGCAGTTTCAGTGCTGTGGTGGGCTCTGAACCCTGACTGGAAAACTTCAAATAAGTTATTGTCCTGCAGGTGGCGACAAAGCTGTTTTACTACAACTTTTTCAAGGATTTTAGAGACGAAGGGAAGATTTGAAATAGGTCTGTAGTTTACCAATAGGTCGGGATCTAGATTAGGCTTTTTCAGAAGAGGTTTAATGACTGCATGTTTGAAGGACTGTGGAACATAGCCACTTTGGAGTGAAGTATTTATTATATTAAGAATAGGGTCTATAATTAGGGGGAGAATGTCTTTGAGGAGTCTGCTTGGAATGGGGTCTAGGACACAAGTTGAGCTTTTAGAGGACATAATGGCTGAAGTTATCTCTGCTTGATCAACAGCTGTGAACCTTTCTAAGTTTACAGGTGGATTTATATGGGATGTTAGATTCACAGCTTGGGCTAGTTCAGGGCTAATAGCGGGGGTAATTTCATCTAATTTATCTCTGATTGTTTTTAAAACAATCAAATCATGTAAAATGAAAACTAAAGCTACATCTCCAGTTTGGCAGAGGTCAGGCTGTGCGTCTTTGCTACCTGCTCAGCTCGTCCTGCTCAGCTCGTCCTGCTCTGCTCTGCTCGTCCTGCTCTGCTCGTCCTGCTCAGCTCGTCCTGCTCAGCTCCTCCTGCTCAGCTCGTCCTGCTCTGCTCGTCCTGCTCAGCTCGTCCTGCTCTGGCGTGCACTGCCAGGGACTGCGGAGGCTTTTAAGTGAACTCAGAGATTTCACTCTAAAGAAGGAGTTTCATGGCAGTTTGCACTGTCAACAAGTTGATCCGAGCGACAGGGAAACAGCAGCAGAGTGAGGGTCAGATTTCTGATGAGCAGCTGTTATGAAAAAGTGGGAGGATATAATCAGTCATTTTTAAAAGTGGGAGTTACGTTCCCCCTAATGAATCTAACGCCCACAGCTATGTCACATGTTTGTGGACATAACTGCTTTGCCTGGAATGTTTTACGTGGCCTTAAACTTTTTTTTTACTTCATAAAATGTTAATAAACTAACTTTTTAACAGTTTGCAGTGGTCAAATATAAGGCATTCCGGACAACCAAATAATTGACTGCAATTAGTTTATACCGTAAGTGTTTTACACAACTTTCACAACTTTCAGAGCCCAGAGAAGAGTTTACTGTCATGCTTAAGCTAACAAACAATAGCATGCTAACTACGCACGTTCTGCTCCCTGATTTCATGCAGAAGTATAGCTTCTTTGATGCCCATCCTGAGTAATCCATTCTAGTACTGCTGGGTTTCAGAGGACATTACAACATGGCGCCGCCATACAACGTAATCCCTCTTCCTGTTGTATTAGTATGTAACATAGGGCTGCTGAGCTCAAGGGGAAATAAGTTTCACACAGATTAACAAGCCGTTTTCAGGGCGCCCAGGGAATCAGTGCATTTTTGCCTTGTTGTCAATGTCAATGTCACATGAACATTGGATATTTTACACAAATCAATCTACTTTGTACAACATTTTAGCGGCAAAAACTTTCCCTCGTTCTCAATTTAAACCCATGGAGTTCAGATTAATCATTTATGACTTTACCTTTTAGATATTTTCACCACAAAATACAATGCAATCCGTTGGTCTGGCTCATGTCCTCCATGTGAGAATATGACATCATCACATTCTAGAATCTGAACAAAAAACAACCAATACTGAAACAGCTTTAGAGAAACAGATCTTAACATCCTAAATAACACTTCCATATTCTACATATCAGTCACTAATATTTGATCCTACATTTGTTCTTATTTTGGCATATTCAAAATGGTATAAACCTTGAAAATTATATTGACCAACGTTTTAATGGAATCATGTATGCTATTTTTAACTTCGACAATGAACCTCTAATATTTCAATATATACATTATCCTTTTCTTTTTTTAAAATGACTTGGTTATAAACAAAACGCTCTGTTAGATGCAAACAGCACACGGCGGTCTCATTTTCACACTAAGAGCTGCCATTAGAATATATCTGTAATAAGCTGTAATGAGGCAAAACACTCTACATATTACAGATGGTTGAAAAAGTACCTTTAAATCTGTGTTTTCTTTCTGTATTGTGAAGGAAAACACTTTGATGAGAAGAAGTTTGATTTCACGCTGAGTGGATTGACAGATTTGTTAGCCGGCGAGGATGGATCATATTCGCTGTGGCCAAAGGCTGCGGTGAAGTAGGCTGACACAGGCACTGATTAAGCCCCAGGAGATCTGAGGGGATTGTGGGTCTTAGTTGAGAGAGAGCCATACCAAAAGAGAAACCCGAGAACAAAACTGCAAATTGGACGGAATGAGATGCAAGTGTCCTGTGGGTGCAAAGGCTTTTGTGCGCATCGGTGTTCAGGTTAAGGCAACAATCAGACACGCTTCCACAACTCCGCGGTATTAGCGCAAGGCAAGGGATAAGCAGGATTAGAAAGAATACAAATATATACTTGAGTAACAACAAAACTCCAGGAATTTACTTTAGGAACAAGTGACTTAACAATTTGTGTTTTGTGTTATTTCATTTGAATTTCCCAAAACACTGGTTGGGCTTCTGCAGCATACAGGGAGGTCTACACTGACTTGTCAAGCATTGAGTCAAATTACTGTTAAATATACAAAATATCTCAATTGTACTCACTGAAATACAGACATAAAAAACAATGTGTCCTGATGAGTTTACCTTCCAGGCACAAACACTTTTTAAAAAAATGATTTCCCTCGCAGTTGTGATTAGATTTGCAACATTACGTTTTCAAACCAAAGTTGAATTTCAGGATTTTAAACATGGCCAGAAGCATTTGAATTGAAGAACACAATAAAATACTGAGGGCTATCGCTAATGTCTGAACTGGGTTAACAGATTTCACGCTTGAAATTAAATGGGTGTATAATTGCAGCCTTGATTTGCTAATTGTGAGAATTCCAATTTAAATTTCGATTATAGTTCCATTAATTCTTTTGCTCTTTTACCTACTCAAGCATTAGAATAAGAGGGAAAAGGACGCAAAGAACAAAAACAGCAGGATTCTTTTTTAAAAAGCAACAAAAAAAAAGCTGTTTTTTTATAAATAAGATACATTTAAGAATACAACTTAAATCTAACAAATTGACCCTCTACATAGTCTTAAAGAAGATAAATTCCTGCCTTGCCCATTTGACATATAGTGGTGTATTCCAATGAAGGCCCTAATTGGATCTCTTGACATGCACCTCGCTTTGTGTTTATGCCCGGCTAACGCTAGCAGCTGACTTCTGACAGTGACCTCCGACCTTTCGTCACCTGTTGCGGCGCTCTTTTCCTGTAAAGGTTGGACGCCTGCGCTCCATATTTATGTGCGGACAGCAAATTAAGTAAAAGGAGCAAAGGGCAGAATCTTTGGGTAACGGTGCTGAGTGTGCAGTGTTGTCTAGGGTATTAAATATATTAAAAAATATAAATATATTACTGAACGATTCACACTGCCATTCACAAAATCATTAAAAAGCATGACACACAAAAACAGATGAAGCAGAAGTAGCAACTTCTCAAGTTGTTCATAACATTTTATAAATCGTTACTCAGTTTAGTCATATTTCTTATCCGGCCACATAATTTTGGTCATTATCTTTTCTCCTAACACAAATCAACCTGTGTCGTTAATTTGACGTTGCTGGCAGGATTTCTGAAGGCTTGGTTGGTGTGACTAATAAATGCAACCACTGTGCCATCTGTCCCAATGCTATGAGTATGTTTGTATGCTAACAAATGCACTCTCTCTCCCTTCCTTCTTCTCTCCATGGCAGCAGCAAAACCATCAACCACCACAGTCTTTCCATCACATCTTATTCAACACAACGCGTGTCTAGACCCCTAGAAAGACACAGTATTTATTGCTGTTTGTGAGACTGAATTACATGTATTATTATTTGAATTGCATACTGTGACCATAAGGAACCATTTGCCAGGACAGAGAATTTTCAGAGATAATAATTTTGATAAATATAGCAACATTTTAGACTCTATAGTCAATAAAATACATAATGTAAGCAATTAATAGAATTTTAAGATTTAAGATTGAAATTATGTAATTTCTAATTGCCAATAATCATTGTCTTAAGATATTAATTTCTTAAAGATCTACAGCCAATCCTCTGTCAGTAATAAAACATGTGGTTTAGAGGAGAGTTCAAACTTTGGAGGAAGAATTTAGACTTTCTGGTCTGAAATGTCTGATGTTTTTCCAGGGACCTACTGAAGCCACTCCTTCAGTTTGGGGGTCACTGTTCCACGCCTTCTCCAGCTCCTCTCTGTTTCTCATGTTTCCTGACCACCACAGCTTTCCTCTGCTGTTTATCCACCACCACAATGTCTGGTTGGTTTGCCATTACCATTCTCTCAGTCTGTATGTGGAAGTCCCACAGGATCATTTTCTACCACCTTTAGAGGTGTTTCCCTCTTTGACATTAGGGTTTCCATTCGGGATTGTCTCAGGGGCCTCTTTGCACAGCTACACCTTGTGTCTTGTCTGTTGTGGTAGATCTGGTCCTCTATTGCTCTATTGCTCTGGTGCTCAGGGCCTGTTCCTGTGCATGATACTGTACTGTACTTTAGTGGCCATATCAAATCCATAACATCAGCAGCTTATTATTGTCTGAGAAACACTTCGAAAATCAAAACTATAGTGTCTAAACCAGACTTGGAGAGACTTATCCATGCATTTGAATAAGTCTCCAGTAGATTAGACTACTGTAACGGCTGCTCACTGGCCTCTCCAAACGAGTTGTAAAACAGCTACAGTACATCCAGAACGCTGCTGCTCGGGTCCTGACTAGAACCAGGAAGTACCATCACATTAGTCCTGTTCTCAGGTCTCTGCACTGCCCCCTGTGGCTCAGAGAATAGACTTTAAAGCAGCTCTGCTTGTGTACAAGTCTCTCCATGGCCTAGCACCAAAGTACATCTCAGACATGTTATTGCCACATGAACCATCTCGGACTCTGAGGACCTCAGGGACCGGCCTCCTGCTGGTGCCAGAGTCAGGACTAAACATGGACCGGCCTCCTGCTGGTGCCCAGAGTCAGGACTAAACATGGACCGGCCTCCTGCTGGTGCCAGAGTCAGGACTAAACATGGACCGGCCTCCTGCTGGTGCCAGAGTCAGGACTAAACATGGACCAGCCTCCTGCTGGTGCCAGAGTCAAGCCTAAACATGGACCGGCCTCCTGCTGGTGCCAGAGTCAGGACTAAACATGGACCGTCCTCCTACTGGTGCCAGAGTCAGGACTAAACATGGACCAGCCTCCTGCTGGTGCCAGAGTCAGGACTAAACATGGACCGGCCTCCTGCTGGTGCCCAGAGTCAGGACTAAACATGGACCGGCCTCCTGCTGGTGCCAGAGTCAGGACTAAACATGGACCGGCCTCCTGCTGGTGCCCAGAGTCAGGACTAAACATGGACCGGCCTCCTGCTGGTGCCCAGAGTCAGGACTAAACATGGACCGGCCTCCTGCTGGTGCCCAGAGTCAGGACTAAACATGGACCGGCCTCCTGCTGGTGCCCAGAGTCAGGACTAAACATGGGGAATCTGCATTTCAGTTTTATAGAGCTAAACTCTAGAACAGTCTCCTTGAGGTTGTGAGGCCCCTGTGCTGGCAGCATTTAAATCTAGGCTCAAAACAGTTCTATTTAGCTGTGCCTTTGAGTGAAGGCATTTTATCTACAATTCTTTCATTTTAATTACATCTTAGCACAATTATTTATACTTAAAACAATTTCTTGTGATTTATACTGTATTGTGATTTTAACATGTTTTTACTGTTGTGAAACACTTTGAGTTACTTTTGTATGGACTGTGCTCTACAAATAAACTTTGATTGATTGAGTGATTGATGATGAGTGCCTCTGTGCTGTCCTTCAGTCCGGCCCACTTTAGCTATTGGTAGGACTTCTTCATATCGGCCACTTTCTGATTGGCATTTGACTTTGTTTTTTCTTTTCTTTTCTTTTTAGGAGTGGAGTCTATAAAACCCTTTTTGGCTTCTATCACCCCTATGCACATTGTGTAATGTGATTTGGCGGTAGTTTTTATTGTTTGATTGTCACATTTACTGCAGTGAATTCTATTTTCTTCTTTTAACTAGTACAAAATAAGACAATAAATCTATATTGTGTTCGAAACCTGGAAGAGCAAAGTTCAAAAAGGTCTGTATAACCTACATTTTGCAATCTTGTCTTGGGTATTTTACGTATGACCAAACTTTTCATTAAAGCACATCTAACAAAGTATGAAAACACAAAAGGTTATTAAGGACAAACAATATCGACGATTATCCAAGCGTTAAGCGAAGCCGAGCAGCGCGACCGATGAAATAGATGGAACTGTTCAAGCTGTAAAGATCCAGGAGAAAGGAGGTGCACCTATAGCCGACGCGCTTATTAGACTCCTTTGCAAACGCAGTCGGCACAGAAGCACTCACCTGATCCATCCTGACACCAGTGTAATCTTTAATTAGAGACATTTATTAAAAAGTTCAGAAGGATAACAAGACCGTAAAAGCCGTGAATCCTCTGGGAGTTGGTCTGTCCTGTATCGGATGAAACGCTGTCTTCAGAGCACAGACATGAGGAGACGTGAAGAGGAAGCAGCAGAGAAAAATTGAGCTTAGACACTGTACGGTAAGAAAATTCACCATTGTGCAAGTAATCAAGATTCTTCGGCTATTTAAGAAGACATTGCAACATTGTAGGTATGTTCAATTTACAGAAGGGGTGGCAAAATGTTTAGTGTTAAAGGAGACATTTTACACCTTTTTTCAGGTGTTTAGTATTAAACTATATATATTAAATTTTCCATTCATCACCATATTCATCTAAAATGGCTTAATAATAGAAACTAGTCCATTGACTTCCTGTTCAAAACTGCAGAACTGATAAGGCCAGCTAATCACAGGAAGTAGATACAGGAATCGTGGTTGGGCTAGGGAAAACCAGTGGCGGGTCCTGGATCTGGGCCTTCAGTGAAGTCCTACACAGTCCCACC
The DNA here is from genome assembly GCF_026437365.1 of Eucyclogobius newberryi. Lineage (NCBI taxonomy): Eukaryota > Metazoa > Chordata > Actinopteri > Gobiiformes > Gobiidae > Eucyclogobius > Eucyclogobius newberryi. The sequence continues at coordinate 23,125,000 of NW_027316500.1, read as the reverse complement.
TGAATGAATCCACCTCTTATTACGGTCATTATGATGCCATGGCTCTAGACACTATACATTTAGACAGAACACAGTTTAAAGGTGTTGCGTCACCTTGAATTGCAGGGGAAATATACAACACAGTATAGATCAACTAAGTTCAATATTTCCCTTTTTCTTTACCTTTTCATTGTGCAGCTTCATTGCCTCGCCCGCGCCGTTGCCCGCGCTGTTACCCCCGTGTTCTTTGAGCTGTAGATCCACTCGTTCCCATAAGTTTTCCAAAGCAACATTGCTTGTAAGTGCCTAGCCGTACTTTTGGAGTCTCGTTGACCAAATCGATCACTTGCTAAAGGCATTTCCAGCAGTCCAGTTTGCAGCGCTTCTTGGAGCCTGTGAGCCATTGATAGCGCTCGTAGTTGGAACCCGCCTGTGACAGGCTTTGCTCTGCGTTAGACGACCTCTCCTTACAATGTCTAACTTTTCTTGAAAAATTTGTCTTGAGAAAGGCGTTTTAATTATATCCTCGACCAAATCGATATCTTTTCCTCCTTCCGCCATTGTGGGTTGACAAAACAGCTCAGTAGTACGCAAATTAATTTGTTTATCAAATTCAGTTTCCTCGTTCTGAGGTTCTGCATGGACCCGCCCATAGGACCTGCCTCTCAATATTGGTGATCCAATCAAAACACGTGCACGTGCTACACCTGCTGCTGGCTCCTGTGTAACAGCAGCAGACGTACAAGAGCCAACTCTGAAGCTGATTGGTTGTCACATCATTTTCATTTCCATTCACTTTAAGCTACAAGCACCCGCACTGTTGATTCTGGGTTGAGGCCTGAGGGAAGATTTTAGATCCCTGGCAACACATGATGGCTGAATATGATTGGAGTTGCCAATTTTGCCTAACACATGCATGTCTTTAAACTGTGGGAGGAAGCCGGAGAATCCAGAGAGAACCCATGGTAACCGGGAATCCCATGATCTCCTTCTTGGGAGTCAACCGCTCTGCCACCGTGCACCACGGATATATATATATATATATATATATATATATATATATATATATATTTTTTTTTTAATTATAGATTAGATTATGTTTAGGCAAGAAGAGAAGGCCTTGCTGGCTCTGACAGCCCACCACTGGTGAAAACGGACATTTTCTGAACACTCAAGCCTTAAATGCTTACTCAAACATGTATGAATCAAAATACAATTTTAAGAAAGTTCATAACTCTTTGGTGTGAATCTGGGATAGTGGGACAATAAACAGTTATTTCATTTTGAATGTTATCTTATACCTACTCCTAAATATGTACCCCATTTTCAAGCGGACATACTCACATTCTACAATCCGAAAAACAATCAATAGCACCTACAGAAGGTGAAAATGCAATAATAATTGTTGTTAGCTATATGTTTATGAGGCTGTCTCTCGGCTGGCCTGGGACGCCTTGGATCCCCCGGGGGAGTTGGAAGAAGTGTCTGGGGAGAGGAAAGTCTGGAAGTCCCTGCTTAGACTGTTGCCCCCGCGACCCGGCTCTGGATAAGCGGAAGAAAATGGATGTATGTTTATCTAAAGCTGGTTCCATGTCTTGCTATGGATGGCCTAGTAAGGATTTGTAACTTAAGTCTGTACAAGCTTGGAAAACATTTACTACCGAAAACATTAACTACCGCATGACATAAAGAGGTCAAAACAAAGGAAAACGTATCGAAAAGAAGCAACATACATGCAATTTTGGAAAACTTTATACTTGTTTAAAGTTGTTTGGTAGTTTTTCCTTGCTGCAGAGATGAGTCTAAGGATCCGTGGACATTTGTCTAAAGACAGGGGATTGTGGGACATTGGTCTAAGTACAAGGGATGCTGGGACATTTGTCTAAGGTCAGGGGATGCTGGGACATTGGTCAAAGGACAGGGGATGCTGGGACAATGGTCTAAGTACAGGGGATGCTGGGACATTGGTCAAAGGACAGGGGATGCTGGGACATTGGTCTAAGGACTGGGGATGCTGGGACATTGGTCTAAGGACAGGGGATGCTGGGACAATGGTCTAAGTACAGGGGATGCTGGGACATTGGTCAAAGGACAGGGGATGCTGGGACATTGGTCTATGTACAGGGGATGCTGGGACATTGGTCTAAGGACAGGGGATGCTGGGACATTGGTCAAAAGACAGGGGATGCTGGGACAATGGTCTAAGTACAGGGGATGCTGGGACAATGGTCTAAGTACAGGGGATGCTGGGACAATGGTCAAAGGACAGGGGATGTTGGGACAATGGTCAAAGGACAGGGGATGTTGGGACAATGGTCCAAGGACAGGGGATGCTGGGACAATGGTCAAAAGACAGGGGATGTTGGGACAATGGTCCAAGGACAGGGGATGCTGGGACAATGGTCAAAAGACAGGGGATGCTGGGACAATGGTCAAAGGACAGGGGATGTTGGGACAATGGTCCAAGGACAGGGGATGCTGGTAAATCTTTTTTGACTGTCGCCCGTTGAGTAAACTGCTGTTGTGATTTCGGGCGTTACAGAAATACCGGTAAATTTAATTTGATTGAAAGCTGGAAATCCACTGCACAATTATATAGAATATTTATAGATGGGTAAATTCAGTTGTAAGACAGAATACAAATAACACTGTGCAATGGTTCACATGATCGCCGTGGCTTCGATCAAAGTTTGTCTGTTTGGCTCTGTGTGATAAAGGTATCGGAGTTTTACCTGTTAGCAGAGGCTACCGCGACATGCTAGCGGCATTTTTGCTTTTGTAAAGTTACTAAATGTATACGAAATAAGAGAGATAAAGTTAAGGAGCGCTTGTGTGTACATTTTTGACAGATTGATCGTAGATGCAGCGACAGGAGGGCTGTGAATATTCTGAAAAACTACAACGGACTGGATCTGGACTTGTAAAAACATTTCGGTTCAGGTCCAAAAAAACCCGAAACCCCGGTGATTCGGTTCTGGACTCATATAAAATATAGCACTGACATACTATATCCTTTTTGTACTAGAATCTAAACCATCTTAAACCTTCCATTGAGCGCGAAATTCGCGCTGGAAAGACGAAAACACTGCCATGCGCTGCCGTCAATAGCGCACACAGACCCTAATTAGCGACGCACGCGTCTTCCGGGCATAAGTTGAAGCCGGCAAAATAAGTTTAAAGATGTGAGAGACGGGAGCGCCTCGTACGTGTGAGACAGGAGCGCCTCGTACGTGTGAGACAGGAGCGCCTCGTACATGTGAGACAGGAGCGCCTCGTACGTGTGAAACAGGAGCGCCTCGTACGTGTGAGACAGGAGCGCCTCGTACGTGTGAGACAGGAGCGCCTCGTACGTGTGAGACAGGAGCGCCTCGTACGTGTGAGACAGGAGCGCCTCGTACGTGTGAGACAGGAGCGCCTCGTACGTGTGAGACAGGAGCGCCTCGTACGTGAGAGACAGGAGCGCCTCGTACGTGTGAGAGACAGGAGCGCCTCGTACGTGTGAGAGACAGGAGCGCCTCGTACGTGTGAGAGACAGGAGCGCCTCGTACGTGTGAGAGACAGGAGCGCCTCGTACGTGTGAGACGGGAGCGCCTCGTACGTGTGAGACGGGAGCGCCTCGTACGTGTGAGACGGGAGCGCCTCGTACGTGTGAGACGGGAGCGCCCGGTACGTGTGGGACAGGAGCGCCTCGTACGGGTGAGACGGGAGCGCCTCGTAGGTGTGAGAGACGGGAGCGCCTCGTACGTGTGAGAGACAGGAGCGCCTCGTACGTGTAAGAGACAGGAGCGCCTCGTACGTGTGAGAGACAGGAGCGCCTCGTACGTGTGAGACAGGAGCGCCTCGTACGTGTGAGAGACAGGAGCGCCTCGTACGTGTGAGACAGGAGCGCCTCGTACTTGTGAGAGACAGGAGCGCCTCGTACGTGTGAGACAGGAGCGCCTCGTACGTGTGAGACAGGAGCGCCTCGTACATGTGAGACAGGAGCGCCTCGTACGTGTGAAACAGGAGCGCCTCGTACGTGTGAGACAGGAGCGCCTCGTACGTGTGAGACAGGAGCGCCTCGTACGTGTGAGACAGGAGCGCCTGGTACGTGTGAGACAGGAGCGCCTCGTACTAGAGAGACAGGAGCGCCTCGTACGTGTGAGAGACAGGAGCGCCTCGTACGTGTGAGAGACAGGAGCGCCTCGTACGTGTGAGACGGGAGCGCCTCGTACGTGTGAGAAGGGAGCGCCTCGTACGTGTGAGACGGGAGCGCCTCGTACGTGTGAGAAGGGAGCGCCTCGTACGTGTGGGACAGGAGCGCCTCGTACGTGTGAGACGGGAGCGCCTCGTACGGGTGAGACGGGAGCGCCTCGTAGGTGTGAGAGACGGGAGCGCCTCGTACGTGTGAGAGACAGGAGCGCCTCGTACGTGTGAGACAGGAGCGCCTCGTACGTGTGAGAGACGGGAGCGCCTCGTACGTGTGAGACAGGAGCGCCTCGTACTTGTGAGAGAAAGGAGCGCCTCGTACGTGTGAGACAGGAGCGCCTCGTACGTGTGAGACAGGAACGCCTCGTACGTGTGAGACAGGAGCGCCTCGTACGTGTGAGACAGGAGCGCCTCGTACGTGAGAGACAGGAGCGCCTCGTACGTGTGAGAGACAGGAGCGCCTCGTACGTGTGAGAGACAGGAGCGCCTCGTACGTGTGAGACGGGAGCGCCTCGTACGTGTGAGAGACGGGAGCGCCTCGTACGTGTGAGAGACAGGAGCGCCTCGTACGTGTGAGAGACAGGAGCGCCTCGTACGTGTGAGAGACAGGAGCGCCTCGTACGTGTGAGACGGGAGCGCCTCGTACGTGTGAGACGGGAGAGCCTCGTACGTGTGAGACGGGAGCGCCTCGTACGTGTGAGACGGGAGCGCCTCGTACGTGAGACGGGAGCGCCTCGTACGTGTGAGACGGGAGCGCCTCGTACGTGTGGGAGACAGGAGCGCCTCGTACGTGTGAGACAGGAGCGCCTCGTACGTGTGAGAGACAGGAGCGCCTCGTACGTGTGAGACAGGAGCGCCTCGTACGTGTGTGAGACAGGAGCGCCTCGTACGTGTGAGACAGGAGCGCCTCGTACGTGTGAGATGGGAGCGCCTCGTATGTGTGAGACGGGAGCGCCTCGTACGTGTGAAAGACAGGAGCGCCTCGTACGTGTGAGACGGGAGCGCCTCGTACGTGTGGGAGACAGGAGCGCCTCGTACGTGTGAGACAGGAGCGCCTCGTACGTGAGATGGGAGCGCCTCTTACGTGTGAGACGGGAGCGCCTCGTACGTGTGGGAGACAGGAGCGCCTCGTACGTTTGAGACGGGAGCGCCTCGTACGTGTGAGACGGGAGCGCCTTGTAAGTGTGAGAGACGGGAGCGCCTCGTACGTGTGAGACAGGAGCGCCTCGTACGTGTGAGACGGGAGCGCCTTGTACGTGTGAGAGACGGGAGCGCCTCGTACGTGTGAGACGGGAGTGCCTCGTACGTGTGGGAGACAGGAGCGCCTCGTACGTGGGAGATGGGAGCGCCTCGTACGTGTGAGACGGAAGCGCCTTGTACGTGTGGGAGACAGGAGCGCCTCGTACGTGTGAGATGGGAGCGCCTCGTACGTGTGAGAGATGGGAGCGCCTCGTACGTGTGAGATGGGAGCGCCTCGTATGTGTGGGACAGGAGCGCCTCGTACGTGTGGGACAGGAGCGCCTCGTACGTGTGTGAGACAGGAGCGCCTCGTACGTGTGAGACGGGAGCGCCTCGTACGTGTGAGACGGGAGCGCCTCGTACGTGTGAGACAGGAGCGCCTCGTACGTGTGAGACGGGAGCGCCTCGTACGTGTGGGAGACAGGAGCGCCTCGTACGTGTGAGACAGGAGCGCCTCGTACGTGAGAGACAGGAGCGTCTCGTACGTGTGAGACAGGAGCGCCTCGTACGTGTGAGACGGGAGCGCCTCGTACGTGTGAGACGGGAGCGCCTCGTACGTGTGAGACAGGAGCGCCTCGTACGTCTGAGAGACAGGAGCGCCTCGTACGTGTGAGACAGGAGCGCCTCGTACATGTGAGAGACAGGAGCGCCTCGTACGTGTGAGACGGGAGCGCCTCGTACGTGTGAGACGGGAGCGCCTCGTACGTGTGAGAGACAGGAGCGCCTCGTACGTGTGAGACGGGAGCGCCTCGTACGTGTGAGACGGGAGCGCCTCGTACGTGTCGAGCTGTGCAGAACCGTGCATCCACATGTGAATTGAAGCGGCAGCCGGTAAGATTGCTGGCTTTATCTGAAATGTTTTAAGCTGTGGCCACGTGCGATGTTGTGATGGTTAACGTGCTGCGTGTTAAAGGGGCGGGGTCAGCGTGTTAAAGGGGCGGGGTCAGCGTGGGTTCTTGTCTGGGTCTTTGGTCTGGGTGTAAATATGAATGAAATAACTTAAGTGTTATGTTGTGGTGTGATGTATTTGGCATTAAGTAAATACAAAGTAAAGTCAAAGTAATATTCATTCATTGGAGTTTATATTTTGTAATAGTATTTTGTATTTGTATTCTACAGTTGTTAAATATGGTCTGGTGTTTAATGCTGCTAATTTGATGTATTATTTTGATTTGTTGTGTAAAATATTTTCATATTCTACTTTTGATACTGCTAAGTTGATGCTTTACAGTGATTCAAGTTGACTTTTATGCTAGTTTTTGTAACTGTTATTTTACACTGTGACTTAATTATTTACATTGGTGTTTTGTCTGTTTGAAGGTTTTTACCTGACTTTTAATGCCAATGGATCTGCAACATTAAAGAGTGGAAATGTATCTAAAGGCAAAACATTGTATCAGATGAAACAGCTGCTTTGACCCTTGACCCAGACTGACTCCGTCAACAATACTCAACATGCTCTTGTTGTTGAGTTGAGGCTTGAGTTGTTCCTCAAGTAATGTGTGTTAACTGTTAAGCTATTGTTTAGCTGCTAGCTAGTAGCTTGTGATTTGTAAGTTGTAACTTCTGTTAAAAAACAGTGAATAAACCTTAACTTAATATGTTGAGTTTATTTCAATCTGCAGTTAAGCCTTGTGTTTGATAAAAGTCCTTGTTCATGTGTCTTCAACTTAATTTAGCCAAGTAGCTTGTGTTATGCTATATGCTATGCAAATATGGCATGAGTTCAGCCGGACTCATTAGGTGCGGACCTGAACCTAAACATCTGGATTCGAATCCGGACTTGAACCTGAACGTGGGTTTAGGTATGCATCCCTAATTGTAGCTCGTCTTTAGTCATATGGAAGTTCTAAGTTTAAAGGTCCCATAACATGCAAAATCGACTTTTCAGAGCTTTTAACCTTCTTACATTGCTATTTGTGCTTCATATATGTACCCAGAGTGTTTTTTTGATTCATTCCCGCAGTGTTTTCCCCCCTCTCCACCCGCCTCCCCCTCCCGCCCCCTTCCCCCCGGCTCCGCGCTGCTGCAGGATCGTCTCCCCATACAAGCCCCGGAGTTTTTCTGCTTCGATTTACGAGGAAACACGGCTCAAAGAGGCCCAAAACTTCATTAATGATATCGCACTCTTTACTATTATCACAATGGTGAAGGTTTATGTGGCAGTTGATGCAGCAACCAGGAAAATAAATGGAGAGAAGTTCTATCCGATACCGAAAAACCAGGAAATAAGTATATATATATATATATATATATATATATATATATACTTATTTCCTGGTATATATATATATATATATATATATATATATATATAATAGCATCAGCATCAGCCTCAGCCTCAGCCTCAGCCTCAGCATCAGCCACAGCCACAGCCACAGCCACAGCCACAGCCACAGCCACAGCATCAGCATCAGCATCAGCATCAGCATCAGCATCATCATCATCATCATCAGCATCATCAGCATCATCATCAGCCACAGCCACAGCATCAGCCACAGCATCAGCCACAGCATCAGCCACAGCATCAGCCACAGCATCAGCCACAGCATCAGCCACAGCATCAGCCACAGCATCAGCATCAGCATCAGCATCAGCATCAGCATCAGCATCATCATCATCATCATCAGCATCATCAGCATCATCATCATCATCAGCCACAGCCACAGCATCAGCCACAGCATCAGCCACAGCATCAGCCACAGCATCAGCCACAGCATCAGCCACAGCATCAGCCACAGCATCAGCCACAGCATCAGCCACAGCATCAGCATCAGCATCAGCATCAGCATCAGCATCAGCATCAGCATCAGCATCAGCATCATCATCATCATCATCATCATCAGCATCATCAGCATCATCATCATCATCAGCCACAGCCACAGCATCAGCCACAGCATCAGCCACAGCATCAGCCACAGCATCAGCCACAGCATCAGCCACAGCATCAGCCACAGCATCAGCATCAGCATCATCATCATCATCATCAGCATCATCAGCATCATCATCATCATCAGCCACAGCCACAGCATCAGCCACAGCATCAGCCACAGCATCAGCCACAGCATCAGCCACAGCATCAGCCACAGCATCAGCCTGCCCTGCCCCTGGTTCAATAATCCTCCAACACTGTAGAAGCAATTCAGAGACACACACTTCCCTTCTCCACATGAGCAGCAGCAGCAGCAGCAGCAGCAGCAGCAGCAGCAGCGGGGACACAATTCCCTTATGCCAGTGCGGGAGGCTTTTCCGATCGCAACTTCTAATTGCTATATTAATCAATTACAAAGAATCAAAAGCTCATTTGGTGCTTAGTGTGTGCTGCTTTTCCTCCCGGTCTATAATTCCGTGGGTTGTGCTGTGAGCACTGCTGTAAACACAATTAGGTTACTTCCCTTTGCCATTTGTGTGTTTGCAATAAGCAGTGAGTGAGTACATTAGCTTTATGGAATATTGCATATTCTTCCCAATATCCTGTGAGATCATGTAAAACAGTAGGTTTCAAGCTGAATGTGTGCATATAGTGTAGTTGTGTCCTTGGGCAAGTCATTTCGCACACACTGACACATTGTTGGCACAGTTATTTAACATTTATGGCTTGGGTTGTGACAGAGCGGACAGTAAATCGCACCTGGTTCACAGCGCTAACCCGTAATGAAAAAAGGAACGAATTCAGTGGTGGAAGAGGTACTCACTTTAGCTTTTAAAGTCCGGTACAGAGTACAAAGTACAGATGCAGGAGCAAAAGAGTTTTGATGTACATTTTAGGAGTGAAAAGTAAAAGTTTTAATTTTAAATGTGGTGATTTTGATAAAGAAATAATGCTTTATTTTACTCAACTTCTTTGAAAAAAAATAATATTATTATTATTAACTTATTTTAAGTTTTGGATTTAACTTACATTTTATTTGACTGGTTTTATTGTTTTAGGACAAATTGAGCACTTTATATACATTTTGCTGTTTTTTGATGTTTGATGTGCAGCACTTTGGAAACGGTTTATGTTAATACTTGAAGTTCAATCTGTAAAAAATAAAAAAAACATCTTCAGTTAAGTATATATACCTACATTTATGTCTGAAGAACAGTATTTTACTTTTATCTACAAGGCTAATAAAACAGCATGCTATTATTTTACTTCCTGTATATGTCTTCCTATAGGAATATTAGTGGAATTCCTATCTGATTATACAGTTTTAAAGCTGCGACTTGTAAACTATTTGGGTGGAGGGTCCGCAACCTGCTTCATGGAGATGCTGCAGCTTTGCCCGTAACGTTTAAGGGCATTGAATGTATCTATTTCCAAGTGGACGATCAGGTGACGTCCCCAGCTACATGTCAGACCAAAGAATACGTGGTTTTCACTGTATTTTTGGAAATTAAAGTTTATCGGAAGAGCAAATGGCAGACCCTGAAGCATAACGTGCACCCTCATCAAGCAAATGTCCTTTTGCTGATCACCTGACCTCTGCTTCAACTAAATTACTGTCTGCTCGATCATTTGTATGTTTCCTCGGAGACAACAAGCCATAATAAAGTACATCATATTGAGCGCGGGCCGACTCCTGTTGATATAGTTACTCTGAATCAGGCCTGCATTAATGACCAACGCAGCTCAATAATGTCTCGGGCGGGATGAAAGCAGCCCCCCATAAAAACCATCAGAGGCCAATCGATGTGCTTTCATCCCCAGCACGGAAATTGCACTCGTATGGCTCAGACTGTATGAAGGTCCCCCATCCACAGCCGAATCATTAACATCAAACTAGCAGGGAAGAAATCAAAATGTCAGTCGGCCGCTGCAATCCGCCTGCAGATGAGTGCGCCATCATATTTTTATTCAATAAGTCCAGACAGTGAGAGGAACAGAGAGAGAGAGAGAGGTAGGAGACGGTAGGACTGTTCCCAACCGACTGCAGGAAGGACACTGGGCGGGAGCATGGGCACATTTAAAATAGATAATAATAAAGTAAGTATGAACTGAGTATCGAGAGCATGTCATCCACACTAAACAATCATCACACGCTTGACACTATTATTTATTTTATTTTGGTGTTAATGAACATCCATGATATAAACGCCAGATAGAAGCCAAAATCGCACTTATTTGGGACATTTAAATCTGAAAAATAGACAGAACATGTTTAAAATTCAGGTCGGCGTGGGTTCTTGTCTGGGTCTAAATATGAATGAAATAACTTAAGTGTTATGTTGTGGTGTGATGTATTTGGCATTAAGTAAAAAATCTTGGTTACTTTTCTTTGATAAAACAATAGATTGAGGAGATTTTTGATTTTGTTTAAGGGGTATTCTCAGCCTGACATGTAATGTGCCTAAAAATTCAAATTTGGCATCATTTTTTACACCTCAGAGCAGAGGTGTGTAATGCCACATGACTCCTCTTCCTTCGAGCCTGGTTTACACCCGAGCATCAAATCCACGTGGATGTGCTCATGTCGGTTTGCCAAAAAGTCTGTTTGCATCGTGACTGGATGATCACAAAGTCTATTTGGGAAAACTGATTAAAAACTCCTTGGAACTGTTAAAGTTTGGCACAGACAAGAGCATGAGAGTTGATGAATGGTTCTGGTCTGTGTCAGGACGTCAGGAGAGCCTCCTGGAGAGCCCACTTTAGTCCTCCTGACACTTTAACGCGCTCAATATGAGCTGCAGCTGTGGATGGAGTTTAAATCTTCAGTCTCACTTTAAACTTCGACTTAAGAGCGAGAATCCTACAAAAATTGCCTTCGCTTTAAATGTAGTTCTGTTTTTGTGACGTGCGTGTGGCTGCATTTCCACTTTGCCCCAGGTCACTCTTGAAAAAGAAGTCTCGATCTCAATGGTTTTTACCTGGTAAAGTAAAGTTTAATGAAAAAACAGGTAAATATCCCTGAGCCTTAGACATCAGTGGTGGAAGAGGAGGAGGAGATGAAGAGGCTGTTGTCTGTGTTATTGATAGAAAGTATATGAAAGGCTAACCTGACATACACAACAATATCTTTATTTTACACGGGAATTTAATAATTTGACTTTTAAAACAAAAAAAGTAAGTGGATAACATTTTTATTAAACATATATTTCATCTTAAATACCGTACTTTTCTCATTATAAATCACACTTTTCTTTACAACTGTAACAGGATGCAACTTATATGTGATATATATTATATGTTATTTTCACACTGGCGACCACATTTCACACCGCGCTCTAGGCTCCTAGCGACGCAGAAGAAGAACCGGCACTTCCTTGACCTCCGGAGTTTGTGGAGTTGTTTAGAAGTGACAGTAACAAGTATGTACAAGTAAAATTGGAAATAGTCAAAACTACTCAAAACAAGGTTGAGGCTGCGTTCACACTTACACAAACACTGCATCAAAATTGGGACTAAACTGAGGCTAATCCTGGAACTAAACATGGACTGGAGCAAGATTAAACCAGGACAAGACTAAACCAAAGTCTTCAACAAGAACTGGGTATAAGGTTTGATCGTAGCTTTCTGTTCAGCGCACAACTGTAACTGAACTCGATGTCGATGCATGTGGTGCTTTTGCCGTGCGGTGCCTATCGTCTGGTGCTGAAGAACAGACCGGGCACTGCTGTTTAGAAGTGACACCGAGGAAGAACAATTCAATGGATATCGTGATTTGGGGTAATACTGATGCTTTGGTTGTTAGCATGTTCTTTATGCTATAGTTATCTGAATAACTGTTAATGTGTTACATTAACATACCAGACACTTACCACAGTTCTGTCTGTCCGTCATGTAGCTGAAGGTGTTACATTAGCATACTTACACCTATCATGTCCTCTAATCTGTTATTATTTTAAATTGCATTTCAGGATGTTCTTGGTCTTGGATTTTATCAGATAAATTTCCCCCCAAAAATGCGACTTATACTCCAGTGCGACTTATACATGTTTTTTTCTTCTCTATTATGCATTTTTTGGCTGGTGCGACTTATACTCCAGAAAGTATATGCATTTAGAAATATAAATACAAATTGTACGCTGGCCAAACTACTAAAGAAATGTTGGAAGGCTTTGCAGATGAAAACATGAAAAGCTACATCTTTTTGGTATTCGTGTGGCCTCTGCTAATGGTAAACAACAACAACCCAGAAGGAGAAGACTGACCGAGCTAAAAACGTCTGTATTCACAATCAGAATGCAATACTTTTCCAGAATATGAGAGTTATTGATTAAAAAAGTATAAAATTGTATCTGTTTCAGAGTTACAATGGTGTTGTTCTCATCCATAGAATTACTGGACAAAATGTAATAAAAATGGGCTAAAAATACTAAATCAGGCCATATAACTCAGAAGAAGTCTGTGTTTGTTCTACTCACAAAGTGACAGTGACAAGCTCAAGGTAGAAGCCTCAAATCCCTTTTCTGCTTCACACAAACTGTCAAAAACAAATCGCCAAAATAACAAGGAGAGTTAGTTTTTTCATCCCCTTTTACAACTTTACAAATAAATTTCATTTCGAGACACCAAAATCCCAGAAACTTGCCAAATATAACCATCTGTCGGTTTCGATGGAACCGTTCTGACAGAAAGGCAAAAACAGATAGTCATGGAATAAACATGTCAGTCTGCCCATACTTTCACTCCATTTCAGGTTTGGTCCAGTGGTGTCCAAGAGGAAGTTTGGGAAAAGTTTATCTTGACAGAAGGTAAAACAGATGACAATTCAAGTTTTCAAGTTTTTATTTGGATCAAATTCCTAATGCAATATAATTTGTTTAAAGAAAGATAAAGAACTGTTTTCTCATGTTGTGCGTTGTAGCTTTGTTTAAAAAAAAAAATGTGTTCTAATAATAATACTGAAGAAAAATACAGTAAAAGTTATGTATTTATTGTTGATTGAGTGTTGATTTTCACATTGTATTATTATCTAGAAATATAATTGAATGAAAACCTTGCATGCTATACATGCAAGGTTTTCCTTTTTTAAATTTTTCATACACATTTTTTTAAGTAAAACAAAAAACAAAAAACTGAACATAACAAAATGCAGAGAGAACAAACATGCAATATGAGGCATCCAAAAGAGTGAAGACATATTTTCGTAAGTATGTGTCCCATTTGGTCCAACGTCTGTCAAATAAGTCTAGTTTCAAATTAAGATCAAATGAAATCTTTCCCATTTTCCCATTTTTCAAATTTCAGTTCTGATTTCAGTCCTTGATTGTTGGTTCAGTTTGTGTCATTTGTTGTGATGGTTATTTTTCCAAACATGTCCATGTATTGTGTCCATGGCAGGAGTTTTGAGGCCCAGATACATTGTTCTGGAACCCAGTGGGACGCCAATACTGAATAATACAGTTTCATTTTTCACTTCCATATTTCCAGACCCTCTGACAGTCCCAAAACACATGGTTATGATGGGCCACTTGCCAACTACAGTTTCTATTGAAGCATCTTTTTCAAATGAGTCGGTTTTTTATCTCTTGCATTATTAGTTCACTCTCTACACTGCAGTACGCTCCATACAGCCACAACTGCCCTGGGCCGAACATGGCTGCTAATCTGCTCCTATTGTCCCTCTGTCCACCACCAATCACCAGGGCCGTTTCCAGCTTTATGAAGCCCCTCCCACAAATGTATTTTGGGTTCCCGTAATTTCCCATCATTATTCTGAAAAAAAAATACAACCAATAACACTTAAAGGAAAACTACTTATGAGGAACAATTTTTTTTACTCGGTTTTGGGGGCCCCTTGTATCCGGTGAGGCCCTTGACATTGGGTATGGTTGAGACAGGGTTTTTTGTAGCTTTTCCTCACTGAGAAGGAGGGTCAAGGACTAGGTGCGCTCTGGGACATTTGCTTGATTCCTGTGAACGTTGGTTAATCTGCACCTCTTTTATGGGCCGATGACTGTTTCATAGTTTGATTTCCTTCAAGTAAAAGCAACAGTTTTAGAGGCGGCCGTGGTTGTAAATTTAGCCTTTACAAAAATAAATTGAATAGAATTGAAGAGACATATTCCCCCTTCACCCATGTACTGTCCTGGCATAGAATCTTCAACACACAAAATGAAAAAAACAAGTCCCTGCACTGTGTAGGCCATGTACAAAATGCATATTCTTGTACTTTGTCCTTGTTTAGTATAATCAAATCAACAAATTTACATGAACTTTTTTTATTTCTTCAAAAGCACTGTCGTTACAAGCTACAGCATCCACACCCCTCTCGCTCTGGCCTGTCCCATGAACTCCTCCGTGACATAAGCTGCAGGTGAACGCGTATAACGGTCACATCACACTTCTCTCACAGCAAAAGGACGAGTACATAGGCTGGTAATTATAGCAGCACTGTGAATGTTCAAACAGCTATCACCGCCTCAGCTTTCATCCCTTTGATCGGGCCGACTCTATGTTAAATTCAATGTAAGCCAAGGCCTCCTGCAACTCGGCACGGCAAAACAGACAGAAATAAACACAACTTTGTGGCTCAAACGTCAGATGCTCCTTTGGTTTAGTTCTTGAAGTTTGTACGGTTTGAATGTAACATTATGTAAATTTGCTATAGTGATTTGCTGTTGCTCAGGTTGTGTGCGTGTGTGTGTGTGTGTGTGTGTGTGTGTTGAAATATCCAGAATAATAGCTCTCTGTATTTTTATCCCGATCGATATCAGTCTGGTCACTCCGTAATCTCCCTGAGCTCAGATGGGCGCGACTGACCAGACAAACATGGCTGCTTACGATGAAAAAAGAAAAGGCAAAAAATATCACATTTTCTGCAGAATCAATGGGCGAAGCATAAAACTCTGTTAATCTGGAACCATAGAAGAAGAGACTAAAGGACAAATGACCAATGAACTCATCTGTTTCACTTGTCACGGAAATAAAGGCCTGTCATTGCACAAACCGTTTTGAGTTTGACTCGAGAGGCGATGGAGGGCGTGGTGACCTTACTCACTCTTCAGAATGAATTAAAGTGTGTGTTCTTGGTCCCAGGCAAGAGTTACCATAAATAGAAGCCGCATCAACTGAATTTACAAAGAAAGTTATTGTTTTTTTTTACATTTATAGCCACGTTGTAAACATTTACACTGAAAGATGGTAGTGATGGTTGTCTCTTCGACCCATGGGTCCCACGGGTCAGGTTGGGGCGGGACTAGAAACTTCATTGCGGGGCGGTGTTGGGGTTATACAAGGCAGATCGCTGTATCAACTGTAACTATTGTTGCCTGTACTACTTTGACTGGACTCCAGATGCTAATTACTGGTAATGAGCCATTCTCAGAACCTCCAGTGTTTTATTGGACTTTTAGTATTGTACATTTTACGCAGTGGGAGCAATAGTTTTATTAATAGTTTTATTTTGGTCTGGTCCTTGTTTAAGAACATGTTAGCCTTTAATCTTAAACCAGATGACGTTTAAAAAAAAAAATCCTAATTATAACCCCACTTGGGCACAGTTTATGTTGTTGTTTATGGGAATAGGGGAAAGACACACACAGAACATGTTATCTTTGCACAGAAAGGAGGACCCATCCCCGGATCAAACCCATCACCTTCTTGCTATGTGGTAAGTATCTTTACCACTGTCTCACAACGCTAATTCAACTTCCTAAAAGAAGTTTCTGAATGTCACATATCTTTAAAATGAGTTTGAAGTTGTTTTTTGGCCTGTGAGTAAATTCACAGAGGTCTAGTTGCATCTACAAGTTCTATGTTTCAGTTTGGAACTGGCTTTGAGTTTAGTGATTCACTGAAACAAAGAAATTAAACCCTTCACAAAAAGTGTCAAGTCAATGTCTTGCCAAGAGAAAACTAGAGGCTAGACATTGTACTGAAAAACTTTAAGTGTTCACTCCAAAGAGCTGCAATGAGCTCTTACTAGTACACACACTGTAAAGAACAGAATACTATTAAAACTTACAATAACATGAAAGATGATGTCATAGTGCTCATTGTAGTTGCACTTTACTCATCAACACTCATCTTCTCTTCTCTGTCCACTTTGCTGATGTCTGGATGTATAAGCTATTGATTCTGTCTTGGAGGAATATTGTGTATTGTTTGTGTGAATCTTGTGTCATTCAGATTGACGCTCACATATGACAGTAGAATCCTATTATCTGCTCTCAAACGTAGCTTTGTCACTTTTTCAATTTTTCTTGCCATCTCACTTTGGAAACCTGTGACTTTCAGAAATTCACTTTCCTTGGTTTTTAAGTGTGGCTTTCTCCGCTTTCACCCTGATGTAATCTAGTGGTAGAGAACACATGCACTGCAAAGAAAACAGAATTCTAAAATTAAAGTGAAATGCATTTGTAGCATAGTCTCGCTAATAGGTTGGGTTCATGTGACATCCACCATCACGGCGTAGTCCTTATCTCTAATTGAGCTGGAGGAAAGGTTTATGTATTTCTGCAAATACTGGGCCTATCCAAGTCAAACAAAAACTGACACAAAGTTCAACGTCTTCTCTGTCAGTATAAATAAATTAAACCGATTTTTTCACAATATCTTCAGAAAGTGGAGCTAATTTTCCTAGTCCTGGTCTAGCACAAGTTTAATGTGGTGAAGGTGCAAGTGTGAGTGATGGAATTTACATCATTAATCATCATTAATTAATTAAAGTAAAATACCACAGAATAATCTCAAAAAAAATATGACATTTTTCTGCATATTGATCGAGCTTGGTTTTTCATTTGATTTGCTTTTGACAAATAAAAGTGAATTTCTATAGACATTTTAAGTGCATAATAAAGACATACTTCAATAATTGTCATTCAAACATGAACTCTGCTCCAAATCACATGCTTTTCCTAGCCGAGGATTGGCTGTTGACCTCTCTATTAAAAATACTCAAGAATATACAATTAGTGACGACTGAACTTATAACGAAACAAGTGCAACCCACCCTCAAAACTTGAGAAGAATTCCAACCATTTTTGTTGTTTGCATTTGACCCATCCTTTTCCAGATTCTGGGCTGTGCGTTTGTGAAAATGAAAACCGTTGAGTCAGGAATGCAAACCACTCAACCACCAAAGAAACACATATTAACCTTTATTTTACCAGGTAAGGTCTTTTTCATGGGTGACCTGGGGTGAAGGGAAAAACACAACCGCACATCCAATCATAAAAAAAACATTTACACAATTAAGAGAC
This sequence comes from Eucyclogobius newberryi, assembly GCF_026437365.1. Lineage (NCBI taxonomy): Eukaryota > Metazoa > Chordata > Actinopteri > Gobiiformes > Gobiidae > Eucyclogobius > Eucyclogobius newberryi. The sequence continues at coordinate 23,107,465 of NW_027316500.1, read as the reverse complement.
ATTTAAGAACAAATAAAACATTTAAAAAGAGCTTACATTTATTTATTTATAGGATTCTCTTTCTTTGTTTTTTAAAATAGCTCAAAAACCAGTAAGCGAGATCAGTTAGCATATAAAATTAGCATATTCTCACTTAAAACATTGCATCTGGTTCGTCCCATGTAAATGCTATGTCCTTAAATAAATAAATAAATAAATGAAAAAAAATAAATAAGTTCTCCCATCCTCCAGTCCGCTCGAAGAGAGTTCTTAAACGCTCTCTTTCTCCAGTCAGTCCAGCACAGAGAAGCTGTTCATATGGCATAATGACCCTCTGCTCTCCGTAGGGAAGTGCACATTTACATATTACTTTATAAACTAAAATGCCCCATGTGTGAACCTCCTGGCACCCCGAGATGGCCACAGAGCCTTGGCGTAGAGTTCACAGTGGTGGGTGAGCCTGCACATCTCACAGTCATACACAGTCTCGGAGGATTTCAGACATTTTGCTGCATTTATATACAGAGCGTTGCCATAATCCGATTGAGGCATAAAAGTGGCCGATACCAGACGTTTACAAGCTTCAGGGTAAAACAATTCAATTTATTTCTGTAACGCCCAAAATCACCACAGCAGTTGTCTCGAAGGGCGACAGTGAATAAGAGAAGAAAAATACTATTTTTACATATCGTACAGAAGGATTTGTTTGTGTCTAAATCCCAGCCTGATTTATTCAACTTTTAACTCGAAATATTGAGGCAAATTTCGAATTGTTTAGGAAATATTAAATTAGCGCTTGTTTCTTCATTTACTACATACGGTTTCCAAAGTCTCCCATATCATATAAAGTCAACAACAAGTCCGTCTGTAGAAAAATATTCAGGCTGAGCAAAGTAATATGTCTGTTTGCCGTAACCCGACCGACCCGGTATAAAACTAGCCGACTGAAAGAAAAAATATCAGTATTTTGTTTAAAAAACGCCAAAATCTTTTCTTTTTCAAATATTTCGTCAACTCACCTCTTTCCTGAAGCACCGTGTAGAATAATTTCATCGCACTGGTAAACCTATTTTTCATCCCAAGGGACAAATAACGCATGGCGCAACGCATATGCATCTTCATTTTCGGTCCTCCATTTGCTTCTGTTTTAAATAGACCGTACAGGAGGGAAACTATATTATCTTATCAACAAACATGGCGCCGCCCGTGTCCCCCGCATGTTCCCCCGCTCGCCTTCGCTACCAAAATAAAGGATAACGGCGTACAAAAAGTCGATTGAAATATCTTAAAATCGTGTTGATCGAGACGTTTTCCATCATTGACTGTTGAAGCCTGACCCCTGACCCCTGGTGGTCACTCCGAGTCAAAAAAATTATAAATTTTGAGCTTTTTTTTTTGCCTTCAAAGTAAAAAAAAAAGAAAGAATTTACCTACCGCCCCACTTGAAAAATTTGGGTCGGGTTGCAGCAGCAACAGACAATTTATTTGGGGCAGCCTCAGTTGTACTAAAAACAGGGTCCAGATGACTACAACTGAATCTTTTTCTACTAATGTCAAGAACTTTAAACCTGGTTCTATCCATTTGTCATGTTATTTAAATATGAAAACATGACATGATGAAAAAAAAACGTTTTCTTACCTTTTATGTATGTAAACTGCAGAGAAAGTTTCAGTTTGATATCTCTAAATGTAAGTTTCATTCACCAGCAGTGTCTCAACTTAAATTATGCATTTGAATAAAGGAACAGTATTTCATTCATTGTATTTATACAGGGAAAACCCAATGAAAAAAGTGCTCTTATTCATGAGTACCCTGTTACTACACTACACTGCACTGCACTACACTACACTACACTACACTACACTACACTACACTACACACACACACACACACACACACACACACACACACAAACACAGGATATTAAAGCACAAATAAAACATTAAATAAAATACCAATACATAAAAACACATTTACACATACAATATAAGATAAAATGTTATAGAACGAGTGCATTTGTTACAAGTTGTAATAAAATGAACACCACAAACAATGCGTGATGGCTCCTGTCTGGTGGCAACACAACATCTAGCACAGAGTTATCTTAGAGTTCATCTTTTTTTTTTTTTTTTTTACAGTCACTGGTTTACTCTCTCATTTATACACATCCACAAAACAAAACTCTGTGTGATCAGGCCACAGTGGTATGTGAACGTTGTTTGTGAAAATAAAAGGTCCCAAAACAGACAGACTTCTCTTTGTGACATAAATCAATGCTGACATCCTCTTATTTACAAGCTGAAAGTGTTGTATTTTTTACTAAGTCCAAACCGTGTGATGAACTCAGCAGTCACCGGGCCATGCAGAGGCACAGCTGCTCCGCTCAATAGTCCAGAGTCCATACAGCCCGGCACGCTCTGAAGGAGGGTTCCTCTGCTCAGGGATCTGGGATCAAAGCACTTGATCTGTGAAGATACAAATTGCATGTGTGTTGTTTCCCTCTAAGCCCGAAAACCGTCACAGTTCATTGACAAAGAGAGGGAGGAAACGTCATTAAATCTAGAGTAGTGTGTTTTGACACTGTAAGAGCTGTTTCTGACGACAGTGAGGCCAGTGGAATCAACAAGCCAAAAGTAAATCAAAACCACACAAAACTACACCTACACCGATCATTGTTCCCATCCACAGGCTAAGCCTAAAGCCGTCCTGGGAAGTCTAGTCACGGTTTTCTTCTTTGCTGGTTCAGATGGGCGTGGCAGGCGAATCAGGGACATGCATGATTTGTCTGTATCAAAACAAACATACAAGTATGAGTATGAGTTTGTTCTATATGATAAATGACCAAGGAGCTTCTCTTCTTCACATGCATCACAAAAAAGGTGTGACCAGACTCACTCTTTGTAAACAACTGGAGAAATGTATATTCTGGATCCCAAGTATTCCTTTGTCACGCAGTGTAGTAAGGGTCAAGTATGGGTCAAATGCAGGGAACAAAAAGTAAGCATATGTTTCCACATGGGGGTGCACGGTGGCAAAGGCGGTTAGCGCTCTTGCCTCCCAAGAAGGAGATCGTGGGTTCGATTCCCGGACCAGACCAACATCACATGATCTCTCTGGGTGGAGTCTGCATGTTCTCCCCGTGTTACCGTGGGTTCTCTCCGGGTTCTCCGGCTTCCTCCCACCGTCCAAAGACATGCATGTGTGAGGCAAAATTGGTGACTCTAAATTGGCCCTAGTGAATGAATGTGAGTGTGAACTGTCTGTAATGTCTATGTCTCTGTGTTGGCCCTGTGACAAGTTGGCCACTGTCCAGGGTGTACCCCGCCTAAGATAGGCTCCAGTCACCCCGAAAGGGAACGAGCGGTAGAAAATGGATGGATGGATTGTTCCACATTTGATACTTTTGGGTCACGCCTATTTAAGGGCCCAAATTACACGTGTCACACGGCATCAAGGGCACGACATGTTTGATCAGAGACAACTCGCCGTGTTGCACCAGGGCTGCAGCAGAGGTCAAGCCAACTGGCCCAACTTCAAGCAAGGTGCTTAATACTCAACGTATTAGAGGTTATTGAAACTGTGTTACAAAACTCTAATGGGTGGTGGTTGTCCAGAGTGAACTTATGATTACTTGTGTTGTAATTTTGTGATTACATGTGTTGTAATGTTGTGATTACATGTGTTGTAATGTTGTGATTACATGTGTTGTAATGTTGTGATTACAAGTGTTGTGATTACATGTGTTGTAATGTTGTGATTACATGTGTTGTAATGTTGTGATTACATGTTGTGATTACATGTGTTGTAATGTTGTGATTACATGTGTTGTAATGTTGTGATTACATGTGTTGTAATGTTGTGATTACATGTGTTGTAATGTTGTGATTACATGTGTTGTAATGTTGTGATTACATGTTGTGATTACATGTGTTGTAATGTTGTGATTACATGTGTTGTAATGTTGTGATTGCATGTGTTGTAATGTTGTGATTGCATGTGTTGTAATGTTGTGATTGCATGTGTTGTAATGTTGTGATTACATGTGTTGTAATGTTGTGATTACATGTGTTGTAATGTTGTGATTACATGTGTTGTAATGTTGTGATTACATATGTTGTAATGTTGTGATTACATGTTGTGATTACATGTGTTGTAATGTTGTGATTACATGTGTTGTAATGTTGTGCTTGCATGTGTTGTAATGTTGTGATTGCATGTGTTGTAATGTTGTGATTGCATGTGTTGTAATGTTGTGATTACATGTGTTGTAATGTTGTGATTACATGTGTTGTAATGTTGTGATTACATGTGTTGTAATGTTGTGATTACATGTGTTGTAATGTTGTGATTACATGTGTTGTAATGTTGTGATTACATGTTGTGATTGCATGTGTTGTAATGTTGTGATTGCATGTGTTGTAATGTTGTGATTACATGTGTTGTAATGTTGTGATTACATGTGTTGTAATGTTGTGATTACATGTGTTGTAATGTTGTGATTACATGTTGTGATTACATGTGTTGTAATGTTGTGATTACATGTGTTGTAATGTTGTGATTACATGTGTTGTAATGTTGTGATTACATGTTGTGATTACATGTGTTGTAATGTTGTGATTACATGTGTTGTAATGCTGTAATTGCATGTGTTGTAATGTTGTGATTGCATGTGTTGTAATGTTGTGATTGCATGTGTTGTAATGTTGTGATTACATGTGTTGTAATGTTGTGATTACATGTGTTGTAATGTTGTGATTACATGTGTTGTAATGTTGTGATTACATGTGTTGTAATGTTGTGATTACATGTGTTGTAATGTTGTGATTACATGTTGTGATTACATGTGTTATAATGTTGTGATTACATGTGTTGTAATGTTGTGATTACATGTGTTGTAATGTTGTGATTACATGTGTTATAATGTTTTGATTACATGTGTTGTAATGTTGTGATTACATGTGTTGTAATGTTGTGATTACATGTGTTGTAATGTTGTGATTACATGTGTTGTAATGTTGTGATTACTTGTGTTGTAATGCTGTGATTACATGTGTTGTAATGTTGTGATTACATGTGTTGTAATGTTGTGATTACATGTGTTGTAATGTTGTGATTACATGTGTTGTAATGTTGTGATTACATGTGTTGTAATGTGATTACTTGTGTTGTAATGTTGTGATTACATGTGTTGTAATGTTGTGATTACATGTGTTGTAATGTTGTGATTACATGTTGTGATTACATGTGTTGTAATGTTGTGATTACATGTGTTGTAATGTTGTGATTTCATGTGTTGTAATGTTGTGATTACATGTGTTGTAATGCTGTGATTACATGTGTTGTAATGTTGTGATTACATGTGTTGTAATGTTGTGATTACATGTGTTGTAATGTTGTGATTACATGTGTTGTAATGTTGTGATTACATGTGTTGTAATGTTGTGATTACATGTGTTGTAATGTTGTGATTACATGTGTTGTAATGCTGTGATTACATGTGTTGTAATGCTGTGATTACATGTGTTGTAATGTTGTGATTACATGTGTTGTAATGTTGTGATTACATGTGTTGTAATGTTGTGATTACATGTGTTGTAATGTTGTGATTACATGTGTTGTAATGTTGTGATTACATGTGTTGTAATGTTGTGATTACATGTGTTGTAATGTTGTGATTACATATGTTGTAATGTTGTGATTACATGTGTTGTAATGTTGTGATTACATGTGTTGTAATGTTGTGATTACATGTGTTGTAATGTTGTGATTACATGTTGTGATTACATGTGTTGTAATGTCGTGATTACATGTGTTGTAATGTTGTGATTGCATGTGTTGTAATGCTGTGATTACATGTGTTGTAATGCTGTGATTACTTGTGTTGTAATGTTGTGATTACATGTGTTGTAATGCTGTGATTACATGTGTTGTAATGCTGTGATTACATGTGTTGTAATGTTGTGATTACATGTGTTCTAATGTTGTGATTGCATGTGTTGTAATGCTGTGATTACATGTGTTGTAATGCTGTGATTACATGTGTTGTAATGCTGTGATTACTTGTGTTGTAATGTTGTGATTACATGTGTTATAATGTTGTGATTACATGTTGTGATTACATGTGTTGTAATGGTGTGATTACATGTGTTTTAATGTTGTGATTACATGTGTTGTAATGTTGTGATTACATGTGTTGTAATGTTGTGATTACATGTTGTGATTACATGTGTTGTAATGGTGTGATTACATGTGTTGTAATGTTGTGATTACATGTGTTGTAATGTTGTGATTACATGTGTTGTAATGTTGTGATTACATGTGTTGTAATGCTGTGATTACATGTGTTGTAATGTTGTGATTACATGTGTTGTAATGTTGTGATTACATGTGTTGTAATGTTGTGATTACATGTGTTGTAATGTTGTGATTACATGTGTTGTAATGTTGTGATTACATGTGTTGTAATGCTGTGATTACATGTGTTGTAATGCTGTGATTACATGTGTTGTAATGTTGTGATTACATGTGTTGTAATGTTGTGATTACATGTGTTGTAATGTTGTGATTACATGTGTTGTAATGTTGTGATTACATGTGTTGTAATGTTGTGATTACATGTGTTGTAATGTTGTGATTACATGTGTTGTAATGTTGTGATTACATATGTTGTAATGTTGTGATTACATGTGTTGTAATGTTGTGATTACATGTGTTGTAATGTTGTGATTACATGTGTTGTAATGTTGTGATTACATGTTGTGATTACATGTGTTGTAATGTCGTGATTACATGTGTTGTAATGTTGTGATTGCATGTGTTGTAATGCTGTGATTACATGTGTTGTAATGCTGTGATTACTTGTGTTGTAATGTTGTGATTACATGTGTTGTAATGCTGTGATTACATGTGTTGTAATGCTGTGATTACATGTGTTGTAATGTTGTGATTACATGTGTTCTAATGTTGTGATTGCATGTGTTGTAATGCTGTGATTACATGTGTTGTAATGCTGTGATTACATGTGTTGTAATGCTGTGATTACTTGTGTTGTAATGTTGTGATTACATGTGTTATAATGTTGTGATTACATGTTGTGATTACATGTGTTGTAATGGTGTGATTACATGTGTTTTAATGTTGTGATTACATGTGTTGTAATGTTGTGATTACATGTGTTGTAATGTTGTGATTACATGTTGTGATTACATGTGTTGTAATGGTGTGATTACATGTGTTGTAATGTTGTGATTACATGTGTTGTAATGTTGTGATTTCATGTGTTGTAATGTTGTGATTACATGTGTTGTAATGTTGTGATTACATGTGTTGTAATGCTGTGATTACATGTGTTGTAATGTTGTGATTACATGTGTTGTAATGTTGTGATTACATGTGTTGTAATGTTGTGATTACATGTGTTGTAATGTTGTGATTACATGTGTTGTAATGTTGTGATTACATGTGTTGTAATGTTGTGATTACATGTGTTGTAATGTTGTGATTACATGTGTTCCACCAGTAAACATCAAACTCAATTCAATTAAATTTATTTTTGTAAAAATCACAAAATCACAACAGTAGTTTTCTCGGGGGGCGACATTGAACTGTTGTGCAAATAACTTATACTTGAGCTCTGTGTGAGCGAGTGCCATGTGGGAGATGAACTTTTTAAACGAATGCTCATCTGAATATATTCTATGAATTGAAACTGAAAATACAATTTATTAATACATTTTTTAGTTTTTTACTCAGTGTCTCTCAGTTCGGCCTAGGAACAGTGTTTGCCTTATTGCAATAATTATTTTCCTGTTACATACACAAATCAGAATAATATAATATGAAAATCCCTCTAATTAGTACATTTGCCTTTCATAGTGCCCTCATCTAATCATACATTAAATTAAAAGTATTTGTTCTCTCGCTTGGCTGCATGTGATTAAGAGGCCAAAATGTTATTTGGCTGCACACGGTGTAAAAGACACGCTAGTAACGGATGTAAATTAACCTTTGCAAGTGCTGTTTCTTGTCATATTATTAGATGCTTAGTGTCAGAGATTCTATGATTGTCTCCAAAGCAGAGAAAGCTCAAAATGGGTGACTGAAAACGCAGAGCTTAATGTACGTAGACAGGGTCCTGACTCCTGGTGAAGCTGAGCGCGGCGTGCGCCTGCCGGCCCACTAAAGGTGGCAGGGGCGCAGTCACCAGCGCTCTCTTCTGCCCTTATCTTCTATCACCACTGCTCGAATTCGCCTCCGATCGGCCGGCGCCATCGGGCTTCTCGCTCCATAGGCTGAATCTCTTCCTCAAAGGTCCCACACTCCACCCTGGTCCAGTGCTGGTGTGTCATCCAGACCCAAAGATAGCAAGTATAAACTAAACAGAATTGTGAATTTGTTTTATTTCGTTTTTGTGTAATTTTGTCACAAACAGAAAGTCAAAAAATGGTTTTGTTGCTTCTTCTGAATTGGAGAAAACTCTACATGGATTGATATCCAAAATGCCCTCGGTAAATGCTTTGTATAATTCTACACCTGGCTTTCATCAATATTCCGATTTGTGTCATCAAAATACTTGCAATTTTGAGGGACTTTTACTAATAAAATGCCACATTTTACAAAAACTTGAAACAATAAACATTTGTGATCTTTACAGTTGGGATTTCTTCTCCTTTCCACTTGCAGTGCCTCAGCTCAAGTTGTTTCATAGCCAAAACAATCAACACAAAACCGACAGCAGCACGACAAACTGACTCCTTCTTCCTCTTGTTTCCTGCTCAGAGCGTCTGCTGCTGCACTGTGCATGCTCGGTAGAAAGTAGACTTTTTCACGAGCTGTCCCTATGGCCCTGATAACACCGGGGGCCTTCTCACCTCCGTCACCCGCATCATGTCCCCGCGAGAAAGAGCTGCTCTCTCGTCTGCTGATTGGACACAAGGACACTTGTCTTTTCCATCCTGAGAGCGGGGTCCACTGCCACTCTCGCTTCTCAGAGCTCCCCATTGTTTGCCAAGATGGATGCACTTTACATGACATTAAACACAAGTTATTACGCTATACGGGACGCGCTCACCTGTATCTTGTCCTCCGTTCCGATTTTGAATAACACGAGAGAGTTTCACGCGCCATTATTCTCATCCTAACATCGATAGCTTTTGTTTCAATGGTGATATGAGGTGGAATTAATGGTCGCAAACATTTAAAAACAAGTTGTTTACAAGCTGCAATTGCCAATGTGGTAATTTGAAAGGAAAATTGGTGCCGCAAGTCTTGGGTCTCGCTGCGGATGTGTTCGGGAGACGCCTGGAGAGAGTAAATAAACGCTAATGTTTCCCGGTGCGCACGTCCAAATGGCGCTTGTCAAAGAAGGTAATCTCGGCTTCCCATGATGCCGCGCTGCACCGTGGAGTTTGCGAATGTGTGCTTTGTGTTAAGGGGGTTACTGTGAAAAGGAAATGGCACTGATATTTAGTCGTCAAACGTAATGACGGCCGTTTTGATCATCTAAAAAGTCCACATGGTTTGCGCATTCAAATTAGGCTCCAGGATGGTGGGCTCTCAACGCTGTTCCTGTCAAGGCTTTGTGAGAACTACAGAAGAAGAGTTAGACACCATATTCAAAGCGGGAAAGAACAATGTATAGGTTTGAGAGATGGTGGACTAATAATATAATAATTGCAAATTGTAACTTACAGCATTCAGGAAGGGTCTTGAGTTTAATTATATCAGAATTTTAATTTCTGCTATGACTGGCCACAATTATAAAGAGGTTAATTGTTCCTATTAGCATTCCAATCATTGGCTTTGCTGTCATTGTTCACAGAAATTACTTTGAAACTGTGTATGTAAACACTACCATGTGATACAAGTAGAATGTTTGAAGTAAGAGTAGTGTACGGGCCTTGTATTTAATGTAAGTATAATATTTATTGAGCTGCAGTCTTGTAAAACTCATACACTCTGTGGCAGTAAATGCACCGTCAGCTTCAGAAGTGCCAAGTTCAACATAAAGGCTGTTGAATCAAAACAGTCCCATACTAATTATAAAGCATAACCCAAGTGCAGTATGGGAGAACACAGTATCACACAATGTTTACTCAGAGGAAGACACTTGGCTGGCAAAAGCATTGTATATTTGTGCATTATGTTGATTTTTTTTTTTGTTGGATGGGGCCTGGGCCAAACAGTGATGATAAACGCAAGTGATTTTAGGTTCAATTTCAAACCAAATAATACTATGGCTTCCTCCATACCTTTTGTATTGACATACATTGATTCTACTTTTTTAGTCTAGATAGAGGGTGTAAATGAGGCTTGAAATTATGCAAAAATGAAATATACGTGCAGATAAATTAGTAGTACTGTATTGTATCATATATAAAATAAAAACAGTTTAAATATATGATGAGGTACAGCCAGGGGAGTAAAATATACCGGTAATTCCATGGCTGAAGTGTTGGGGAACAGAACAGGAATCGTAAAACATTCTTTATCAATGATTGCGTAGATTGGTTGAATCTGAAGTTAAAAAAATGTCCCTTTTATTGAACACATTCCGTACAAAAAAAGTTTAGAAACCAGATCACCCAATCAAATCAACCTTTAGCATACTGTATTTACTTCCTCTTGATTTGTGAGGTGGCAGTGTCATTTACAGTACTTAGAGAAATCGATGGCCGACTACGTCTTACATGTGGATTTTTAAAATACGAGCCACAAACAATGAACTCTCCATCTGATTTATTAGTACCTTCTCTGTGTTGTTGTGCGTTGACTGAGTAGCAGCAATAAAAGTGTAGGCAAAGCTCTCAGTGAGGCTGTAAAGAAGACAGCTACGGATGACGATAAATACTGACTTTTAAAACAGTGCTGAAAGTGTACTCATGGTTCTTTCAATCAGGAAGGAGAAAAAATCAAATGAGAGGCGCACGAGTCAGTGAACGAGGCAAACGAGTTGTGATGACACCAAGAGGAAATAGAGAAGTGAGGATGTTGCAAAAGAGATGGAAATGTTATCATGATGTATAAGAGAATATTTGGGCAAACTGTAGAAATTACGACATAAATTGCTATATAATTGATGATACAATGTCTAATAAAATACTTGCACTAACAGACAATGAACAGGAAGGGGAGGTCGAGTGCTCCATAAATCCCTGTTATCACTTGCCCCTTTTCCCCGCCCACATACCTGTAATTAGTGGTTTGTATAAAAACTAAAGAGTGATATATGTAGGATTCTAGAATGTCACTAAAAAATAAAACTGTTCACTAAGATGAACTGTCCCTGTGAAGAGGCGGAGCTTATCACTTCTTTGAACAGCAAGTCAATAGTATTTTTTTGAGGTTTACAATGAACAAAATGTAAAACGTTATAGTTCAATACCTGAAAAAAAGGCATAATATGTCTCCTTTAATGGCTTGAATTAAAGGCTGATTGGTTGAGAGGCAAAGGAAGCACTCTGTGATTGGCTGACAGTGACAGAAGCTAGGAACAGTTTTCCAGACTTAATTTATGCTCCAGCTTCATTAAGTCCACATCCTTATAATTAAAGTCACCACTTTGACCAGTAAACCCGGAGCAGAGAGCCACTCGCAGCTTATGATTGAAACGTTCTGCCGGTTTTATTCCACACTTTGGCATGTGATTAAAGACTATAGTTTTGGACAAGCTCTTTGGATCACAGCGCAACATTCAATCAATTAATTGGTAAAGCAATTATGAAATATGCATCGGGAACACTTTGCACTGGCGGGATGAAAGTCTGTCATTGTCCTCTCTCCGGCGACGGGTGTAGCACTGACATTTTAATTGGTGATTTGTGACTGTCTTTTTCTAGAGATGCTGCACATTTGACGGCGGCAGCTGCGAGAGAGTTTCTAGGACGTTTCTGAGAGAATGCAGGCTTCTAAGCTGGTCTCACACACGCACGCTCCTCCACAAACACACACGTTACAGTCATTGAAATGGAGTAGTCTGACTGAGCCTTGTGTGGGCTCACTGACGCCGTTGATTAAACATTAAGGAAAAGATATAATGCCATTTTTACCATTGTGAGCTTTCCCCGACTCTTTGTGCGATCACTTCATCTTTGCCCTTGAACTCAAACACTTTGCCAAGTGACAGGAAGGAAAGAATAATGATAATGAATTATGCATATATCAGATCTGGAATTCATCTTTATCCAACTTTGGGAAACTCGGTGCGTTTGAGGACCCCGAGTGTTATTTGTCACGCGGCTGACAGGAAACATTGCAGCAGTAAGAATCAGGCAGAAAGTAGAACGCCACAACTATGTACACCGTCAACGCTGGGGCTTAAAGGGAAATCGAGTTTGCGCAATAATTATCCCATTTTTGAGCTCGCATTAGAGATTATTGAGTAAGAGAATTAGTGCTTTCATGGAATAAACACAGCCCTTGTCTTTCAAAGAGATGTTTCTGTTTTCTCTGTCTTCAGAAACAGAAAGCCTGAAAACTGAATGCAGAGGAATTTCACAAAATGAACGAAGTAATTGGTTCAAATGTACAAAGGGATGCGGCATAATGGCAGACAGAGTACTGTGAAGCTGAAAGTGTGGTTCTAAGTAGTATCACGCTGAGCTTTAGGGTACACAGAGGCGAGTACTAGTACAACACACTTACATTAGTACATTAACACAACAAAAACATTACATTAGTAGTTTTGTGACGCCGAACTTTTACCTTAACTTGAATACCATTGTGTTTGACGGAACAATAGTCTCTTTATTAAATGTTTTCATGACTTGTCCCATTCATAATTATTTGAACATTAAGTGCTCATCAAAGATCTGAATAAAATGTCTGGGGAATTTTCTATGGAAATCTGGGAAATATTTACACAAGTAAGCCGAAAGGTTTCTCTACTATTTTGTACTCCATGCTGTATTACTTGAGTACAATTTTGGATACTCTACTCACCTTTAACAGTACATAATGGTTGTACTTTAGATACAGACGTTGTTATCTAAATAACCTAAATGCATCCCCCTCACATATAGTTTTCCTGGTGTCAGTGGACTGTAGTATACAAACAGCTGCGGTTACATGAGCCCTACAGATCTGATCACTGTCAGATTTTTGGAGTTAAAAGATTATTGTGATATGTAAATAGAAAACACATCTGAATTCTTTCTGATGGTCCCTCTGATTGTGCAGTTTGCAGTCATTTCAATCAAATTAAAGGTCCATAAAGCAGTTATTAGTCTGACAATGTTCATATCTCCAAGAAAACCAACACCAAGCTAAAAAAAAGAAACACCAAGAAAAAAAGTTAATGTTTAATGTCTTAAAAATGTGAATGAATATCCACAAAGGAAAATGTGTAATTCTACAATTACAAACACTTGCTATGCACCCTTTACCTGCTGCAGACCTGGGACTGCCTTAAAGGAATAATAGAGGATTTTTGGTGCACAATCTGAGTCTCATTTCCTGGTGGCGTGGACAGCCGAGTTCTCCCACATGTCAATCATCCCTTGCGTCCTATTGCACACCTGCAGCCTCGTTCCCAGGATAGCAGCACGTTTCCCTGGCTGCACATGCGTGGTTGATATGCCGGTGTGTGTTTAGCGAATTCCTTCAGTTACAGTATTTCTCTGTCATGAGAAATACTGTGTTCGAGCTCAGAAGAGACGAAATACTGCGGAGACGATGAGATCCGTCGCACTAATAAACAAACGCACGTGTAGCAGCGGGACTGTAGCATGCTTGCTCACGGCGTTTGATGGTAGGCGTTTGATCTTAGAACGAACAGGAGAGTGGAGGTGAGTGTGCGCATTCGCATTTAACAGTCGCTTGAGTTCTCAAATCGGCAAAAAATCCTCTATTATTCCTTTAACCATGCAGCATTTCCACGTTCAAACGCATGCATTTTGTTTTCTACATTACTATATCCATATAAATATTCACCTTTGCTGCTTTGAGGATCAACAAACACATCACTGAACCTGTACTATTTCCTTTTTTCCCTCCACAGTTTTTACAGTACATTTTTAAATACTGTTATGTATTTAAAAGAAAGCTTTTCCACTTTCAAACTCATGCATTACTCCATTTTAAATTTAGTCACACTCCATTGACTCAATTGGCAATTTGTTCTGTGCATTTAACCTATCCACTCTCTCTGGTGAGGGCCCCCCATTAGCGCCGGGTGGGCAGGCACTAAGGAGTGGTTTGGGACCTTCTATGGATCCAAAGCGCCCCCCAGTCTTGTGCAGGGACTGGATAATTAGCCTGTTGTACATGTGTTTCAGTGGGTCAGTGAAAGTGGAGCACACAGTTACAATGGGAGAACAAAGCAGCGCTGCACAGGCTTGGACAGGCCAGGATAATGCGAGCGTGTCAGACTTTGTGTTTGGCAAATGCAATGCACAGTATGTTGTACTATATATGAGGCGATCAAAGTACTGTCATTGTTGTTGTCAAGCCATTCACACACTGCTGTTCACTGTTGACAGGAAAGAGTCATAGATGTAGTCAAACCTTTCTTTAAAAGGAAAAGAGAGCAAATGCAGTGACACAAATCTGATAATCATTTTGATGTATACTATTTACTTTGTGTTGCAAATTAGACACTTGAATCCACAGGGGACAAAGTTTGGGATATTTGAACCATTACTTCTCCATAACAGGTCAATAATTATAATTCTTCAAATAAATTGAGCTTTGGGTTTCAGATGTTCAACTCTCCATGAATAATACTGTAAAACAACAGATGTTTGTAGGGTCATGTGGTCACAGCCTCCAAATCTATCATTTTAGGGCGTGTTTTGTACGTGATTTGATTGAGGCAACTTCTGGTAGCTAAGTATGCTTTGTTTGAGGAGATGTGAACGTATCAAACCAAACAAGTGCACATCTGGTTAGTTTGAAATCAAATCTTTAGTCCATCAAACGGATCATAAAATAGCTTACCGTATTTTCGTAGTTTGACCGGGGTGCGACTTATACTCCGGAGCGACTTATATGTGATGTTATTATGATATTATTGTTAGCATGTTCTTTATGCTATAGCTATCTGAATAACTTTTCATTTGTTATGTTAACATACCAGACACTTACGACTGAAAGTGTTGGATTTTATCAAATCAATTTCCCACACTTATACTCCAGTGCGACTTATATATGTGTTTTTTTCTTCTCTATTATGCATTTTTTGGCTGGTGCGACTTATACTCCGCAACTTAGAGTCTGAAAAATAAGGTAATATGCCCACATCTACCAAGAACATGTGGGGGAAATTAGACTATAAACAGTTTAGAAATTCACATTTACTTTACATCCAAGAGTTACCAGCCAATTTTAATTCAATACGTTTCCAGTGTCTTTTATATTGACTACATTTTGGTGTGCCAAACTGCAGATTCCAACTAATTTATAAAAAGTTGTCATCCGAGGGAACGCCCACAAATGGACCGCTGCGGTGTGCGCAATACATTCATTATAATGTCTGTGGTGTGCGCAATCCATTCATTATAATGTCTGTTGTGTGCGCAATCCATTCATTATAATGTCTGTTGTGTGCGCAATACATTCATTATAATGTCTGTGGTGTGCGCAATCCATTCATTATAATGTCTGTTGTGTGCGCAATCCATTCATTATAATGTCTATTGTGTGCGCAATCCATTCATTATAATGTCTGTTGTGTGCGCAATCCATTCATTATAATGTCTGTGGTGTACGCAATCCATTCATTATAATGTCTGTTGTGTGCGCAATCCATTCATTATAATGTCTGTGGTGTGCGCAATCCATTCATTATAATGTCTTTGGTGTGCGCAATCCATTCATTATAATGTCTGTGGTGTGCGCAATCCATTCATTATAATGTCTGTTGTGTGCGCAATCCATTCATTATAATGTCTGTGGTGTACGCAATCCATTCATTATAATGTCTGTGGTGTGCGCAATCCATTCATTATAATGTCTGTGGTGTGCGCAATCCATTCATTATAATGTCTGTTGTGTGCGCAATCCATTCATTATAATGTCTATTGTGTGCGCAATCCATTCATTATACTGTCTGTTGTGTGCGCAATCCATTCATTATAATGTCTGTGGTGTACGCAATCCATTCATTATAATGTCTGTTGTGTGCGCAATCCATTCATTATAATGTCTGTGGTGTGCGCAATCCATTCACTATAATGTCTGTTGTGTGCGCAATCCATTCATTATAATGTCTGTTGTGTGCGCAATCCATTCATTATAATGTCTGTGATGTACGCAATCCATTCATTATAATGTCTGTTGTGTGCGAAATCCATTCATTATAATGTCTGTGGTGTGCGAAATCCATTCATTATAATGTCTTTGGTGTGCGCAATCCATTCATTATAATGTCTGTGGTGTGCGCAATCCATTCATTATAATGTCTGTGGTGTGCGCAATCCATTCATTATAATGTCTGTGGTGTGCGCAATCCATTCATTATAATGAAGAGCTGTTGAAGAATGAAGTGGTCCAACAGCCAGAGTTTGAATCGTTGCCATAGCGATGGAAAGCACTAGCTGCGGGGAAAGTGATGTCTGCTTTGTTTTAACATCAACCTAACAATCCGTCTCTTTCTGTGGTAACGCCACAACAACGACTTCAATTAAACCTCAGTCGTGCTCTTAAAACACACACATTTCACCAGAAAACGTCTCCATAAGATGGAAAAAGTTATTTTTTCTATTGAATCAACTGAAAGTTTTCACCCCCGCTAGACGACGCCCCCACTATGACACGTAGCAGACTAAATGTACGAGTACAAGTGTAGATGTTCCTGTCCTCTGCACTAATAAGTGTGCACATGCCCTTATATGGAGTCTTGCACGCTTCACTATCACATGGTCTACAAGTGCTCGTCTCCTTTAACAGAAAGAGTTTCCTTGAGTGCCGTCACTGTGCACCCTTTAGTCACTGTGCATCCTTCAGTCACTGTGCACCCTTTAGTCACTGTGCATCCTTCAGTCACTGTGCACCCTTTAGTCACTGTGCATCCTTCAGTCACTGTGCACCCTTTAGTCACTGTGCATCCTTCAGTCACTGTGCACCCTTTAGTCACTGTGCATCCTTCAGTCACTGTGCATCCTTTAGTCACTGTGCACCCTTCAGTCAATGTGCATCCTTTAGTCACTGCCCACCCTTTAGTCACTGTGCATCCTTTAGTCACTGTGCACCCTTTAGTCACTGTGCATCCTTTAGTCACTGTGCACCCTTTAGTCACTGTGCATCCTTTAGTCACTGTGCACCCTTTAGTCACTGTGCACCCTTTAGTCACTGTCCACCCTTTAGTCACTTTGCATTCTTTAGTCACTGTGCACCCTTTAGTCACTGTGCACCCTTTAGTCACTGTGCACCCTTTAGTCACTTTGCATCCTTTAGTCACTGTGCACCCTTTAGTCACTTTGCATCCTTTAGTCACTGTGCACCCTTTAGTCACTTTGCATCCTTTAGTCACTGTGCACCCTTTAGTCACTGTGCACCCTTTAGTCACTGTCCACCCTTTAGTCACTTTGCATCCTTTAGTCACTGTGCACCCTTTAGTCACTGTGCACCCTTTAGTCACTGTGCACCCTTTAGTCACTTTGCATCCTTTAGTCACTGTGCACCCTTTAGTCACTTTGCATCCTTTAGTCACTGTGCACCCTTTAGTCACTTTGCATCCTTTAGTCACTGTGCACCCTTTAGTCACTGTGCACCCTTTAGTCACTGTGCACCCTTTAGTCACTGTGCACCCTTTATGTCAAGGAGTTATCAAACCCACTTGGGCTGTGTCAAAGTCAAATATTCACTCATTTCCTCCTTGTCAATGCCATTTAAAGCATAGACCAGGGGATTAGCCGGGACAATAAACTGAATCCCACCTTTAACATGCTTGATATATTCATAGCTCCATTTCGGCCCATGCTACACACTTATCACCTTCATTTCGGTTCCGATATTGCTGGTGGGATGTGTGTAATTTTCTCGGCAGGGCTTTGAATTTCCTGGCTGTCTTATCATCACGCCGCTGCCCTTTACTATTATGAACTTTGGAGGATGATATGAGACGGCGCCTTTGTGTCCTTTCACCGGAGCAACGCAAGGGTAATTCCACGACTTCTCACTGTTGCGCCTCGGAGGGAATGTCACGACAAATTATTTTGAAAGTATTTGAATAGCCGATTTCCCATTGGAGCGGCTCACGTAGAAGGCACAAATGAACTGTTTAGAACGTTTGGTGTTGTGTAGATTACCAGAGGCAGCGCAGGCCGGACCCACACAACTTTCCAATTGAGACGAGATATTACGTTTAGTTTTCAATTGCTCTTTGTGTTCAACGTGACACATTTAGAATTGTCAAAGCTTTTAGTATTAAGGTGTTAAAAGCATTACGGTGAAGTCTGTTAAAATATAAGACAATTATAAGAGGAACAGTTGAAACATGTGTCAGTATCAGAGCCGTCCTGAACTTTAAGCAAAAAAGGGGTCTTCAGTGGCCCCTCTTTTACAGTGATAGGGGCCCAAACCTTTTTATTTTAAATGTCTGCTTAAATAATCAACTTTTTAAGTTTAAGTTTATTAAATGTTCTTCTTTTTTCTTTTTTTTTAAATTAGCACAATGAATGTACATCATTGACAGAAACGTTTTATTATTATTTTTATTTTAATTAGCACAATAAATGTACATCATTGACAGAAACGTTTTATTATTATTTTTATTTCAATTAGCACAATAAATGTACATCATTGACAGAAACGTTTTATTATTATTTTTTACAGGGACAATGCACAATAATCAACGTTTCTGTAAATGTGCCATTATTAGCGGTAGTTCAGCTAGTTTACAACTGTAGTCCCGGGCAATGTGTAAAATGCCAGCATTATACAAAACATACATTTACAATATATACAGAATAATTAGGATTTGTAGAAGGTTTGGTTTAGGTTAGGAGTCCATACAAAAACAGACACTGGGTGAAGCATGTACAGAAATCTGCACTGAAGTCCCTAAACCTTTATGCACAGGGCTCCCAGCTCCTCACACTTGAACTAGCACTGTTTAAAGATTCTTCTCTGAAATGGCCTAGTATTTTTCATTTTAATCCCCTTCACATTTCACGTACGTGCAGAAAATGTCCTGCCATCTTGGTCATGAGCTCAATGCAAATTTAAGTTCAGGTTCAGGTAAAATTACCAAGAAGTAGAATTGGTTTGCAGTTGGAGTTCCATAAATAAGTTATGGAAAGAGTAAAGAACTGACATGAAATATAGGTAATAAAAAAGAAAGTGCCCCACAGTCACTACCATTTTCACACTAAATTGCCACAGCTAAACTCTCAAAGCAAAAACAAATCATTTACACTCTGGGATATTCAGATCTTGTACTGTATTGAAACACCTGCCCACACTTCACGAGAACCACTAGTTGCATTTATAGCAGAAAGGTTATGTTAAGTTTCTACCATTAAGAGTCCTCTGCTTAATATTCACAAGTGCAGAGCAGACTGCTTTGCCCGCCATATCATTATTCCTCTTGATGTCACTTCCCACTTTGACCTTCCCAGAGTGCACTTTTCAGATAATTCCTGATTACTCCCCATTTGCCACATTACCGCCGCCGCCCGACCTTGCATTGCGTTTTAAGATTCCTCCACAACCATCAACGCAAATGTCTTGTTGATTTCCCCCCCAGACTGCGCACCACATGATTTATAAAGTTTGGGAACATTTACTAAAGCCCCGCCCCCTTTTCTCTGACCTTGTGGCTGATCATTCTCACAAGGGTGACGCTGCACTGCCACACAACTTTGCATACACAGGTTTTTTTAATTTATCTCTTCGCAGGGAGGTCCGCTGAGTCCGGGGAGCGTTTGATGAAGTTGCTATCAGCCTCAATGAAAGGAATAATTAGCAAAACAACACATACATAAGTCCCCTATTAGATTAAGACCCGGTTTTGTGGCAGTGGTGGGAGCGGGAGGGGCGGAGTAATGTAATTGGTTACAAGGCGACACGCAGAGGGAGCCGAGTGGGAAATGAAAGAGATATGGAACCTGCCGCTTTGTATCTCCTCTGTTCCTGTTGAGACTGGATGGTGCGAGCAGAGTCCAGCAGACAGATTATATAGTGGTGCTTTTGCTAAATTATAGCCTAAGCAGGGATGTTATCATATTGTTGAACATTTGAGATTGAAGATATGTGCAAATAATAAGAGAAAAAAAGAAGAAAGAGCATGTTTTGAAATGTTTTAGCCCTAAACGTATTATTAGTATGTATCAGATAGCACTTATGTTTTGGTAGAATACATTTTCTGAAAAGCATCTTTTTTTGGTCAAGACAGTGATGAAGTTTGCAGTATTTCAGTGACACACAAGTCAGTAAAGAATGGTCCATAAAGCCAGGCACGGATTGAGACTGATACAAAACCTAAAAAAGTAAAAGTAAAATCCTGTCATGATCAAATAAAAGGTCAGAAACTCAATGATGTTCAAGTAGCAAGTCCAAAGTGACCCTTAATTGCAATATTGAGAAAACTGCTGGCCAGCCCCTTTAAGCTATGTCACCCTAAATGTCCTTTAAACCAGTGTGTCACAAACTGTGGTCCGGTGCTCCGCAAATTGAGAATTGTTTTTATTTAGAGGCAAATCTATTCATGTTTAAGTCCATTCTTGGGTTAATCATTATTTAGAACTACCTTATCCATGGTTTAGCTTCTTTCTCGACCATGTTGAGCCCTGGTCTAGACCTGATACTGTCCGGGTTTAGATCGGGTGCTACTCAGAAAGACAAATATAATATCAGTGGTTACAAGTTTGAGAACCACTACTCTAAACAAAGCACTGCTATAAAAATGTATCCCAAAGCTGCTCAGATTTGGCCCTGGATCTGCGTCTGAGGAGTGGAGAGGATTCTGTGCCTCCATGATACGTTCACACTCAGCACTTTATAGAAACCTTATAGCTTTGAATTATTTGTTGGTCTCTTCATCTCCTTTATATCAAGCTTTTTAAAGAAACAAATGTAGAAGTAGAGACTGAACTTAATTTGAACAGGACAATGAATGTGACTACATTTGTTGAATGCCATTGCAGCAGGGAAGAAACTGTGGTATGATGAATGGTAACAAGATGGAAATTTAGCTTTTGGAGTTTATTTTTGTCATTATATGAAGCCGTGAATAACTAAACATCTTAAAAACAAATCCGATTAAACATTACCGACCCTTATCTGGGCCGAGCGTGCGTTAGATCACATAGTTTCTGCCCTAAATCTAAAATATCTGGACATCACTTTCCACCTTCTAATATTGTCAAACAGTGTCTCTAGAAGTTTGTGTTTGTGAATAATACACTTTATTGTAAAACCCTGTACATAGAACGTTTATTGACATTGACAATTAAAATGATACAATCTTGATAAAATAGTAAAGGTTTTTTACTGTGAAGCTGTTTTACATGACTGATTCACTCATCTAAATTTAATAAACAGTCAATTGTGTAAACAGCATTTGCTATTGTTTTTTTCTTAATCTATTGATAATTAATCAAATCACCAATACATAATCTTAATAAATGTTTGGTTTTGTTATGAGACGATGGTTAAATCATTCCCCAAATGAAAACCTAAATCAAAGCAGAAATACTGAAACTCAGATCAAGTCTGTTTGTGACGCCGGTGGCATTAGTTTCAATGCAAATTCCTCGCCGCCATCCCTGCCTGTGTGGGGTTTAGTGGTGCATGCTGGGATAGCGTGACAACAACTGTGGCTGTAGGCAACTCCAACAGACACATAAATATATTCAATAGAAGCAGCAGCAGAGGCCCCCGCTGTTTACTCTGATATTTACCATTACTTTTATGGCAGAAATAATATGTGCAGTTTACCTGGATTTACACATATAGCACTATGTCTTTTTAAGTACTACTGCAAACCTTAAAACCGGACAACCTCCCCTGAGTCTGCGAAGTGGACCCAGGTTTGTTGCTCTGAAGCTAAATTTGGCCAAAACAATCACCCAGTTGAGGCTTAAATAATTATGTCTTTGCAAGAAAGTGGATTGTGAATTTCAATTACACCCAAGTATTATTTCCCGTTTCCCCAAATCCAATTTTTGCACATAATAGTAACAGTTCACAAAGACATTGCTTCCCAAGCTGACGTAGAGTGAAGCACCCGACCGGCCTGTTTCCATGTACCTCCCTCCCTCGTGTGTATCCAGCTTTACCTGACCGTTCTAATCGCTCCTGTACTGTGATCTCACAAGTGTGTCGTATAAATGGCTGCTGCATTTTGTTTATCTTTGCCCATCCATAATACATAGGGCATCCAAATCCCACTGGTGTGTGGGGGATGAGACATGAGTGGGGGAGAGAAGGGGAGGGAGAGAGAGAGGGGGGAGAGAGAGAGGGAGGGAGAGAGAGAGAGAGAGAGAGGGGGGAGGGAGAGAGTGAGGGAGAGAGAGAGAGGGGGGAGGGAGAGAGAGAGGGGGGAGGGAGAGATGGGGAGGGAGAGAGAGAGAAGGGGAGGGAGGGAGAGAGAGAGAGAGAGGGGGGAGGGAGAGAGTGAGGGAGAGAGAGAGGGGGGAGGGAGAGAGAGAGAGGGGGGAGGGAGAGAGTGAGGGAGAGAGAGAGGGGGGAGGGAGAGAGAGAGAGGGGGGAGGGAGAGATGGGGAGGGAGAGAGAGAGAAGGGGAGGGAGGGAGAGAGAGAGGGGGGAGGGAGAGAAGGGGAGGGAGAGAGGGGGAGGGGAAGAGAGAGGGAGAGGGGGAGGGAGAGAGAGAGGGAGGGGGGAGGGAGGGAGAGAAGGGGAGGGAGAGAGAGAGGGGGAGGGAGGGAGAGAGAGAGGGGGGAGGGAGAGAGAGAGGGAGAGAGAGAGG
Organism: Eucyclogobius newberryi; assembly: GCF_026437365.1. Lineage (NCBI taxonomy): Eukaryota > Metazoa > Chordata > Actinopteri > Gobiiformes > Gobiidae > Eucyclogobius > Eucyclogobius newberryi. The sequence goes on along the minus strand of NW_027316500.1, from coordinate 23,084,618 downwards.
GGGAGGGAGGGAGAGAGAGAGGTGGAGGGAGAGAGAGAGGGAGGGGGGAGGGAGGGAGAGAAGGGGAGGGAGAGAGAGAGGGGGAGGGAGGGAGAGAGAGAGGGGGGAGGGAGAGAGTGAGGGAGAGAGAGAGGGGGGAGGGAGAGAGAGAGAGGGGGGAGGGAGAGATGGGGAGGGAGAGAGAGAGAAGGGGAGGGAGAGAGAGAGGGGGGAGGGAGAGAAGGGGAGGGAGGGAGAGAGAGAGGGGGGAGGGAGAGAAGGGGAGGGAGAGAGGGGGAGGGGAAGAGAGAGGGAGAGGGAGAGGGGGAGGGAGAGAGAGAGGGGGAGGGAGGGAGAGAGAGAGGGGGGAGGGAGAGAGAGAGGGAGAGAGAGAGGGGGAGGGAGAGAGAGAGGGAGGGGGGAGGGAGGGAGAGAAGGGGAGGGAGAGAGAGAGGGGGAGGGAGGGAGAGAGAGAGGGGGGAGAGAGAGGGAGAGAAGGGGAGGGAGAGAGGGGGAGGGAGAGAGAGAGGGGGAGGGAGGGAGAGAGAGAGGGGGGAGAGAGAGGGAGAGAAGGGGAGGGAGAGAGGGGGAGGGAGAGAGAGAGGGGGGAGGGAGAGAGAGAGGGGGAGAGAGAGAGGGGGGAGGGAGAGAGAGAGATGTGAGAAAGTGAGAGAGGGTGGAAGACAGAAGGGACAAGGGAAAGAGAGTGAACGAGAGACAAAAAGGGTTAAAAATAAAGAGAGAGCGTGAAAGGGCATGAGCAAGAAAGGACAAGAGCGAGAGAGAGAGAGAACGAAAGCGAGTAAAACAGACAAAAATGAGTGAAAGAACTTGAAAGGGTTTGAGCAAGAAATGACAGGAGAGTAAAAAAGGGGGCCAGAAAGAAAGAAGTGTGCGAGAGAGGAAGGACACAAGAGAGAGAGTGAAAGAGAGACAAAGAGGGGGGCAGATAGAAAGACAATTAAAGCCGCAAGCGGCATCCAACGGCCCTCGCGGGCCGCCGGCCTTCCGACTCTGCGCTTTCGACTTGATAAAGATGGCGCCCTTATTGTGTTGAATTAAAAAAGAATTTGACAGACGGCGACACAATTGACATGGCAAATCCAGTGCAAATGAACACAAGTGTCGGTCAAATGTGCGGGTCCGCCGCACAGAGACCGTGACACTTGGAATAAAAATATGGATAAGTTTTGATGCTCCGCTTGTGTAGATGATTTTCCCCAAATATGAGCTTGATCGAGCTATTGCCCTTAGAGGAGTTTGATAAAGTGTGAAGCGTAAATGTGAACATTTCAGAGATTTCGCTGTTTTCCCATTTCTGACATATATTTGCGGGTCCGCCACACAGAGACCGTAGCACTTAGAATCAAAATATGGATAAGTTTTGATGCCCCGCTTGTGTAGATGATATTCTCCAAATATGAGCTTGATCGGACAATCGCCCTAGGAGGAGTTTGTTAAAGTGTGAAGCGTAAAAATGTGGTGATTTGAGCGATTCTACGATTTTCCCATAAGGACAACATGGGATGTTTCTGTCATCGCTACGGTTACGCCGTAAAAAATATGACTTTGGCCCTCATACTTTTATGATCAGGATGGCAAATTAGAATTTTGTTCAAAATATCATGTCATTTGGAAAAACTCTATTGTTTATAGGCCACTCTGAAGGCCAAATAGTCAGAATTCTGGGAAACGTTTGCGGCTCCGTCGCACAGAGACCGTAAAAGCTATCCTTAAAATTTGGATAACTTTAGATGCCCCACTTGTCTAGAGGACGTACACCGATTTTGAGGTCGGTGGGCAAAACGCACTAGGAGGAGTTTGTTAAAGTGTGAAACAGAAAAATGTGGATATTCGAGAGATTTAGCGGTTTTCCCATAGGGATAACATGGGAGGTTTATGTCATCGCTACGACTACGCCGTAAAAATTAAGGCATTTGTCTGATTGGCTTTTTTGATCGGGACGCCAAAATAGAATTTTGGGTAAAGTTTAGAAAAATTTGGTAAAACTATTTTTTGACCTTCAATGTTAATTTAAAGGTCACTCTGTAGGGGGCGCTATCGCGCACATTTCAATTTTGTCATCATAAACTGGTCCAAACTAGAAAGTTGAACAACTGATTCAAATTTGGTTGAAGAAGAAGAAGAATATTCCGATGCGAAAACAATGTTTCCCATTTTTCAAATATCATAAACTATACATTTTCGGAAAGCGCTCGCGCTTTCCTACCTCATGGTGTGGGTCCCTGGTCACTGACGGGTACTTTCGTTAATTTTGAGTGGGCTCCGCCCACTTTGTGTTTTTGGCCCTCTATACAGTAATAATGTTCAATTTTTGCATTACATGCTTATATGCACGGAACATGCAAGAGATGGGGAACGTATTCGTGAGCTACGCGGTATCCGCTTCGCGGTCGTCATCTCAATGTAAAGTGCTCGTTTAGTGCGCACTTTTGCACGGGCTTCGCCCGTTTACAACGGTAATGTTCCATTTTCCTACTACTAATTAGTATGCACGGGGCGTGCATGAGTGAAGGAGTGCGTTAGTGAGTGTTTGGAAGTGGGCGAGCGCTTCGCGCTCGATTTCGTGCGCACTACGTGCGCACTTTCGCAGCCGTGCTTCGCACGGCCTTACGAGATTAATAGGCCTCTCGCCAGCTTGTGGCGCTCGGGCCTAATAATAATATTTTTAGCAAAAACAATATAGCCGTTTCCACTATAACAACAAATGATACATCGTTTGAAATCTCTAAGCCTTCCCGATGCCGTCATGGGGTGGAATCATCATTACGAGCGCTTACGCGCTCGTCACTCCCTATTCCGTCGGGATGCCCCGCCCACTCCCCATAGACTTCCATTGATTTGAGCAGATACAAGCATGACCCATGCCTGCGGCATGTTTGGTCAGACAGTTGCAACGCTGCCTTCGGCAGCGTTGCGGGAGCAATAGGCCCTCCGCCCTGCTGGGGCTCGGGCCTAAATAGCCAGGAATGGTGTGAGCGACAGAAAGGACAGAGCCGGAGTGAAAGAGAGCTAGTCCGCTAATGGTGTAAGGCAAACAGGCTCTGAACAAAGTGACACAAATGCATATAAGCCGCGGCGCGCTCTGCTCCAGCGCTCGCTCCAGCCTGACTCCAGAGTCTGGAGGCTTAGGACGGCTTTAGGCTGAGTTTGATCCCACTCCTGCTCCACACCATTTCCAATGAGTTGTCTAAGTATTGCACCTCACCTGTCTGCAAGGTCAACCCCCCCAGGAGCGTTTGAAACCAGCTCGCCACAAAACTGCAATCGCTACGATGGCTCCCCAAGCGTGATTTGATACTAGTGTATTCAATAAAGTGCATTGGTATTCATGGTGCGTAGAGGCTGGAGAGGGAGAGGAATGTGTACCTGTTAAGCTAAATGTGGAAATTGGGAGATTTTAGTTACAATGATCATATAAAGTATTCAAAAGCGGATCATACATTCTACACAAACTAAACACAACCTATGTTTAGATTTTTAATGGGCATAATAATTTCATTTTGTTATATCTAATGACATTAAATGGGATGCGTCCAAGCTCGCTTAGTCTCCCACTCATAAATTGAGGTAAAGTGGAAGTTAAAATAAAAAGTGTGTGTGGATGAGTGGCGGCTGGTGGTACAAATTATAGGGGGGGCTATTTGACATGGCTGTGTTTTTGTTGTTTTTAAATGTCCAAAATTGAAATATTTAACATTGACTGTATGATACATATTTTAAATACACATTTACAACTGAATTAATTAAGTAAACACACTTTATTTCCACTTTTGCAAACGATAATACAATGACTTAGAGGCAGATTCCATTTGTGAGAAAATACATTTGACATAAAATTACATTTTACACTTTATAAAATGAAAAAAGCAAATCAAAAATCTCAGTGATACTGTAACTTATAGTGCAGAGTAGCAATTACTACATTAAGAGGAAATGAAAACACAAACAATTGTTGGTATTTCATAAAACAGCCTCTAAGTGGCATTAGTTACCGTGAACTACATGTGCAACATTTACATTTTTATATTTAATCATCACAGACATTATTGCTGTTGGAAAGTTGTTCTTAAAGACATGTCATTTATAACATTCTTTCATGGGTTTTCTAATAACCAAACAATATTTTTATCAATAGAAGTTAAGCGATACTTAATGCTTAGCGTTAGCCTTATGCAAGTAATACCCTAAAAAAAACTGCGTCTTTGTTGTCATGGTAACGTAGCACGGAGTTTGACAGACACATGTCTCGGCTCGGATTGACACGAAATCAGCCGCTTTCAACACGAATAAAGTCAGCAAACAGTTGAGAAGCTCATTCTGAGTCGTTTTGGACGTACCTTTTGTCACAGACGTCTGTAGATGCAGTTTTAAGACGTAAACACGGAAAACACGGCATGTGTGGCACTTCCGCGTAGGCGCGCGCACATGTCTGTGTCTCTAGCGTAAAAAGTGTAGCTCCATGGCGTAACTTCTACGTTCAAAAGGACGCTTTCTGGAGCGCCCCAAAGTCGCTATTTTCCTATGGAGAAAACCATAGTGACGTAGTCACTTTTGATTGTGATTTGATTGGCTTAAAATCCCCATTGATTTTCTATGAAGCTCTGGGGCGCTATTCAAACCGCCCCACGGGAACGTAGAAAAGTGACGCAGCAGACCACGAGGCGCAAACAAAGTATACATCTATATCTATCTATCTATCTATCTATCTATATATATATATATATATATATATATATATATATATATATATATATATATATATATATATATATATATATATATATTCTTATTTTGCACATTTACACTAATAAGAATATAAGATATTTCTGAATAAATTATATTGTTTTTAGACACACAAAAAATTGATGTAGTTGGCAGATTGACGGGGGGGCGGCGCCCCAGCGCCCTTAATGGACCAGCCGCTGCTGGTGTGGATGGAGGATTCTATCTAAGAATGTAGGAAACATTTAACACTTTTAAGGTTGGTTTCAAGAATTGCAACAAATCAGTGTATTTCTAAAAGTGCTCTGCTGTGACAATGAAAGAAAAGTGAAAATGTACTTGCGGTGGTGCCAAAACAGTTCCAGCTATTACAAAGAATTATATCCAGAGTTTAAAGTGGCTCCTCTTGATTTTTGTCCATGTAGCAGCTCTTATTATTACTATTCAACAATTAGGGTTAATAACAGTTCATTTGGTTGAGGTTAGGGCTTTGCAACATAGAACGCTAGTCCTCAATGCGTGATTAGCATGCTATTTGTTGTTAGCATCACTGTGACGGCAAAACTAGCCTCTGAAATTGTGAAAAGCGCTTATAAATCATTGCGTGACGAATTAAGATACTTGTAATGCGTTATGAAAGTGAGGAATGTGTTTGACCACTGCAAAAATAAAATAGTTCTTTAGACTTGTTCCAAATATTGTCACAAATAGACCCATATGTCCCAAAAAGACCTTTGAAAGACAGTACCTTTTCACAGCTCAACACACTGTTGCAGAAAGCAAAGCTTAGTGCTGGGTGTAAAGGAATGACCCCCACGGAGAGAACACTGTCCTCACCGGAGCCCTTCCCCCTGAATCTGATAAGAGACATTCCTCAGGACTACGTTTCTTAATGACTATATTTCACATCTAAATCAACTTGATGCTGACTGTGTGATCCAAACTTGTGACTAAATCATGTTTTAGTTTTGTTTGCCAAGAACTGGTTTGAAGTGTGTTCATGTCGTACTTAATGTACTTTCTCATTATCTGCTATTGATGTGTGTTCAATGACAATTGTGTATTTTATTATTACATGTCATTTTTGCTGGTTTGAGTTAAATTTGCCCAAACTGAGAATAAGTTTGACCAAGAGTTAAAGCCACACCCGCTAGGCCACTCCTCCCAGGTCAATAAAAGAGCAGACTCAGTTCTGCTTGCGCTCTCTTCTTCCATCGTGACCTGCCAGGACGACACACCGGGTCGGGGACACCGCAGGGGCCCCTTCCCCACCAGGGAGGCTGCATTGTCTTCCTAACTCGGCTTTCACCAAACAACCCGAACATCTTCATCGAAAAATGGATTCAACGGACCCTGGACTCATCAAACTCTTCGAATGCTAAACCTGCTCAAGCATCAGCGCCCGGACAGCTCCAAGGACACAAAGAACTCTGAGGACGCAAAGACGTGGGAGGCCTCGCTCCACATCCTCCTTGGACACGTGAGACCTGAGAGTGGCTGATATTTACAAAGTGGCATTTAAAGACAGGTTCCCTTGAATTATTCCCCAAAACCTAATCCTTAATACCAGCATTTCTTTTAACTAAGTTGAGCCCAGGCACAGCCTGTGTAACCGAACGTGTCAACTAATTGATTTGATATCTTTGTTTAGAAAAACTACACAAAATCATCCTGGTTTATATAGCCTTTGTATTGATCTTTATAGGATTATAACTGTCGGTCAATGAATCGTGTTCTCCCCTTCAGAGAATGAGACTGAGTAGATGTTAATGTTTTGCTGAACAAGCTTCAGATGGTGCCCCTATTAAATATAAATATGAACATTCTCTTCCTAAAATCCTACATGTGTTGTCCACTATGTAATGGCTAGTCCCAGAGAATATACATTACATCTTGGAACAAATGTGTGAGGAGGAAACGAGTTTAGAAAGAAATTACCCTACAATGCGATTATAAAATTGTGTATATTTTGGAGATTCGGTCACAGTTTCAGCTCTTCTCCATCAAAGAAAGTCACTTCAATAATGTATTATCTTCACCCACAAGACACTAAAACTGGCAGAGACAACAAGCAGAGATTGTGATGCATTAAAGGGCCTAAACACTGCTGTGGGTGAGGATGAGATGGAGAGGTTGCTGAGGCAGTTTGTTCTACTGCTGCAGTGCGTAGATACAAATTCACTGTGAGGTTATTGATTGAAAGGCAAAGGCAACAGGTTAGGATTGTTAAACCAAAATGGATGATTTTGAATGACCAAAAGGACTCTTCTGATGATTCATTTGCATGTATCCCTGCTTTGGTTATCTGTGACTGATTAAAATGAAACATAATTGATTACTAATTCTACTCCATTCCATTATTTTCAAGTTTTTTGGCAATTTTCAACTAATTTACTTAGCGAAAACAAATCACTGCTCGTTTCAGTGGCTTGCCCAAAGCTATGCCTATCTCACAGCATTAGGACCTCCTCACTAATCTAAGCTCAGATATATGCAACAGGCTTTGAATATTTCAGCCTGTTTTAACCCTTCGGATATCAGAACAAGAAGAATGTCATCTGTTTAAGCGAGATTATTGGAAGACAGGGAAATGAAATTCTCTGTGTTGCAAACAGACAAATCCTCTTCTTTTTTCAGTGTTTTGGGGCAATGTTGATGTCTAAATGTTGTGTCTAGCAGCGGAGTTTTGTGCATAAGCTGAGGCACGGATGGTGGCTCCTGGTCTCCTCCTGGAAGCACACAAAGCCAGGATAAACAGGTGTCTGTTTTAAGATTATTCTCTGCAGAACTGAAGAACTCGAAGGCAGTTCACCTAAAGTATGGTGTAGATGTATGAAAATATCAAATTAACTGGAGGCAAAAGCATGAAGGGAAGGAACAAAGTGCAGTTTTGTTTTGTCTGTTGTTGGGGTTTTTGATGAAACTGTCAGAAATACCTGGCTTTAGAGAAACAAGATCAAAGTGAGAGTTTTTAATACCTGTCAGCAAATATGAATGGATGCAGTAGTAGCAGAAAGGGAGTAATTACTAGACATGCCAAGAATAGCTGTGAGCAACAACGTGGTTTTGAGATGTGTTGCTTAAAATTCCAGATGTTTTTGTCATGGGTTTTTGGCAGTTAAAAAACATTTAAAAAAAGGAAATCTATGGAGATTGGGATCAACACATTTTCAGGAGGCCTCATGTTAAACCAATGGAGGACAACATTAAATAAATAAATAAACAAACAAATAAACAGATAAATACCTTTATTTTTTATAACAAACAATATTGGATTGGAAATTGGATCTCTGTTGTTATCAAAGTCATTTACTGGCTACAGAGGGAGTTACACACACTTTAAGGTAAACATTTTAAAGTGTGTTTCATTAAATTCACAGAACGAGTCTTGTGATAATTTATGGACTTAAAAAACATCAGATTCTCAGAACCACGTCACAGATTGGGGAGAGGATTTTCAAACTAGGATTCAGCAAACTAGCATGAAAAAAGCTAAATGCTACTACAGGTGTGTTTTTGATGAGGGAATAGTATTAGAAGAGCTAAAAAAATTCTGTCCATCCATCCATTTTCTACCGCTTGTTCCCTTTCAGGTCGCGGGTGACTGGAGCCTATCCCAGTGACTTTGGGCCTTAGGCGGGGTACACCCTGTACAGTGGCCAACTCGTCGCAGGGCCGACACAGAGACATAGAAATTACAGACAGCCATTCACCCTCACATTCATTCACTAGGGTCAATTTAGAGACATGCATGTCTTTGGACGGTGGGAGGAGCCGGAGAACCCGGAGAGAACCCACGGTAACACAGACTCCACCCAGAGAGACTATGTGATGTTGGTTTGGTCAGGGAATCGAACCTATCATCTCCTTCTTGGGAGGCAAGAGCGCTAACCGCCTTTGCCACCGTGCACCCCGTGCTCAAAAATGTCCATTTTGCATAATATGTGTCCTTTAAGTAAACTCCACCCACAGTCAGTCAAAATAGATGGTAAACTAAGTAGTGTCTGGAAGACTGAAGGGGAGCGCGAGGGGAGGTCTGGAGGACTGAAGGGGAGAGTGAGGGGAGGACTGGAGGACTGAAGGGGAGAGCGAGGGGAGGACTGGAGGACTGAAGGGGAGAGCGAGGGGAGGACTGGAGGACTGAAGGGGAGAGCGAGGGGAGGACTGGAGGACTGAAGGGGAGAGCGAGGGGAGGACTGGAGGACTGAAGGGGAGAGTGAGGGGAGGTCTGGAGGACTGAAGGGGAGAGCGAGGGGAGGACTGGAGGACTGAAGGGGAGAGTGAGGGGAGAGCGAGTGGAAGTCTGGAGGACTGAAGGGGAGAGCGAGGGGAGGACTGGAGGACTGAAGGGGAGAGCGAGGGGAGGACTGGAGGACTGAAGGGGAGAGCAAGGGGAGAGCGAGGGGAGGTCTGGAGGACTGAAGGGGAGAGGGAGGGGAGGACTGGAGGACTGAAGGGGAGAGTGAGGGGAGGACTGGAGGACTGAAGGGGAGAGCGAGGGGAGGACTGGAGGACTGAAGGGGAGAGCGAGGGGAGGACTGGAGGACCAAAGGGGAGAGCGAGGGGAGGACTGGAGGACTGAAGGGGAGAGGGAGGGGAGGACTGGAGGACTGAAGGGGAGAGGGAGGGGAGGACTGGAGGACTGAAGGGGAGAGGGAGGGGAGGACTGAAGGGGAGAGTGAGGGGAGGACTGGAGGACTGAAGGGGAGAGCGAGGGGAGGTCTGGAGGACTGAAGGGGAGAGCAAGGGGAGAGCGAGGGGAGGTCTGGAGGACTGAAGGGGAGAGTGAGGGGAGGACTGGAGGACTGAAGGGGAGCGCGAGGGGAGGACTGGAGGACTGAAGGGGAGAGGGAGGGGAGGACTGGAGGACTGAAGGGGAGAGGGAGGGGAGGACTGGAGGACTGAAGGGGAGAGCGAGGGGAGGACTGGAGGACTGGAGGGGAGAGTGAGGGGAGGTCTGGAGGACTGGAGGGGAGAGCGAGGGGAGGTCTGGAGGACTGAAGGGGAGAGGGAGGGGAGGTCTGGAGGGGAGGACTGGAGGAGAGGTCTGGAGGACTGGGGGGGAGAGTGAGGGGAGGTCTGGAGGACTGAAGGGGAGAGTGAGGGGAGGACTGGAGGACTGAAGGGGAGAGTGAGGGGAGGACTGGAGGACTGAAGGGGAGAGTGAGGGGAGAGCGAGTGGAAGTCTGGAGGACTGAAGGGGAGAGTGAGGGGAGGACTGGAGGACTGAAGGGGAGAGTGAGGGGAGGACTGGAGGACTGAAGGGGAGAGTGAGGGGAGGACTGGAGGACTGAAGGGGAGAGTGAGGGGAAGTCTGGAGGACTGAAGGGGAGAGTGAGGGGAGGACTGGAGGACTGAAGATGTATATAGAGGGTAACGAAGGATAATGTTTGCATTGTAGAATATCTTCCTTTTTCTCTGTTGCCTTAAGATTTGTGGAGAAATGTGTTTAAGTTTTGAAATCTCATTCAAGAAACTCAATGTTATCATCCACAATAGGCCCAGTGCAACGACGTTACATCAGCCTTCTACTTTACAAGATAATATCCTCACTGTGTTTTAATGTATCAGGAGACGGAAAAACTACAAGAAGAACTGTACAGCGTGAGACCGTCTCTCAGGACAAGCTGTGTATTAGATCCTGCAGCAACACATGCAATCTATAATACATGCTACCAACCCACACACACATGTCCCACTTATCAAATGTTCCTGCTGAAAATATACTTATAGGTGGTTTAAAGACATGAGAGTTTAAATAGCCGTGGTGATAATGTCCCTCATGTTTAAAGCCAATGCACGTTCAGTATATGTCCATATAGTGAACTAAACTAAATACATCTATTCATATTTGTTGTATTTTATTATCTGTTGCTCATATATCAGCATATTTGTGCTTACATAGCGAGTCATATTTACCAAAAAGCAGGAGGCCGGTCCATGTTTAGTCCTGACTCTGGCACCAGCAGGAGGCCGGTCCATGTTTAGTCCTGACTCTGGCACCAGCAGGAGGCCGGTCCATGTTTATTCCTGACTCTGGCACCAGCAGGAGGCCGGTCCATGTTTAGTCCTGACTCTGGCACCAGCAGGAGGCCGGTCCATGTTTAGTCCTGACTCTGGCACCAGCAGGAGGCCGGTCCATGTTTAGTCCTGACTCTGGGCACCAGCAGGAGGCCGGTCCATGTTTAGACCTGACTCTGGCACCAGCAGGAGGCCAGTCCATGTTTAGTCCTGACTCTGGCACCAGCAGGAGGCTGGTCCATGTTTAGTCCTGACTCTGGCACCAGCAGGAGGCCAGTCCATGTTTATTCCTGACTCTGGCTCCAGCAGGAGGCCGGTCAATGTTTAGTCCTGACTCTGGCACCAGCAGGAGGCCGGTCCATGTTTAGTCCTGACTCTGGGCACCAGCAGGAGGCCGGTCAATGTTTAGTCCTGACTCTGGGCACCAGCAGGAGGCCGGTCCATGTTTAGTCCTGACTCTGGCACCAGCAGGAGGCCGGTCCATGTTTAGTCCTGACTCTGGCACCAGCAGGAGGCCGGTCCATGTTTAGTCCTGACTCTGGCACCAGCAGGAGGCTGGTCCATGTTTAGTCCTGACTCTGGGCACCAGCAGGAGGCTGGTCCATGTTTAGTCCTGACTCTGGGCACCAGCAGGAGGCTGGTCCATGTTTAGTCCTGACTCTGGCACCAGCAGGAGGCCGGTCCCTGAGGTCCTCAGAGTCCGAGATGGTTCATATGGCACTAACATGTCTGAGATGTACTTTGGTGCTAGGCCATGGAGAGACTTGTACACAAGCAGAGTTGCTTTAAAGTCTCTTCTCTGAGCCACAGGGGGCAGTGCAGAGACCTGAGAACAGGACTAATGTGATGGTACTTCCTGGTTCTGGTCAGGTGGAGATACACATTTTCTAATTACAAATCAAATATATTAAAGGTCCCATAACATGCAAAATCGACTTTTCAGAGCTTTTAACCTTCTTACATTGCTATTTGTGCTTCATATATGTACCCAGAGTGTTTTTTTGATTGATTCCCGCAGTTTTTAGCTATAATACAGACTATCTCCTTTCCTCGAATCTCCAAACTGACGGGCGGTGGTGATATTTCTTAACTATTATGTTAAGGGTGTTGCACAACCCTTATTATTATCAATTATACACTTAGGATAGACTACGAAACGTGAAAAAAAGCATGTTATGGCACCTTTAACTATTATTCTATTTCACTTTGTTTGGTCCAGCTGTTTTTATCTCAGCGCCCATGTCCAGAAGAAGAGCAGCTTGTGCCATAGAAAGTAGGTCCTGGCATGTTTTATTGTTTCCTGAGACGTGCTCAATAGGAAATAGCTACTTCAGACTAAACCAAGCGAGGTCCTTTGGCGCTCTACTGCGGTCACACACTGCTCTTCACAGGTTGCCTCAGCAGCATTGGAGGATTGGCCAAATGTGGAGGACAAATTTCCAAATGAATACAATTGTAATGAACATTTTTCACACATTATTCACTCATTCCACACATATACGTGACTTTTTATTTTTTTCCTCTGTTGCTCACATTCACGCATTAAAAAACATAAAAAACAAGAAGAGCAAACAGACGTGCAGCCATTCTCACACAGGTGCAAAAAAGTGGTGTGGTCCTTGAAACTGTTTCTACATCACTTTAAATGTCAAGTGCTGCAAGCTGAGGGCCCTTCCTTTATGAATAGCTACAGTTCACGATACATGCAGCAGATTTTTTTGCTGAATCTATGCTGCAGAATCCTACGTGTATCACCGATTAAGAATAAAAACATCTGAGCACACAGTAAGTAAAGAGCAGCGGGCTTGTAACAGGGGTTGGTGGAAACATGGATTGAATGCAGGCGAATAAAGATGACTCAAACATGCGTGAATCACTCTAAATACAACTTTGCGTGTGTAAATGAGGAAGGAAAACAATGGTTCTATCCCGTAAAACCGACCACATCCTTACACACCCAATTCAGAAAGTACACTTGAATGACAGCGCTGCAAAAACTATGGCAAAACTAAGGGAGAAGTGAGTGAACTGCAATGGTGTGAGTGGCAGGAGGACGATGGGATGCCTGCGTGCGTCGGTGCAGAGCTGTCATAGCAGTCCTCCATAGCTACTCTGGAGTATGTCACACCATACCTCCAACCACCGCTCAGTGCAGGCCCAGGCAGGAGACCCAAACTGTGTCACTTCACCAATCGCTCCATGTGGGGAGGTGCAGAGGAGCAGAGACGGAGCATAATTTAGTCTCCTAGGAAAGTGTTGAGGCTAGATGGATTGTCCACTCAAGCACTCAGTCATGTTTGCTACAGAGTAAGACACCCATTATAGTGTCGGGCGGGTTTTGGAGGACTGCAAAGTTCTATAAAGATTGCAATTTTGCTATATTCTGGTTTGTTTTAATAGCTTTTGGGACATTTGTTATGTTTGACAATATAAACTTGATATTATGTATATGAGTTGTGGTTCTCTTCATCTTTAAATGCTTGAATGTGGAAACATTGCAGGTCTGTCTGTCCAGAAGGAAACGACTCCACCAAAGCTTAATGAAAGAAAAAATACAGATCAACGCTCAGAAATATGATTGTGCTTAATGCGTCTGCTAAATGGAGCACTGAACCTGGATTGAATCTGAGGAAATGGACCACTGATTTTAAAGCCCACGACACTAGTTTGACTTCAATTTATTTTAAGGGTGTCTGGCTTACTGAGAGAAAGTTGAGAAAAGGACGTAAACATGAACAATACAAAACTTCTCAAATAGTCCATACAAATGAAACGTGCTGTGGATTCAGGGACCAAGATAAACATGACACAATCATTTTTAAAATTGAAATTTGTTCATAATACAATGCCTTTCCAGGACTATTAAGAGTTATTTCACATGCATTTTTAGAGTTTAGTTTTAGTTTAGCATTTTAGAGAAGAGTCTAGAAGTCTAGGGAGAAGGGCTGAATGCAAGGGCATTTTATTTTGTACATGTATTTTTAGTTCTGTTTTGCACACAATAAGACACAATTAGCAAACACATTTGTTTTAATGAACAAACATGAAACAACACAGTATTATTAGGCCCGAGCGCCACAAGCTGGCGAGAGGCCTATTAATCTCGTAAGGCCGTGCGAAGCACGGCTGCGAAAGTGCGCACGTAGTGCGCACGAAATCGAGCGCGAAGCGCTCGCCCACTTCCAAACACTCACTAACGCACTCCTCCACTCATGCACGCCCCGTGCATACTAATTAGTTGTAGGAAAATGGAACATTACCGTTGTAAACGGGCGAAGCCCGTGCAAAAGTTCGCACTAAACGAGCACTTTACATTGGGATGACGACCGCAAAGCGGTCGTCATCCCCATATAAAGCACTCATTTGCGCTAAGTAGCTCACGAATACGTTCCCCATCTCTTGCATGTTCCGTGCATATAAGCATGTAATGCAAAAATTGAACATTATTACTGTATAGAGGGCCAAAAACACAAAGTGGGCGGAGCCCACTCAAAATTATCGAAAGTACCCGTCAGTGACCAGGGACCCACACCATGAGGTAGGAAAGCGCGAGCGCTTTCCGAAAATGTATAGTTTATGATATTTGAAAAATGGGAAACATTGTTTTTGCATCGGAATATTATTCTTTCTTTCTTTCTTTCTTTCTTTCTTTCTTCTTCTCGGGACCAACCCCCCTATTTTTCACCCAGTGAACATTGACGAAAAGTCACAAAAATGTTCACACCTCTAAAAATCGTGCCTCTCTACATTCTGGCTATTTCCCTTTTCTAAAATAAAAAAAATTGGCGCGTCAGCGCCACCAAATGTACCAAAAATGCATTGAGAGATGGGAAATGACCCAAAAAAAATCTGATCGTAGAATCATGAAATTTGGCGCAGAGGTAGATGGTGACAAGAGAAGTAAAAAATATTAATACGGCAATGCCGTCCGCCCAACCAAATGTCGGCCATATTGCTTCAAAAATGGCTAAACATGACTTCGGAGTTTTTCCAAACGTCGTACTTTTACGAACTCCTCCCAGGGCGTTGGCCCTAAAAAGCTGAAATTTGGTGAAAATGCTACTGAGGAGTGGGACATCAAAAGTTATCCAAATTACATTGATACCTCTCACGGTCTCTGAGCGGCGAAGCCGCAAACTGTAGCTAGAATTTCAGAAATCTCCCATATTTAAAATTTCTGCCGTTTGCGCAGATAAAGTCCGAATTGCGTCAAATTAGAATCAGTTGTTAAACTCTTTGCCCTAAACCTACTTGAAGTGAAATAAATTCATTTGGCGCCACAGCGCCCCCTACAGATTTTATATGGAGGTTAAATGTTTAGTTTTGCGAAATTATATGAAATTTGACACACAACTCAATTTTAGCATCCCCATCAAAAAAGTCAATGACTCATGTCATAATTGTTATGGCGTTGCCGTAACGATGACCGAAACCTTTCATGTTATTCCAATGGGGAAATCGCCAGAACATGTTTACACTTTAGACTTTCACAAACTCCTCCCAGGGCGTCAGCCCTATTAACCTGAAATTTGGTGAGACTCATCTTCAAGACCATCAAAAGTTATCCACATTTTCATTCAAAGAGTCACGGTGTCTGTGCGGCAAAGCCGCACATTTTGCCAAGAATTCAAAATAAAATAGCTTTTTGATGGTAAAACAAAGGGGAGAAGATGTGACAGCGTCACAGATTCAGCAGTAGGCGTAATAAAAGGACAATTGGGGCTCCTCTTGCGGCGTGGCGGCGGCGTGGCGGCGGCGTGGCGAGGGCCGATCATTGCCGCTTGCGGCTATATTTAGTTATAATTGCAAAACTGGACAAACTACGAAGGAAAAGAAAACTCATTCTTTACACTTTAAACCTTGTTTGGTCACTTCATCAAAACAGATTTCAAACCATTTCAATCAACATTATTCTAACACATTTTCCTGTGATCTTGGAGAATATGAAGTATCTTCAGCTTCTGCTCCTGATGTTTACACAATAGTTGGGTCAGTTAACTCTTTCCCTGCCAGCCCTGTTTGCACAAGACACCTGCATGTCTGAGGTTTTACAACGTTTCACAGCCCCAGCAGTGCAGCAGGTTTAACCACATGTTGCACACCAACAGAAACCTCCATGTCTCTACTTTCACTGAATCATCAGAATCGAGCATTTTGAGGCAAAAAGTGGAGAAAAGTGCAATTTTGTATAACAAACTTTTGTTAGGTGAAAAGATATGTGCAAAAGCAATTAAATAAAATCTTTAGGATTATAATATTATCTGTGGTACAAAGAGCAAAGCAAAGAAGTCGATTGTCCTTTTCCTTTTTCAAAAGAACAAAAGCAGCATTACAGATGACATGGGCCTATGTGAATTTTCCCTTTTATGATACAGAGTATATGCAGTGCTACATGCGCAAAGAAATAAACCAGTTGTAGTTATTAATACTTCTTTAGGCCAAGGGAGAATAACTCGATCCACTTTCATGTGTGTGTTCATCTCTGTCCCGCTCCTCTTCCCCAAACTCTGATCCAGTGCCATCCTTTTCCCTGTTTAGAATATCAAATATCTGCTCCAAATCTTTCCAAATAGTAATCATTTTGTTTTATCGGAGTTCCATTCGGAAAGAAACCGTAAAGAGTAAACAACATCACGTTACACAGATTTCCCCAGCCCTGGGTCCGTGTCTAGGGTCCGTGTCTGGGGTCCGTGTCTGGGTCCTATGTCTGGGGTCCGTGTCTGGGGTCCGTGTCTGGGTCCTATGTCTGGGGTCCGTGTCTGGGGTCCGTGTCTGGGTCCTATGTCTGGGGTCCGTGTCTGGGGTCCTATGTCTGGGGTCCGTGTCTGGGGTCCGTGTCTGGGTCCTATGTCTGGGGTCCGTGTCTGGGGTCCGTGTCTGGGTCCTATGTCTGGGGTCCGTGTCTGGGGTCCGTGTCTGGGGTCCGTGTCTGGGTCCTATGTCTGGGGTCCGTGCCTGGGGTCCCTGTCTGAGGTCCGTGTCTCGGGTCCGTGTGTGGGGTCCGTGTGTGGGGTCCCTGTCTGGGGTCCTATGTCTGAGGTCCATGTCTGGGGTCCGTGTCTGGGGTCCGTGTCTGGGGTCCGTGTCTGGGTCCTATGTCAGGGGTCCGTGTCTGGGGTCCTATGTCTGGGGTCCGTGTCTGGGGTCCTATGTCTGGGGTCCGTGTCTGGGTCCTATGTCTGGGGTCCGTGTCTGGGGTCCGTGTCTGGGTCCTATGTCTGGGGTCCGTGTCTGGGGTCCTTGTCTGGGGTCCGTGTCTGGGTCCTATGTCTGGGGTCCGTGCCTGGGGTCCGTGTCTGAGGTCCGTGTCTCGGGTCCGTGTGTGGGGTCCGTGTCTGGGGTCCGTGTCTGGGGTCCTATGTCTGAGGTCCATGTCTGGGGTCCGTGTCTGGGGTCCGTGTCTGGGGTCCGTGTCTGGGTCCTATGTCAGGGGTCCTATGTCTGGGGTCCGTGTCTGGGGTCCTATGTCTGGGGTCCGTGTCTGGGGTCCGTGTCTGACGTCCGTGTCTGGGGTCCGTGTCTGGGGTCCGTGTCTGGGGTCCGTGTCTGGGTCCTAGTGCACCCCCAGTCACGGCATCTACAGCTTGTTTTGCACGTGAATGGTTATGTACATGTGAAGTGTATTAAAACAAGGTCCATGCAAGGTTAGGCCTCATTCTGAGACTGGCTTTTAGGAATATGTGTGTTTCTACCAAAATGTCTATTCCACGGAATGTAAGGGGCCCACATCTGATTAACTACCGAATGGGAGATGTCTCCATTGGCTGCGAGGCCTTGAGATGCCTCGTATACATCTGTGTTTTCTTATGATCTCATTTCTGTAAGTTCTCCAGTTTTACAGAGGAGGGCTTTTCGGTCCTCATCCTACCCAAATATGGATATTCTTTACATCTGATCTCTTATTGGCTAACCGGCCTTTACATGTGTGATATCATGCCTGTCAGATGTTATTTATCGGTCTTTGTGCGGTTTCAGTATATAAGGCGAGGTACGCCCAGAGACGGGGTTCGTCTTTCCTGATCACCAGAGGACCCGGGCGCTGTTTTCTGCTGTCCTGTATTTGACACTGCCTTCTCTGTAATAAACTAACTTGAAAAGTTGCAGAGCTTTGTCAGCGTGAATCCTTTGTCTACACCCTACGCCCCAAACGAGCATTGATCCAGCCACCACACATGTTTTTATGTACTGCGTTAGGGTGCCCCCCCCCACCAGGTGACATAAGTCCTTTTCATCCATGCCATGGCAGGCAAAGTGTTAATGATAATTTCCCCCAGGGACGTAAATGTTGATGTATTCCTATAACATTTTATTAGCGCTCATTCGTCAAAGCCAGAATCTTTGCCTTGTAGAAAATGACTGCAGATTAAACAACAATGTGTGTTACTGTGAACACTAGAATCTGTTTGCCTTGGCGTGTCGTTCCCTGTGCAGTGCATTATACCTTTAACAACATGAGTCTTCTGGGAAGCTGAGGAGTAAAAGTGATTGATAAGACTCAGCCCGTGGCACTGCTGAAACTTGTTGAAACTGAGGATATTCTGAATGCCCACCAGACTTCTACAGGATGTTAACAATTCTCAATCCAAAAATGTGTGGTACGTATTCAAGCCTTCTCTCTCCTTCATTCTTTCCCAGTGACTGAGAGGAGCTGGACCGGATTTAATTACATTGTCTTGGGTTCTTCATGCAAATAAACGCCTGGCAGAGAGTGTGAGAGATGGGATTGTCGTGATATGTAGTGTGTGTGAAAAAGTGAATATTTTAAAGGGGAGTTGGGGAAATGCAGCTTTGTCTTGGCTGCGACAAAGCTTTTAGAGAGCGAGCTGAATAGACACGGAAAACAATATGAAGTGCAACTCAAAAGCCATTCAACCCGACACATTGCAGCGTGTCTCGATTCAAGATGTTGATGGAGCATTATGAGCTCATTTAAGCCAAAAGAAAAGCACAAAAGATCATGGCATTGAGCAGGTGCCTGTGGTCAACTGGAGCCAGTTGAACAACATCACACGCAATTTAGATTCAACTTAGGTCTTTTATTGATTTATTTACATGACAAGGCAAAGTCCACATCATTACACGATCCATCCATTGCACAGTTCCCACTGTTGCACAGTCCCCATTGTTGCACAGTCCCCATTGATGCACAGTCCCCATTGTTACACAGTCCCCATTGATGCACAGTCCCCATTGTTAGACAGTCCCCATTGATGCACAGTCTCCATTGTTACACAGTCCCCATTGTTACACAGTCCCCATTGATGCACAGTCCCCATTGTTAGACAGTCCCCATTGATGCACAGTCTCCATTGTTACACAGTCCCCATTGTTACACAGTCCCCATTAATGCACTGTCCCCATTGTTACACAGTCCCCATTGATGCACAGTCTCCATTGTTACACAGTCCCCATTGATGCAGTCCCCATTGTTACACAGTCCCCATTGATGCACAGTCTCCATTGTTACACAGTCCCCATTGTTACACAGTCCCCATTAATGCACTGTCCCCATTGTTACACAGTCCCCATTGATGCACAGTCTCCATTGTTACACAGTCCCCATTGATGCACTGTCCCCATTGTTACACAGTCCCCATTGATGCACTGTCCCCATTGTTACACAGTCTCTATTGTTACACAGTCCCCATTGATGCACAGTCTCCATTGTTACACAGTCCCCATTGTTACACAGTCCCCATTGTTACACAGTCCCCATTAATGCACTGTCCCCATTGTTACACAGTCCCCATTGATGCACAGTCTCCATTGTTACACAGTCCCCATTGATGCACTGTCCCCATTGTTACACAGCCCCATTGATGCAATGTCCCCATTGATGCAATGTCCCCATTGATGCACAGTCCCCATTGTTGCACAGTCTCTATTGTTACACAGTCCCCACTGATGCACAGTCTCCATTGTTACACAGTCCCAATTGTTGCACAGTCCCCATTATTGCACACTCCCATCATTGCACTGCCTACATTATTACCTCTTTCTCTCTCTCCTCTTGTTTTTATTTTTCTTTAATGGTAGAGCGTAAAACACATCATTTGAAGACGTACAACTACAGTAGGTGGCGGTAAATGCGTCTTTTCAGTTGGCTGACCACCGCCATTAAAAGTAACACGACAACAACAACAACAGTTCAGTCAATACATTTTACACACGGACACCACATGCATATCCAGCCCATACATGCAGTTATATCTCAATAGAAAGTCAAATTGGACAGTATCCAACATGCACCGACCACATTATTGCACAATCCACTCACTGCACAGCGCTGTAGGGGAATGGAGATGGACATTCCACGGCCAGATAACAGAAAATCTTTCTTTGAACATTGGGGGTTTTTCGTTCTCCCTCTGTCCCTCACCGCAGGGGAGCCGCTGTGACTTGTGTGATAACAGATCTTCTTCTCCCCACAGTCTTACAGGAAGACGCCCCGATGAACTATGTTTTATGTGATTATGCCATGAATATTTGTGCGAATCAACTCCCTACACCGCATGTTTCACCTTGTGTTACGTATGTTTCCACTGTTTAAGGTTTTATATTCCCAATGCTTTAACTCGATATTTTTCATCACAGGTGAAAGAAGATGTAAAATGTGTCTACCTCAAGAAATAAGGTGCACAAACTGCCAAAAGTGTTTAACGTGTAAATGTTAAAACAGGGTTCAATGTTTTTGCCATTATTATTTACGTTACTCCAGTTTCATTTTCTCGGTCAGGAAAATGTTAAACAGGAAGTTTTCGCAGTAGCGCCCGCCCCTTTCGCTCCCAGCATGCCCTGCGGGCCAGGTATCAAAAGGACGCTCCAAGCTCTTTGTTCTTCTCTTTGTTCTCTTCTTGTTCTTTCTATCTTGAAGCCGTCTCCTCGGACGCGCTTTCACTTTTCCTTTGTCTCAACAAAATCCGTCCGTCACGTGGTCGACAAGGCCATGCCAGCCCAGGACTTTGAAACCACCTGAAACCACCTGGAACTACCTGGAACTACGCTTAAGCGCTCAACCGGACAGAGACTTTCTTTGCTACTTCGTTTCTTTTCTTTTTGAAGTAATCTACGCCCTTTACGTGGACCAGCGCTACGTCCTCATCTGAGTAAAGGCCGCGCGAGGAGCTAACACGCCGCTAAAGCGTTCTACGTCTAAGGAACTCTCTGATATCGCCTCCGTTGCCGCCGCCGCTTCAAGGAGGTCGCAGCACACCGCTCCACGCGACCCCTCGCTCCCCGGCGCAGCACACCGCTCCACGCGACCCCTCGCTCCCCGGCGCAGCACACCGCTCCACACGACCCCTCGCTCCCCGGCGCAGCACACCGCTCCACACGACCCCTCGCTCCCCGGCGCAGCACACCGCTCCACACGACCCCTCGCTCCCCGGCGCAGCACACCGCTCCACGCGACCCCTCGCTCCCCGGCGCAGCACACCGCTCCACGCGACCCCTCGCTCCCCGGCGCAGCACACCGCTCCCCGGCGCCAAGGACCTTACAGCACGTCGCAGCACACCGCTCCACGCGATGCCTCGCTACCCGACCGCCGCCAGCTCCACGGCCGCCGCCCGCTTCACGAACCTTCGCCGCCACACCGCTCCACGCGACGCCTCGTCACGGACCTCGTCCGCGGACAAGGACCGGTCGGACCGAGCCTCTACAGAACCGTAAGCCGAGTCGAGAGTGCTGTCTTTGTGGCGTGATTTGGGTAGAGCTCAGCTGTTCCTCCTCACTTTAGCTTCTCACTTTCCCTCTTTTTGATATAGATTAGCATAGACACGTTTGGTTATCAAAGGCAAAACCCTGGTTTAACATTATCTGCATGAAATCTGCTGTTAAATCTGATATAACGTCACCTGTGATTTACCTGTGCGCATTTCTGCTCCGGTGTTTTGATTACCCTTTTGATAAATAAACTACACGAAAGAGTTATTGACTATTGTTTGTTTGATTAGACTATGTGTAAGTCCCTGAATCGTGAAACACCCTTCAGACCTTTTTAACGAGCGCGATTAAGGACCGTATCTTAGCTCTTTGGGTTTAACCCTGGTGCCCCGTCTTGTCTCGTTTCTGCTAAGAAATCTTCCTTAATCATAAACTGAATACATGTAGTTTGAGACCCTACAGCGCTCACATTGCACAACCAATATAATTGCACATGTCACTCTTTGCACAGTTCTCATCATTGCACAGACCAAATCATTGTCATTATTTGTTCATATATTCAATGAAAGTACATTTTACACACAGATACCATATGCATTGTATCTCAATAGAAAGTCAAATTAAATGAATACGTTCCTATATATATGAGTGCAAGTTTGGTTTAGCCATAGCCAGTTTTTCATTTCTGCTTCAATATAGCTTTTTTTATTTTAAGAGGAGTGGAACGCTTCACTAAACCAACACACTCTCGTCCTAAAATGGATTACAACAACGTCTTAGGCCCGTTCTTGCAAGTTTGGGAGCGATAAAGTGTTTTATAATTAGATGCAAACAACATGCAGCTATTTGATTATGTCACAAAGTGCTGCTTTTATTTTACTCTTTGGCAAAGAAAAAAAGCGCACACACAAAAGTGCAGTTTTAAATGTTTTTTTAGGCCTTGTTCTGCCTTTCCCCTGTAAATCAGATAACTAGAGGAATCAGATAACCCAATTATTAGATCTGTTTTTGGAGTTTGTGTCCTCAATCATAATGTATTCATGATTTTAATCCCATATTGATTTATTAAAAGGAATAGTATAAAGAAAATGTCTGCGTAAAACAGAAAGTGTATATTACAAACTTATCGAGATTCTTTTTTTGTAGTGCAGATTTTGTGTAGAAGGTCATGGGAGGGGCCAGAGCAATATGACCTAACAGAAACAATAGCACATCACATACATCATATGACAATCACCCTGACAACTCATTCAGAGTGGGCTAACACATAACGCTTGCCTTTTGAGGTTTGCATAAATCATTTTGTATATTTTGCTAAATCAAACTTGCTTCAACTTTGACCTAAATACAAACGTCCCAACAGCTTTTCCACCAGAGAACTTTATCCTCCAAGTAGCAGAAATAGGGTGACATCATAATCCAAAATTGCTCATTTTTGCTCTGAAACCCATTTACGAGTGCTTATCTTCTTTGTGTCTGATAGATTCTGAAAATATCATTACTTTATTAATGACACATGGCCATTAGGGAGCCATTGTGCGGAGGGGAAAACAAAACTAATCTCTTCTTCTGGGCAAAACGGTGGCGTGCCATTTGGCGGAGAAGTGCGGGGTCTAATTGTTGATGTTTACTCAGTCAACACAGCCCAGTTTCATAACGACGGATGGATTTATACGTACGTTATGCAGGGCACACAACCAGACAGACACGAGTGGAACCTTAGCCTTGAGGAATAATGAAAGCATTCAGCGTTTCATTCAAATACTAACACCAGTCCTGCTATAACCGTCAATCTGCCTCGGCTGAAGTCCTTTACAGACAGCACGTCAACACCCTTTCAACCAATGTGCGTTTCAGTATTTTCATGGATTGATTCCTAATTTGGCCGACAAGTTTGAAAATGTAGCCCATGGCTTCAACCCAGCGAGTTTACGGCATGTGAATCATGTATGTTCATTAACTCGCACTGTCCTGACCAAACAAAAGCTGTTTTCTTGCCAAAAATACCTGAGGTTTTAGCTTAATTTTTTGTATTACTTATTCAGCTCGTCATCCTCGCCAAAAATTAAAACGCTTAGCTCCACTTTGTGATGTAATAAGGTGGTAATGCTTCTCTATGTTTTTAAAGTCCCTACACCTTTACCAGACTCTCTTTCACTACGCTTAGAAGTACTTAGAAGTCAAAAGAATAAAGTCTGGCGGTAATGTAACACTTGGATACCAACCGCCATAAAACACGGACTACGACAGTCTGAGGACTACGAAATGTCTGAGGAATAAAGTCTGGCGGTAATGCAACAATTGGATGCCAACCGCCATAAAACAACAACAACAACAACAACAACAACAACTACGCAGCAAAACAATATTTAATGCTAGCAGGTAGCTAATGTTTTTGGTCTCATTAAAAGGGCCTGGTATGTTCCACTGTATGGCATTAGACTTATCTATCTCCATGGATAATAGCAGTAAATCTGTAGAGACACGACCCTACTCACAGTAAGAATGCATGTTATTCAAAGTATTTTTAGCATTAAAAACTCCTGAAACTGAATAGACACAGTTTATATGCTCAGTTTGCCTGAGCTTATCAGGCCCAAATATCAGACAGGTTTGATTTAAATCACATCTCGTCCGTGGCCGTACGATGGGTCCAAACTTAATCTTTGTCGCTGCCTCACTCAAGTCTAGAAACCTTTCATTCCATGCAGACAAAATTGCTCAATGGACGCCCGGCTTTTGGCTCTTACTTCCAGTTAACAAACATGCTGCTTTTTCAATATATGTTATGGAGGAAAACATACAATTTACAAATTTACAAGGATAAAGTCAGCTTCATATTTGAATAGTGAACGACTAATGAAGAGTTGTATATGTAATGTGTATTTGTTTTAGCTCAATGGCAGTGAAAACACATGTATATTTTTGGCCTTCCTCTTATGCTTCCTGTTTATTAGAGGGCTTTTTGTTCCTTATTTCTGGGTTCCGACAAAGAAAAGACCAAAGCCCCATTTTGGTCCAATTCCAATAACAGTCATTTCATGTAGCATTCAGGTAATGTTTCCTCTCTGTCTGTGATTTTGCCACATATTTACTCTCACTTATCTTAATAAAATTGCCACTAGCCGCCTGCACAGTCCTGATAAATGCACATTGTGTTTGTGCGTTATTTGCGAGTTGTCCATCATCTCCGGACGCTTAAGGTCACCAATAGACACACCGTTTCTGCAATTTCTATCTTTCGCTCAAGGGCAGCATGTCTTTAATAAACCATTCATTTGAACAGTTGACAAAAACTCTGCCAACGCACCATCAGGTTCCTGTCTCTGCCGGTAAAAAACACTTTCTAATTTGGAAGTTTACGGTTGGCTCGGTCAGGACTTCATGGACTACAGAAGGACAATGCTTAGTGGGCTGTGTCTTTCACCCATGCAATGCCGGAACAGTGGTTTTCTTTGTCCGCTTCGTTGCATCGAGGAAGTCCAAATTGAAATAATCATCAAAATATGATTCAGTTGCATTATTTTTAGTGGATTTCTTTGATTCAAGGTTGCGCGTTTGCAAGGTCCAATTGATCGACTAAATAAAGGTGCCTCCATAAAATTAGCGGTAATTTTTCACTTGTTCCTGTCTCTGAGCTAATGTTTTGCAGGAGGCAGTAAATGAGATGGAAAAAAGACCTTTTATAAAGGTAGTGTTGCAGTACGTTGTAAAAAGGTCGAATGGTCTCTTATGTATGATGTATGACTATGTATGAGAGCTTCACAGGAATTAAACATTAAAAGCGGATAAATAGTTGAATTGCAATTATAGAAAGATGCTTTAATAATCCCCAAAGGGTAAACTAAAATGCCATGGACTCACATCCAAACTACACATACATGAACATCTACAAAAACAGATAGTGTAAACATTCTATACGCTGCTAAAGACTCTTTTAATGTCGGTGCACAAAGACGGAAACAATATGTCAACTACATTGTTTCAGAAAAGCTTGACAAATGCACAGAGCCTGGTATAAAAGAGGCGTTCAGCAGAACACTGGGGCATATATTCTAGTCATATATATAATGCCCAAAATAACAACAGCAGTTATTGTGGATGGGAGACAATGAAATAGAGAAGCGGATTCAACAATGTTCACAGGAATTTAGCAAATGTCCCAGCATCCTTTGCTCTTAGACCCTCCTTCTCGGCATGGAAAAACTACAAGAGTAATGTCCACTGACACTGCATCTACCTTTTTAACTGCTCGTACATTTAGTTTTATCCTCCAAAGTGATCCTCTCGCCCCAACATAGGACTGTATAAAACAACGCCCTGGTAGAAATATTCAGGAGCTGCCGGTGCTACCTCAAAAACAACAATCTGGACCAAGCATGAATAAAAACAGTATTGTTGTTCTCCTCCAGTTCTGTTCCCAGTCCCGATGTGCTCCCAAGTACTTGTAAGAGTCAATCATTTCAATTGACTGCCCTTTGATGACCATCGTAGAGAAGTAAATCAAGTAAATAAAGAGGGCGATAAAGCAGTGCCTTGTAGAACTCCTGTTGTGTCAAAATTGTTTCTGAAATGTTGTCACCAAGTTTCACAATTTAAAAGATAAAAACAGTAATGTTGTGAAACTTCAAACTCATTCATCATATTAATCATTTTTACTCAAATATGTGCTTGTATGCACAGTACTGACTCCCTAATCTACACTCACCTTGTAGTTTATGCTGAACTGATCATTCTTTCTTAGCTGACACTGAACAACTATTTCAAAGCATTTCATAATGATTACGATTTGTTTTCCTGGGGAGAGGTACTAGACAAGAGCTTTTCCACATAGCACTAATTTTAGCACTCGATAAATGCAACATAAAGAGCCAAGTTAGTGGATCTTGGATGAACACTGTCGCCTGATGCTCGCTCTGCTGTGGATGTGGCTGTTGGCTCTGCTCTGGCTTCCATTAGGTGGATTAATCATGGCTCTGGACTTCTATTCTAACTCTCTGAACCTCCATAAGTCAGTGGTGAGTTATTCTATTTCAGTTACCACATCGACAGGATCATTACACTGATGCTTAGTTTGATTTCATGTTCTTTTGATAAAACTTGTGTTGTGGATGAAGTGTTTTAAACTACAAGGTTAACTTAATCTTGGGACCCTTACAACGCCATTGGTTGTGAACAAAGAGAGGAGGTGCTGAAATTGAATGTATACAGATGTTTGGGAGGTGATTGGCTGACAACAGGCAATAGGAAATGGACAAATAAGTCTTCCTTATCTTTCTACGATCCAGTTAAATGATAGGTCCAACGGATTTAGCTGAAGCATACTCTTGCTGTCAGTAAATCCTCACAGGCCTATCCATCTGTGAGGAAGTCATACCTCCATAACTCTATCTCCGCCCACTCTCTCCCATCTATCTCCTTTTAATCCTAAATTGATCCAAGCTTCATAATTAGCTGTCTGGTCCAGTCTGACCTGGTCTGGAAGCAGGAACCTATCAAATTTGGCAACTCTTCCTGTTAGACATTTGGATCTTGCAGTTTATTATTCTTATTATAACATGTTCTGCTGTTGGTGTTGTAAAAATGTCCAGTCCTATGTAATAAATCAAATTAATACAACAACGGCTGTGAATTTTATTATTAATAAAATTATTTCTTTCATTATAGCCCCCGGTGAGCCTGAATGGTTTTATGGCAATTTAACTTGAATACATAATGCATGTGAAAGGGAAGTAATGTTCCGTGAATTGTTAAATTTATGATAGCTTACGTATAATAAATTCTACCTCTTCATCTGAAATCGGAGCTAAATATAGGGCACTTAAAGACAGTGTTATTAGCCTGTCATTGTGTCAGTCTCTGTTCAGGACATTTGCTCCATTGTAACAGAGATGAGCTGAGTTTGATGAGGAGAGGTTTGCTCAAGGAAAGTGATCTAGACTTGAACCCTACTGTCAGTAACTCATTTTTAAAACTTCTGTTTGGCTCTCCATCTACTATAGGGGCCCAAACAATTCATTTAATACACACATCGGTATATTTTTAGGGGTTGAATCCGAATGATCCAAAAGTAACTACACTGCATTCCTTACAAATACAATGAATTTCTTTTAATGAGCTGAAAAAACATCCATCCATCCATCTTCTGCCGCTTTATCCGGGGCCGGGTCGCGGGGGCAGCAGTCTGAGCAGGGACTCCCAGACTTCCCTCTCCCCAGACACTTCCTCTAACTCCTCCGGGGGGATCCCGAGGCGTTCCCAGGCCAGCCGAGAGACATAGTCTCTCCAGCGTGTCCTGGGTCTTCCCCGGGGCCTCTTCCCGGTGGGACATGTCTGAAACACCTCCCGAGGGAGGAGCCCAGGAGGCATCCGGAACAGATGCCCGAGCCACCTCAGCTGGCTCCTCTCGACGTGGAGGAGCAGCGGCTCTACTCCGAGCTCCCCCCGTGTGGCCGAGCTCCTCACCTTATCTCTAAGGGAGCGCCCAGCCACACGGCGGAGAAAACTCATTTCGACCGCTTGTATCCGCGATCTTGTTCTTTCGGTCACTACCCAAAGCTCATGACCATAGATGAGGGTAGGAACGTAGACCGACCGGTAAATAGAGAGCTTTGCCTTTCGGCTCAGCTCCCTCTTCACCACAACAGTCCGATGCAGCGACTGCATCACTGCAGCCGCTGCACCGATCCGCCTGTCGATCTCACGCTCCATCCTTCCCTCACTCGTGAACAAGACCCCGAGATACTTGAACTCCTCCACTTGGGGCAAGGACACCCCACCCACCTGGAGAGGGCAAGCCACCTTTTTCCGGTCGAGAACCATGGCCTCGGATTTGGAGGTGCTGATTCTCATCCCAGCCGCTTCACACTCGGCTGCAAACCGTCCCAGTGCATGTTGCAGGTCCGGGTTTGATGGAGCCATCAGGACAACATCGTCTGCAAACAGCAGAGATGAGATCCTGTGGTCCCCAAACCGGACACCCTCCGACCCCTGACTGCGCCTAGAAATTCTGTCCATAAAAATTATGAACAGAACCGGTGACAAAGGGCAGCCCTGGCGGAGCCGAACATGCACTGGGAACAGGTCTGACTTACTGCCGGCAATGCGAACACAGCTCCTGCTCCGGTCATACAGGGACCGGACAGCCCTGAGCAAAGGGCCCCGGACTCCGTACTCCCGGAGCACCCCCCAAAGGACACCCCGAGGGACACGGTCGAAAGCCGATGGAGGGTATAGAGCTGGTCCAGTGTTCCACGACCGGGACGAAAACCACTCTGCTCCTCCTGAATCCGAGGTTCGACCATCGGTCGGATTCTTCTCTCCAGTACCTTGGAATAGACCTTACCTGGGAGGCTGAGGAGTGTGATCCCTCTGTAGTTGGAACACACCCTCCGGTCCCCCTTCTTGAACAGAGGGACCACCACCCCGGTCTGCCAGTCCAGAGGCACGGTCCCCGAACGCCACGCGATGTTGCAGAGACGTGTCAACCAAGACAGTCCTACAACATCCAGATACTTTAGGTACTCAGGGCGGATCTCATCCACCCCCGGAGCCCTGCCACCGAGGAGTTTGCGAACAACCTCAGTGACTTCAGCTTGGGTGATGGATGAGCCAGCCTCCGAGTCCCCGGTCTCTACTTCCTCTTCGGAAGACGTGACTGAGGGATTAAGGAGATCCTCAAAGTATTCCTTCCACCGTCCGACGACATCCCCAGTCGAGGTCAGCAGGCCTCCACCCGCACCGTAAACGGTGTTGGTGAGACACTGCTTCCCCCTCCTGAGGCGCCGGACGGTTTGCCAGAATTTCTTTGGTGCCGACCGATAGTCCTCCTCCATGGCCTCCCCGAACTCCTCCCAGGCCCGGGTTTTTGCCTCTGCGACAGCACGAGCCGCGGCTCGCTTGGCCTGCCGATACCCGTCGATGACCTCCGGAGACCTACAAGCCAGAGTGGCCTGATAGGCCTCCTTCTTCAGTCTGACGGCATCCCTTACTTCCGGTGTCCACCACCGGGTTCGGGGGTTGCCGCCACGACAGGCACCGGAGACCTTGCGACCACAGCTCCGAGCAGCCGCATCAACAATGGAGGCGGAGAACATGGTCCACTCGGACTCAATGTCCCCAGCCTCCCCCGGGACATGGGAGAAGCTCTCCCGGAGGTGCGAGTTGAATACCCTACTGACAGAGGGCTCCACTAGACGTTCCCAACAGACCCTCACAATGCGCTTGGGTCTGCCAAGTCTGTCCGGCTTCCTCCTCCGCCAGCGGATCCAACTCACCACCAGGTGGTGATCGGTTGACAACTCTGCCCCTCTCTTCACCCGAGTGTCCAAGACACGCGGCCGGAGGTCTGATGACACGACAACAAAGTCGATCATTGACCTCCGGCCTAGGGTGTCCTGGTGCCATGTGCACTGATGAACACCCTTGTGCTTGAACATGGTGTTCGTTATGGACAATCCGTGACTAGCACAGAAGTCCAATAACTGAACACCGCTCGGGTTCAGATCGGGGAAGCCGTTCTTCCCGATCACCCCTCTCCAGGTGTCACTGTCATTGCCCACGTGGGCGTTGAAGTCCCCCAGTAGAACAACGGAGTCCCCGGTCGGTGCACTGTCCAGTATCCCTCCCAAGGACTCCAAGAAGGCCGGGTACTCTGCACTGCTGTTCGGCCCGTAGGCCGCAACAACAGTGAGAGACCTGTCCCCCACCCGAAGGCGGAGGGACGCGACCCTCTCGTTCACCGGGGTAAACTCCAACACGTGGCGGCTGAGCTGAGGGGCTATCAGCAAGCCCACACCAGCCCGCCGCCTCTCCCCGCGGGCAACACCAGAGAAGTGGAGCGTCCAGCCCCTCTCGAGGAGATGGGTTCCAGAGCCCAAACTGTGCGTGGAGGTGAGGCCGACTATATCTAGTCGGTATCGCTCAACCTCCCGCACAAGCTCAGGCTCTTTCCCCCCCAGCGAGGTGACATTCCATGTCCCCAGAGTTAGTCTCTGTGTCTGGAGATCTGGTCGCCGAGGCCCCTGCCGTCGACTGCCGCCCAGATCTCTCTGCACCGGCCCCTTATGGATCCTCCTGCGGGTGGTGGGCCCACGGGAGGGCGGCCCCACGTCGCTCTTTCGGGCTGTGCCCGGCCGGGCCCCGTGGGGTAAGACCCGGCCACCAGGCGCTCGCCATGGAGCACCCATCCCAGGCCTGGCTCCAGGATGGGGCCCCGGTGACGCCGATCCGGGCGACGTAAACTGCCTTGTTCGTGTTGTCATCATAGGGGGCTTCTGAACCGATCTTTGTCTGACCCGTCACCTAGGACCTGTTTGCCTTGGGAGACCCTACCAGGGGCATGAAGCCCCCGACAACATAGCTCCCGGGATCATTCGGGCACTCAAACCCCTCCACCACGTTAAGGTGTCGGTTCAAGGAGAGGCTGAAAAAACATAACAAATTAAATCAAAAAGTATAATTATTTGAGACACTTATTCAATCTAGCTTTGTCATTAAGAGAATATTTTAAAAAATCTATATTAATCACAGAGGAGCAGGACAACACTAAGTAATTGCTTTGATTTGATTTGTCCCCGACAATCAGTGGCTTCAGCAGATTGATTAAATGTTGGCGTTGTTACATTCGCAGTGTCATATGGCCCCACCAACTGTGCAGTGGTCCTGTGAAGATAGATGTGCACACCCTGACCTCCCAGCTGCCAATCATACTCTTACATCCAGACAATAAAGACACATTTTGCAGATATGACAGTGTGAAGCAAAGCCAAGTCCAAACAGAATGTATAAGACAAATTGTGATTTTAAAAAGAAAGAAAAAACATGGGGATGTTTGTGCAGTCATGAAATCGTCCTTCTTGTCTAAAGCTTGGGGATCTCTAATAATGTTTTGAGGATTTGTCTGAAGCATAATATCACATTTAATAAGATATCTCCAATGTATTTTAATCCTCAGGGCCACTTTTTTCATCAATGTGTTTGTTCTGTAGACAAAAAATAATACAAAAGTGTTTTGTTTTTTTCATAGTTTTACCATTTCAAACACCCACACGTAAAAACAAGTCACCTATAAAAAAAAAAAAAAATGTTCTTGTATAATTTGAAGTTTGTGCAGGTATTACCAGCCCCACACTGCTCAAAAATAACCTGGAGGAAGTTTTTATTCATCTTTTAGTTTGGTGTAATTTTAAGAAGTGGGCAAATGTCACACTCCCCTCTTAAAGCCATTTATGACACGGAGTCCTACCAATTCTACTTAAAAAATAATTTGATTTTTTTTTACTTGCTATAAATATAAAAAGTATCTTCATTTTCATACCTTTACCCTTTGAAAAACCTGTGTCATTCTCCTTTATATCCTTTTTACTTCCCATAAAAAGGATACATCTTCACCTTGATTATCTTTCTGTTTTTGTGTTGTTCATAAAATGTGCAGAAAATCCCATTCTTCCTCTCGAAGCCATTTTGGGTCCGATAGAACAACATGTTTTTTCCCTCAACAACGTCACATGTAAACCAACACCATTCCTACACATGCTTAGCATTGCACAGCAATAGAATGAAAATGGTGCCAGGAGGGCCCGAGGGTTAAATCATTTCCTCTAACGTCTTCTTTCTATCTCCATGACACTGCCACAGAAAACACATCACTCATGGAAACTAAAGTACAGGCGTATTTTAGTATTGAGCCTTGAGCAGATTCAAAAGTTGATGCTTTTTCCTCTAATTTTATTTGTAAGTTTGAAAACCTAAAAATGTGCTTGACGTATCATTTAGTGGCTCTACCAAAAACGTTTCTTCCACTGACAGACTCACTTTAGAAAAAGGTCAAACCAAACTAATTATCTATTTTTAACACACTTTAAATGTGATTTAGTCTGGCTTTTGAATACCTTTTAACAGTATTTTATCATTTTATAACTCAATATTGAAACTAATTTTGTTCTTAACCTAACCGTTTTAAAGCTTGTACAAGATGTCTGACACCCTCTGCTGGCAGAATTGAGGAGTGAAATGTTCAACTAGAAGCATTGCTATTGCTTAAAGAGCAAGTCAGAACAAGTATTTAAACCAGTGGTCAGGGCAATCAAGGCAGGCAAATCACAGTCTGTCACAAATATATATATACTAACTAACTAAAATATATCCAAATAAGCCTGTTTTCCCCTCATTTCTGTTGGTGAAGCTTGGCTAAAGTCAAGTGTCTTTTTGTGGCCTCTAAAGGCTGCTGAGCAGTACTGCGCGGGAAGCTTGGTTCTTCTTCTCCCGCAGCGGCTCAGTCTGTGACTGAGTTCAGAGGGCCGTTCAACCAGAGCAGACATCAGCTTCTTTTAGAGGTCTGCACATGCGCTCTGAGGACCACACAGCCTCAGACACATGGATCTGTGCTCAAACCAGGCTGAATAAACCTGTGTGGGAATCAAGGATGTTTGCAGGTTGTGGCCTAACTGAGCATGTGCAGAGGAGAAGTGAAGCAACAGCAGCGCCAAGTTTCAACAAACAGACTTAAATCTTTATCTTTTAGAGACAAGTCTGTGTTTGTAGCTAAGGTTCTGTTCATGTTTATAATACTAGAAATACAGGCAGTCATTTACAACATAGTGCTAATTTGTGTAATAATCGGTCGATAAAGTGATGGTATTTAATCCATTCAGCACTCTGATCAGGTCTGTGGGTTTAGCTCAGTGGGTTAGGTGTTTGTCCTTCACGCAGGAGGCCAGGGTCCAAAGCAGCACCTTGCATATTCAATGTTTTGTTGTTTTTTTCACTCTTGTGTTATCCACTAAATACTGAACACCCCAAGTCTGCTTACCCATCCATAAAAGTCAGCGCACACGACTGACTTAAACATGTACGAAAAAACAACTCTGGGTTTGCGTTATAGGTGCAAACGTTACACCGTTGAAATAACAAATTCTCAACTTAAAATAAATTGCAGTTTGTAAAAAAAACTGAAACATTCATGTCCCATCAAAATTCTGTCCAAGTATAACGCTAAACCCTTTTCTATTGGCCATAATCCAGGGTTTTGCCGAATCTTCCATCAGTGAAGCGACTGAGTTTGCTCTGAGCCACACCAGGATACACAAGCTTGAACACTGCTATTTACGTTTTCATTTGCCTTGGCGCATTTTTCGCACATATTTTTGCACAGTCCAAGTGACTTCTCATTTTCTCTAATTCTCTGCCCGCCGCTTCAACAATGTATCTTGATGTCTGCCGGTGCACGTAAGCATGAAACGCTTTTGACAGATTGAAAGCGAAATCATTTCTCACATCACGCCATGCTGGCCGGTGTAGATTTTTGATTAGCAGCTGTAATCGAACTTGAGCCCCCTCTTTCTGAGTCATTTCCCCTTGGCTGTCCAAAACAGAGAGAGAAAAAAGAGAAAAGAGATCTGGAGCGGTGTGTTAGACTTCAAACGGGGGCCAAGTGGTGAGAACGGTGCAAGAAGAGACAGGGAGAGTGCGGGAGGGTGAGGCCAGGGCTGGGAATGGGCTTGAAAGGCAGACGGATTTTGCCTGCTCGGAGGAGAGAATAGAGCTGTTGCGTGTCAAAATGTATACTCAAGTTAAAGAACGATTACCGGTACGAGAAAAAGGTGGAGTCTATGCTTGTTCGCAGAGGTGGAAAGCAACAAAAGTACAAAAAGTGCTGTACTTGAGCAAATGTGTAGGTATCTGTACTGTTTGATAACATTTTCTGTGGATTATTTTTACTTCATTTGAGAGCAGCTATCTGAATTTTTGTCCTCAACATTTTTTAACGTTACGGAAAAGTAAAGTATATTTCTTTATGGATTGAGACCCTGTGACCCTGAAATGGCTGAAGGATTCATTTGTTGTAGTACATTTATGGTGAAGTCCTGTCCAGGGTTATTGAGTTAAAGATATGGATTTTAGCAAACAAAAAAAAAATATATAAAATCTTCACTTGAGCAAAACATTTCTTCATCAAGATTACTTAACACTTAAACAATTTTTTCTTTTTAAATCTGTGTGAAATGGCAAAGAAGTAAAGGTAAATACATTCAATTATGTTGATTTTTAAATATGAGGCTTTTGCTCTTGTACCTGTAATCTAACAGAATGAAAGAGCACTTTTCCCACCACTACTTTCCTGAGAGAAATTTAAATGTATTTTTGAGCGCTTCGGCTTCTCACTAACTATAAGCCCAGAGCCCCTCACGCTGCAGACGACCGCAAACTGGCTGAACTCTGCCCTGTTATGGTTTTCCCTATTATTCAAACCTATAACCACTCATTGTACGGCTCTATTTTTTCTTTTGCACTATTCTGACCAATTATAATTTTTGTTTTATTTGTAATTTTTTTTTTATGTTGCACTTTAATGCCAAAGCAAGTTCCTAGTTTGTGAATTCTGTTCATTGACAATGACAATAAACCCCTTTCTGATTCTCACTACTGCTGAGACGCGGCGTGCAGGTGAGTGTAACAGTAGATTTTTTGTTTTGCATTGGTAGAACTGACGCTTCTAAGTGTGCACCCTTAGTCACCGCAAAACGCGCTGGAGAAAATGTGGTAAACGGTTGTAAATTGTGTACAGTGAACCCCCGTTTATCGCGGGGGTTACGTTCCAAAACGAACCCTCAATAGGCGAAATCCGCGAAGTGGAAACCTTTATTTTTTTACAGTTATACAATGAAATACTCCATAAAACATTGAAGCTCACGTGCGCTGCTCTCACCGTGTCCCGCAGCTCACACCCGCGCTCTCACCGTACATATTAATTTATAACGTTATTGACACACAGGTAGAGAAGACGCGGAGAGACTGTTTAGCCAATCAGAATGCAGAACACAATGCATGATGCAAATCCGCGAAGCAGCGAGACCGCGAAAAGTGAACTGCGTTATAGCGAGGGATCACTGTATTTGCGATTTCGCACAGGAAATGGGCGCGCTCGTCTTCACATGCTCCGCGGGACCGCGCACAGGGACTGACCAGCTCTATCACAACAATGCTTTCCAAAGTAAATGACTCCCGCAGGATTTTGGTGAAAAATTGGTTCACGCGCACTTGTCTTTTGACTTAATATTTTTGTATTATATTTTTAATATTACATTATATTTAATTTAATGCTATTTTGCAATGTCGGCAGTACTTTATAAACATTTTTGATAATTATTATCCGTAAACCAAGTAATAAAATAACCGCAGCCTAAATCTTACTATATTTTGTCGATCATAATACTTCTCAATAAGATTCCTCTTGTCGTTTCATCACGTTATCTATGTCAGACAATATAGGAAGGTATAGGAAGAACAGTTATTAAGACAGTTCTGACTAAAGTAATACGTCATCTCTTATTGTTTGATTTAGATAAAGCGATAAATTACTAAATGTCTTCCACTTAACACCACCACTGCCACAAGTACTGCAACTTCTTCTGTGCATTGTGATGCTAATCCTTAATAAATGGTCACACAGTAGTACTTTTCTACCTTCAAGGCACGCAAAGGAACCACGCACGCACACACACACACGCACGCACGCACGCACACACACACACGCACACACATCATGCTCAAATCAGCCAAAATGCGGGTACATTTAATTTGACACGCCCATTTTTATTAAATTTCCAGTTTATAAAACAATGTTTGAATGAGATTTGTTGCTGTTTACATTAGCTCTGTGTAAAAGTTAGGTTAACTGCGCACTTATATCTGCAGAGTCTGCATAGGAGCAGGTTCACAGAGAGTGGGTTGAATGTAGAGAGTAAATATAGGTAATATTACACAAGTACTATAATAGTACATAATAATAAATATTCACTTTCCCCATTGTGAGACAAATAAAGCTTATCTTATCCTATCTTAACTAGTTGCATATTACTAATTTGTTGGAAGGGTGTTCTCGTGAACGTTTCAGGGCTCAGATTAAGGATTTTCACTTGTATAGTGGCGCTGCTAAACAATTTGTTAATTTTTCCAAATTTGTATAGCAATTTGATAATTGCATAGCAAAACACGAAAGTGACTAACAATCAATATTTTCCATTGATATAACACGATTATTTATTTAAAATGTTTTTGGAAACATTTTATTTAAAAAAAAACTCTTAACAAATTAACTTTTAAACGTAAAAAATATATAAAACTTGCAAATAAAATGAGTTGTTGAAGAAATTAATCAACACAAAGTCAGATGACAACTTTCTTCCATATCATCATCAGGCAATTAGCAGGAGTCTCATTTACATATGAATTGTCATTACACTCACAAAAAATATGTATTAAGCTTCTGATGGAAAAATAATGGTTGCTGTGGCGTCCATCGTGGTGTATTTTATGTGTTATTCAAATTGTACCGCTCTATTTGACGTTCCATTCCATTTTTCGTTTTGCCATTTGATGACGGTCCCTAAGAACTCTCGTCTCGGCTCCAGCTGCACATTCGGATCAGTGTAATTCGCTGCGCCCAAAATATGCATCTGATTGTTTAAAACCAGGTTGTCGTCACTTGGCAGTGTAAATATGAGTATTTTGGCATCTGAATGATCTGCAAAGACTTTTGCGTTTAGGAGCTATTGACCTCGGAAGTCCGAATCTGTGACGCTGACGCACTGTGGCTCCTCCCACTTTCACACTCGTGATCTGAGACAGCAGCGGGACTCGTCATGTCAACACAGCGTCCTACATTGTGAGGACGAGTGATCAGTACTTTTAGGCGCTTTGGTTATACAATTGAACACGCATTTTTGTATCGCAAAAGCTGCGATACAAACACACTTTTTCTGACGAATGCATTGCATTTGAGAGAAATTGCATCGCATTTTGCGATGCAATACCGCTTATTCTGAACCCTGCGTTTACAAGACGGTACTTGGACGATCCAAACTCCGAGGACGAATGCAAAGGTGTCTTGCCAAGGACATAACAACAGTATTCATCTGTGGGAGCTGCGTTCTAACCGCCAGAGGATCAACCATATTTATGTTAGGAGCAGATTAAACTGTCAGATTAGAGCAGGGGTCCCCAACCTTTTTGCCCCACGGACCGGAATAATGTAGGTTTTATTTTCATGGACTGGTGTGCCAGATTATGTCGCGGTCAGGTTAACTTGCTCGGAAGTGGGCGGAGCTTAGGCTTCCTTTCGATTCAGCTCGGAAAAGACGCGTTTGTACATTAATAAGTGCCATACCTAGGGTTGCCAACTATCTCAACCCCAAATGAGGAACACTTTCTTCCAGCGCCAACGGTTAGCCCCCACGAGTCTGAAGGTTCGCTAGTCCGAAGGTTCACAAGTCCGAAGGTTCACAAGTCTGAAAGTTCACAAGTCCGACGGTTTTAAAGGTTCGCTAGTCCGAAGGTTCACTGGTCCGAAGGTTCACTGGTCCGAAGGTTCACAAGTCCGAAGGTTCACAAGTCTGAAAGTTCACAAGTCCGACGGTTTTAAAGGTTCGCTAGTCCGAAGGTTCACTAGTCCGAAGGTTCACTGGTCCGAAGGTTCACTGGTCCGAAGGTTCACTGGTCCGAAGGTTCACTGGTCCGCATTGGCTCACAACTATACACAGCAAGTTGTACTGTGTAAATAAAAATAACAAGAGAACATATCAAATCCTCCACTTTATGCCCTCATTTGATCATAAGAAGTATGCGTGAACAGAATCCTCCGTTCTATGCCTTTATTTGATCATAAGTATAGAAATACGCGTGATCCGATCACCGTAGGATTGGTAGTCAAAAAGGAAATTCAGCTGGCCAAGACGGGAGTGTCTACAGAGCCGCAGCGCGCGGCCAAAACTGCTGGGCTATTTGAGTTAATTCATTCATTAATAATACGATAAGGAGCTCAGGCTATGCACAGAAACAAGCAAGTTGATTATGGAAAATACGTGAGTTTAATCATAAAAAGTGCATCAACATTAGAAAAGTCTTAAAAGCCAGTGTGTGGGGCACAAGGAGGCGAGGAGAGCCTGCTGCACGGATACACACCTTCGGACCTTCGGATTTGTGAACTTTAAAATTTCGGGTAAATTTCGGACCCGTGAACCTTCGGACTAGTGAACCATCGGACTAGTGAACCATCGGACTAGTGAACCTTAAAATTTCTGAATTTTCGGACTAGTGAACCTTCGGACTAGTGAACCTTCGGACTAGTGAACCTTCGGACAAGTGAACCTTCGGACAAGTGAACCTTCGGACTCGTGGGCAGCCACCGCGCCAACAGCTGACCAATAATAATTACAGAAATTACAAGGTTTCATTAGCCATACCATAAACCCACTCATTTCAGTGTAATTTTGGCAAAACACTACTGTACTTGCTTGGATGTATTGTTCATGGGAATAGTGAAGACAATTATTAATTATTAAGTTTCTCTCAAATGTCATGTTAGCATTAGACTATAACCATATGCTGCAGACACTGAACTGAACTGAACTGAACTGACGCTTTACCTTCTGTTTCCCTTTATGGATTTGAATAATACTTGATCTTGAGCTGGCGGTGGCAGTCAGAGAGCGAGGACAGGCCAGGTATTTTAATTCAATCTAACCTCGGATCAGCGCGCAGCAGCCGGGCTGATTGGCTGAGACGCACGTCTGTCACGGTAATTCCAGGAAGTGGAGCTTCGAGAGGCGCGTGGTAAATGTGTGCGTAGCGCGTTTGCAGTAGCCAATTATTGGCCGTCGAGGCTGTGATTGGAATACGGGACTGGAGCTGTCCCGGACGGGACAAATCAAAACCACCCATAATTCGGGACGTCCCGGGCAATTCGGGACAGTTGGCAACCCTAGCCATACCAAAAGATCCGAATTGGAGTAACATAAGGTACAGTTACACGTGTTCTCACTGTTCTTCTGACTGGTGGAAGCTCATCAGATAAATATGGCAAAAATAAGTGCATAAAAATTACGACTCACCACACGCTGTGGGGGCCCTGCGCGTGTTTCTGTGCAATGAGATGGTCCCATCTTAGAGTGATGGGAGACAATGACACCCGCAGTGTGTTTAAGTCCAGTCTACTCAGTAGTTTTGTCTTGTCACCGTCACGGCGCGGGAAGTGGCGCTCAAACTATTGTAAAAGTAAAAACAGGTGATCGTGTAGCAGTTGCAGAATGCTGGCTCAGGAGATATAATACACTTGCCATTGTATTTAAAGGATTTCATTGACCATTTCCTATAAGGCTTTTCATGATATATCCACAGACGAGCTTATTAGTGTCATGAGTGACAGGCCAAAGTTACGTCAGAGAAGATGCTGTCACTGATAGATTATTTCCAGTTTTTGTACGGCCCGGTAGCAAACGCGTTGCGGACTGGTACCGGTCCCCGGCCCGGTGGTTGGGGACCCCTGGATTAGAGGACAAACATTCTACCAACTGAGCTACCGTCGCCTCATCAACTCCCACAACTACTATTAGCCATAACTGCTACAACACATAAGGTTTAACTTTTCGGATGTGACTAAGCTGTTATAGTTCAAGATTTAGTTTGTAAGTATCCTCCCAAAACACTCAAACCCCACAAAGTATTTGGCATCTTAAAGCTACAAACTATAGTTATAGAATACAAGTAACGGTGAAATGACCCCGAGTGCATAAAAATTCAACAAGACAAATGCATTACACCATCTATGTTACTTTGCACTTCACACTTCTGGCTGCAAACAATCGCCTGCCAATAAACTCCAGTCAGTGAATGAACAGGCTGAATACATCACCTCTGGCGGACTTTTAAAGTGCTCATTTCAAAATCTTCCGAAAACATTCTATCCAGAGCGGTATTGACAATCCTTTTACACCTTGAGGAATCCCTGCTAAAATTCCACAGATGTGATTTTTAAATGAGCGACAAAATCCATAACGGCAACGAAGAAGACGTCTCTGTCCTCTGGCTTCCCTCCTGTCCAAGTAAAATATGACACCTCGCTAAACTGATTCCACCATTACTTGTTTATGATGTCGAAGCTAGAAGATAGAAGACTGGGGCTCTTTTAATCACTTCTCATTCCGGACACGTACAAGCTCTTTTTAATTTGCTATGTTATACCTCTATAAATCTGAGCAGCCATCATACTAAATTCTAACAAGGAGAGAAGGATTTTGGATGGGGTTGGCGCCATGTTGGTTTATCACGTCTTCTTCTTCTCTCATCCAGTGCTAGGGTTGTTGTTGTTGTTGTTGTGGTGGTGATTGTTGTTGTTGTTGTTGTTGTGGTGGTTTGCAGTCAGATTTTACTTGTGAATACCGCTGATCATTATGGCTGAGCATCCAAAGATGTAAATCAACGTAGTAGCAGTTGTTTATAGGATCTGGTGGACCTGCAAGCTTCCATAATGCTAAGCTTGGATGGCCTTTAGATTGAAATGATAAAATGGTTACCGGTAGTTACAGGTTCATCATCATAGAAGTCCGTCTCAGTTCTGGGGTGCTCAGTAAAACATGTGCCATGGTTATTTTATAAAAGATCCTATAGAGACATTTTAAAGTAGTTTGAGTTTAAAGATTGTTTTGTGTGGTAATTAAAGATGTTTTCCAGGATAAATTATTAAAAAGGGAAAAAAAAATACAGGTCTTTAGGTACTCGTACACATTTTAGGGGGAATTGTTTTGGGATTATACCACAGGTTTAGTATTTTGCAGTTATTCATAATCCACTTGTTCCATGGATTTATCATAAATAAGTCTAAAAAGTCGATTTTTGATATTTTTTTCTCCACTATTAATGTCTGATGGTCTCAGAAAGTTGTACACGATGTTTTTGAGCCATTTTATGACAAACATTTATTTCTGCATGTCTTGAGATGCCTTGAGTACACAACATACCCCGGTGCAAATTCAAACTTATTATTATTATGAAAAAATAAAAATAAAATTCATTTATATCGCTTGTTCCCGTTAAATCCCACTACATTTTATCATTTAGCAGACATATTATATTTTCATTGTTAAATGTCATCTGCTTGCAAACAATGAATAAAACATGCTTGTTTTGTCATATGTTTAAACAGACTAGCGTTTTCATGACTAACTTTAGGTGAGTTATAAGTGGGTCAAACAAAAGTACTAATAACAGATGGTGGTAACTTTTTATTGGCTGTAACTCCCAACAATTGGAAGTGCTCTATAATTGGCTTTCCTCCCATTACTACTAGTGTAGAGAGTACAAGCAAAGAAAACGGAGAAAATGTGATTTGGTGCCACATACTGTATTTGTGCTACAAAACTAATTTGGTCGTTTTTTTTTCCTTATTAACCTCGCTGAGAGCTGGAACCTTATGTGGTGCCTGACAAAAAAGTTGCCGGTCCTTCATGAGGCTGGCAGTCCCTCACTCACTCTGCCAATTTTTACTGTGCAATTCCCCAAACTAGCAACGCGAGAACATGGGACTCGGCGTATGGAACCTGCCATCTCGGTGTGAGGGCAGGGTGGCATAATGATGGTGGGACACAGCCTATAGGGCATTGCAGTGCACTCATTGTTTGACGCTTTGGGGGTGCTATTTTGGGATGTTCAGAACCTGCTCGTCACTATTGATGATTATTTGTCTTCATGTAAAAAATGTGATATTACTGTATGCTCACTATTGAATTTATTTGTTTTAGCAGGATGTTTTTGATTGTTATTCAGTGGTATTACTCTTTTTTTTTTACCCTAATCTAATTTCTTGCTTTTAATGCATTTTCTATCGCATTTTTGTTGTTTGGGGAGAACTTTGTATTACCGGGAGCGGACAAAGAAAAGCAACAGAAGATTTTGTAAT
Organism: Eucyclogobius newberryi; assembly: GCF_026437365.1. Classification (NCBI taxonomy): domain Eukaryota; kingdom Metazoa; phylum Chordata; class Actinopteri; order Gobiiformes; family Gobiidae; genus Eucyclogobius; species Eucyclogobius newberryi. The sequence goes on along the minus strand of NW_027316500.1, from coordinate 23,042,475 downwards.
AGAATGAAAATGTCTAAATACCAAATGCAGTACCATTTCTTGCTTTTGTGGAGCCCTATGCAAAATGCTGTTGGGATGCAATAGAAAGATTGCTTAATCCTCCTATCACCAACACAAATGTCACAAATTATTAATCAGAAAAAGGATTATGCTCATACCTTATTAACTGAATATTACAAACAAAATGTGCTTGAAAAAAATCTTTAAATATTTACTATCTGAGCAAATATCTATGAAATAAATAAAGCTGAAGCTAAACCTTCATCTTATGCAGCAGATAAGATTTTACTTATGCAGTACCAAGACCCTGTACTTCTCCGGTTCTCCTTTGATCAGAGGAACCACCCAGTCCCCCTTGTGTTCAAGTTACAGTGGTGGAAAGTGGGTCTGGCTTAAACATTAGTATCTAAGAAGTGTGGAACATTTAAATATTGAATGAAATGGGATTCTTCACACTCCTTTTGAGCCCTGTAAACCCTGCCCATAAAACTGTGACGCACAAAAAGCTCAAACAATAAAATCATCAATAAAACACACTTAGAATTATATAAAGAATTATATATTTTTGGTGCTACTGCGACTAAATTATTTCTCATGTGGATAGATAAAGTTTGTCTAAATCTAGTCCCTAGTTCCCTCTGTGTGAATGTGCCTCAAATGGGGAGTGGAACTGAAAAAAAAAAAAAAGTCAGGAATTGTAAAATGTTCCTACAGTGTGAAAACCCCATGTCTAATAATAGCTCTAAGAGAATATTGCATATTGATGGAGTCAAGTGGTCATTTTGATACCTTCTGCGAACGCATTACTCCAAAATGTATGCGGTTTCAGTGAAGAAAAATGTTCCTTTGCTTTAGTGTAACCAATCTTAAACAATTTAATTACAGCCATTTCCAAGATCCACTGTCACGACACCTGTTGAGAAAACGTAGTCAGATGTTCCCATTCATTTGGCCAAAGAACAATGCCACTGCCGAGGTAATTGTAATTTGGAGACTCAGCAGTGAAGCACACCCTCATTTGTTACTTTAGCGTGGCTGCCCCCACGGGCCCCTCCCACTGCCATTTGAAAATGCCTCCGCTCTCTCATCTGCGGACCAAATACAAATAGGACTAGGACTATCTGCAATAAACTGTGAAAAGTCGTCTTGTTTTAATGGCTGCGCGTATAGGTGTGTGTGGAGCGTGCTGGCTGTCTGGGTGATGGCCATTACGCCTGCTGCTGTTGGTGCGTCCGCTCCACTGGGATCAACCCAAGTGTTGGAACTAACAAGCCGGGAATGCAGGACAGGATGTACAAATGGGATTTTTGGTCCTGAAAGCTTTCCGACTCGACCCCTCTCCTCTGCCTTGGAGTGGTTAGCCTGAACGGAAAGTGCGTGTGAGTTATGTGCCACCAGAACGAGGTGATTACATCTGATAATCTACCTAATGATCTGTCGACAGAAAGAGGGGGAGGAGGGAGGACAGAATTGGACGGGGAGTAAAGCTCGATGTAGGTTTCAACATTTTGCTCTCTCCGGGGAAGATGTGTGAAATTGCTGACTGAATTGTATTTATTCTTTATTTATTGTAGTCTTGGCGTCACAGGGGACCATGTTTTCAGGTTTTTATTGGTAAGGGAAATCAAATACTATGGATGAAACTTGTACGTGGAGATCATGCCTACTCCATAAAGCAAGGCCCCACCTACTGTATAGTCCAGGAACCTTTCTCTGGAAGCTTGAAGCACTAACCACTCTGCCACCATTTGCAACTGAAGACGGCAAACACAAATCTTACTATCTATCTTCATACGGTCTCAATTTATCAGGGACAGTGCAGGTTTATCCAATTCAATCTACACGGTGTCACCACTCACAGTCTGCTTTGCCTCAGTCTTCCACAAACCTGCTCCAACCTCCAATGCAGCTGCACAACAATGAGCCTCCTCAGCCTCTCCAGCTCCCTTTTCAGGTAAATACTAAGCAAGGCCTACACCTCACTCGTGCCATGTTTAATGTCCTTGTCTAGCCCCTGTTTGAGTTATTCGCCGAAATTGCGTCAAGCATGCTAGTCGTTAGCATGCCTATATTTTATTATTCAAATAGCCAGCAACAGGTGAGCTTGCTATATTGTCAGTTCTAGCCTTAGTTTGCTAGTCGTTTAAGCTAAATAGAGTTGAATAAAACGTTTTCATGATTTATTTTTAAAACATCGTACCAGTTGATCTCAATGTTTCTCTGCAGTGATCTGTTTGCTCAGGTTTATTAGCAGTTAAAAGTTGTGTTTTCATATTTAACTTGCTTGCAACCATGCATCTGGCCATGCACAAGTTTCATTTAGACTCAAATTGGGGAATCACAGTCCTTAAAACCCTTAAACCCTTTAAACCACATCAACAAGTAATTAACCACACCAAGAGCCTTCACCAGTCTGAACTGAGAGTGCATAAAGAATAAAAAAAGGTAAACATTTCAAAGTCTGTGCCAAAATCAGTTGCTCAAAGAAGGCCACACATAGAAATCAGATAATTTGCAGCGTCAACTCCCGAAAGCCAAAGTTAAGAGAATATTTATAGGCCTACATAATTAATCATCGTCAGGGGCAGTTAAACAGTAATACTTCTTGGTATCCAGTGCCTCGCAGCAAAGGTTGCAACATCTTCTTAGTTAAACCATGTCTGCATTAGGTCAGCTTACAGTACTCAGGCCTAAATGAAAGCATTGCATTAAAATGTGCATTAACCGGGCCCATGTTGTTAGAAAAATGCCCATGAAACACGAACATTACAGCAGGTATGTTATGGCCTTTAAAAGCCACAATCCCACACAGTCAATAACAGAGGATCAATTGTTCATGCAGTTCTATGGATTGGATGACACTTTAGTTAATGGCGGTCTTAATTTCCGTGCACAGGTCCTGGCTCACAGAGGTCTGCTAAGTGAGTAGCTGACGGCTGCTCTTCATAGGGCCGATCTCAGCAATTCACAAAAATGCGTTTAGAGCTAGCTAAAGCTAGAGTAAAGAACAACAACAACTTCCTGTTTATCTCCAGCTTTTTCTGTTTTTATTTCAGTCTCCTCTACACTGCATTTTCACTTTGGATAATATTAGATGCATTAGGCACTGGAAATATAATATGTTGTGTATTGATGCGAGGTCCGTGGATCGATAAAAGAGGAAACAGTCTATGCTAAAGTGTGCTAGCTTTGTTTTGCTAAACACGTCGGCTTAACATAATGTTAGCATCAGTGGAAATACAGCAGTTTTCTCACAAGGTCAAGTCAGTGTTTGGTGAGTAATAATTATTTCTATTTACATCTGCTTTTTCCCCATTTTTCTTCTCCTGAGTCTATGTTCACTCATATCCAATAAACTCGCTCCAAAGCGTTCCAGGAGCCGAAGCGAGCCAGATGTAGTACTAGTACTAGCCACAGACACTTTGGATCGCTCAAATATACTTGATATACAGAATTCATAATATATACAGCCTGTAAATATATGCTTAGGGCTGAGTGGTTATTTACACACAAAATATTTATTCCAGAGCGAGTACCACAAGTCTCTTTCAAAAGAGCAACCAAATTAAAATTCTTCGATGTTGGTTTCTATTAAATGTCACTTTGATCTTGATTTAAAAAAATTGGAATGTGAAAAATATCAAGGCTAAATTTGCATAAACTTACATTTTGGACTACGTTTCAATGTTTTCTACAAACCGTTCGAGTCCGTTTATAACACACCGAAAGCATATATTTGGACTGTGATATGTTTCTCCAAATGATTGACATTCCTCACATAAATGTGCAAAAAGATGGTATTTGTGAGGCAGTACTGAAATACCCTAAACATTTTCATGAAGGAATAATTCCAAAGATTTGGCATTGGCTGAAACTCAAACTGAATATATTTATATGCAACACATAATGGAGAGTCCTGGTTTAACACTGTTGGATCTGGTTTAGTATTTATAAATTGTTATGTTCTATGCAAGTGATTTCATCTGATTGAATGTGTTAGAATGTGTAGGTGGCGCACATCTTTGTCCATCTGTCGTAGGGCGACTGTGGCTACATAAGTTGATGTATAATGCAATATAAAGTGACTTTGTGTCAAGAGTGAATCAGGTCAGAATCAGATCCTTACATTACATTTAGACATATTATGCTTTTTTGGTATATAGTTAGGATTTATGACCCACATACATTTTTAAAATTTTAAAACACATTATTGATCTAAAACAAGTAAGTAATATGAACGCCACGAATACCAAAGTGCACCAGTGAAGTCCTTCAGATCCATTAAACTCTTGTGATGTACAAGATTGTAAAGTTTGCTGTGTACGTGCTACTTTTAGGGGTCTATATGTCTTTGAGGCAGAAAAAGGCACTTTGAGAAAAAGGCCTTTGAAATTACAATGTCCTTATGTCCAAATCGATGAACGCAAGTTGATTTAAATGATACAATAAAACATCTTCGGTGCAGATTGGGTTTTGTTGTTTCCAAGTGAGTTTTGCCTGTAGTTTCTCCCCTTCAATTAAAAAAAGAATAAAGTAGTGGGTGTGTATGAAGGCAAGGACAACCGGAATGTTCAGAGCAAAGGTCCTTGAACTGCAGTACAATAAAGATTACTCAAAGGTACATACAATACAAAAAACAACAGTGGGAAACCATTATGACATGGTTAAAAGCTCTTTAAAGTAGATCATGCATAATAGTTCTGCTTGATCTCTTTTGGTTTAGACCTGGTTGTGTACACGCATGTCATTCTAATCATCCATTTCAAAAAGTCAAACTAACAATTTTCGTTCACACATGGACAAGCTCGACAATGGAATATGCCGCGCTCGTGTCCGCTCCAGCCCGAGGTGAGGTCCGATTACAAGGGTGTCAGGGACGGACCATGCACCCTTACATCTGCCCTTTCACGCACGGGACCGACCCACTTCATTTTAGCTCTGTAATGGGGTAACGGTAAATGATGAGTCCAATTACCCCACGGTTCGACCCAGTGGAGACGCCTGCCGTAACCTGCACACTGTAACGCCCAATTTGTGTGAAGAGACATGCCAAAACTGGAATATAGTGCTTTCTTGTCATCATTGTTGTTTACACTGTCTTTGAAAGTGTTCAGACGCAATGAAATGTCACCCCAACTCTAAAAATGGATTGTTTTTCAAGTAACTTTCAAGGACACTTTGTATTTTCCATTGTCGCCGATGTTTCACAGTACAGTGAGTTTACAGTCCCGATGCTAGAAGACACAGGTGAAAGGGCAGTCGGATCGCTTGGGAAGGACGATTCCTTACACTCAATTCAAAGATTGAACTAAATACCTGATTAAATTCTAGATCTATCTGATTATTCAGTTGTTGGAAGCCTCGTGTACCTGTTGATGTGAGAACGCTTTGATGTATTTTTTGTCATTTCATAAAGAGCCTGTAATGCATGTCGTCACATTTAGAGAATTCACAGCTGTCGCCCAGAGTATTCCAGGAAGCACGAGATACAATCGCACCAAACACAAGCCTTCTGTCGTGCCCTGACCCACAGTGACAGGTCCAGACCAAACTGATGTGCAGGGTGCAGCAAACTATCATAAGGGTGCAAACATGGTATATGTGAGCATTTCTCAAAGTCCTTTAGGTGGTCTGCGGACACCTCTTCAGTTCTTGTGTTTCTGTCATTTGAGTATATTTTATTCACATTTTTGCTCTTCCTTGAGTAACTTCTTAGTTGAATTACTGTGGCAATAGTATATTCCAAATTAAGACCTGGTTAAGCCCCAATTTAGCTCTGAAATAGTCCTGTTATAGACCTGATTTGGATCTGGTGGTACGAAGAAAGCCACATTTTTTCTTTGGTGGTATATGTTATGTATATATATTACTGGTATATGTCATTATTTTACCTGCTTCTATGAGTGGGAAATCCTTTATAAATGAGACGGTTATGTTGCCTTTTGTAGCTCTGCCTGCTGAGCACCAGCAGAAACCTCTAAAGTACCACCACAACTAGAAACAATGAATATTGAAGATTTGATTTTTATACATTATTTTGACCTTTGTTTGGATTTTTTTTGTTTTTTAAAATATTTTTTAACTCAAATAAAATATTTTATATAGTCATCTGGCAAAATTTGTGATGGGACTTTTAACGCCTGCTGCAGGTGGAGCATTGACACAAGATACTCCAAAGATTTCAGAGGGTGGCTCTATTGCAGACGCCAGGTCTTCTGAGTGTGTGTGTCTGTGTCTGTGTCTGTGTCTGTGTCTGTGTGTCTGTGTCTGTGTCTGTGTCTGTGTCTGTGTCTGTGTCTGTGTCTGTGTGTCTGTGTGTCTGTGTCTGTGTCTGTGTCTGTGTCTGTGTCTGTGTCTGTGTGTCTGTGTGTCTGTGTGTCTGTGTGTCTGTGTGTCTGTGTGTCTGTGTGTCTGTGTCTGTGTCTGTGTCTGTGTCTGTGTCTGTCTCTGTGTCTCTGTGTCTCTGTGTCTCTGTGTCTCTGTGTCTGTGTCTGTGTCTGTGTCTGTGTCTGTGTCTGTGTCTGTGTCTGTGTCTCTGTGTCTCTGTGTCTCTGTGTCTCTGTGTGTCTCTGTGTGTCTCTGTGTGTCTCTGTGTGTCTCTGTGTGTCTCTGTGTGTCTCTGTGTGTCTCTGTGTGTCTCTGTGTGTCTGTCTGTGTGTGTGTCTGTGTCTGTGTCTGTGTCTGTGTCTGTGTCTGTGTCTCTGTGTCTCTGTGTCTCTGTGTCTCTGTGTCTCTGTGTGTCTCTGTGTGTCTCTGTGTGTCTCTGTGTGTCTCTGTGTGTCTCTGTGTGTCTCTGTGTGTCTGTCTGTGTGTGTGTCTGTGTGTGTACTATAGTACGTGAAAGCAGGCTCTGCACTGGCATGGTGAATATGCATGTCTCCAAAGTACAAGCCAAGACACACGTTTCCTAGAGACGTGTCTGAGTTCAGAAGGACATGATTGACAGGCGGATTAACTAATCAGAGAAACGCATCGTCCTTCACATCAAAACATTGCAGATTATGTGTAAAAAGATAAAATAAATAAATAACACATTTATTCTGCCAAATAAATGAGTGAAGCACAAAATACTGTTAGTCTGAGAGGGTTTTGACGCATCACTGACATAAACAGATGTGATTGGCCTGAGACACGGGGGAGGGGCCAGACTGTAAATACTGTAAATAGCGTTCCAGTCTGGCAAGTCTCATCACCTATACACTTGCTATATGATACATTTGCCTCCCAGTGGTTGTCTTGTTTCCACACACAGTTGGTATGGTTTGTATTTGTAATGTACGACACATTCATGCATAACATAGTATCTTTACCCACACTACAGTAATATATTCTGAAAACATCCATATGATTTGCCTTTAAATAGAAAAAGTCCTAACATGGACTGGAGAGATGGCTCGGCAGAAAGTAATATCCCACACCTTCTCTTTTACAATTCGGCTCATAAGTAAATGCCAGGCCTGTTTGACATTTTCACGCAAGACTGGAAAAGTGTCTACTGGCCTCAGATTGGTTAGATTTTTAGATTATGTTTTATCTGTGAATTTATGTTACACATCCAATTATATCGCAGGGATATTTCTGATGCTTTGTGTTGGCGATGTCGTCCTTGAGTGAGAAGAGAATATGCGTGTTTATGGACAGGCCTGAGGCGCCTTTTTATGCAAACGTGCCTGTAATGTAGTTAGTCACGCTTCACAATAAACTAAGGTGCTTAAAATAGTGTTTCTCCAAATGGCAACAACAGGAAAGCTACAGTACAGGCACGTAAGGAAGGTGTTACAGTATTGGGTTATTAACACAGCGTAGTCATCACTTTCAGGGTGCAAAATGTCACAGCTGGTTTTGTTTTTGACACCATGTCTTAGTGCTGGGCTCGGTTTTGTTCAATATATCAACGATCAATATTAACTGGACAGAGAAGCGTTCCTTTCATTGATTTCCATGGGATGAGAATAAAGATAGAACTGGCTTGAATTTATAAGATGAGTTGACGTGAGGCTAACGGCTGTTTTGTCTATACTAATGTCACGGCTTGGACAGAAAGACGTAGATATGGGCATTTTTATATCATTATATAAAAGAAAGAATCAATTAGACGAGCTAAAGATGCTGCAATAGATGTTTACAATCTTAAAAATCTAAAAAAAACAGAGCTAGTTCATTGTAAACAGTTTGCAGAAGCCCCACGTTATTGCTCATTGTTGCATTACAAACATCCTAATCATTCACCACCCTGAGTTTATGTGCGCTTTTCACAACTTTTAGAACAGAGTTTACCGTTACTCTGAGGCTAACAACAACTAGCACGCTAACAGCGCAAACGCTCTTTAATTAGATGCAGTGAACACACAGCGGTCTCACAGAGCTGTGTTTGAACTATGTCTAAAACAGATTTGACTTCAATGCATAAACAGCTGACTGTTGCTCACACCAGATGAATTATTGTGATATTAGTTTCTCAAACTTTCGAGAGTACATCCGGGAAGGCTCCTACTGTTCGGTTTGGTGGTGCAAAATTTAGTGGGGGCAATTTGACTTTTTTTTTTTTTATGTCCGAAATTGAATATTTTACCTCGACTGAATAAATACATATTTTTAAATACACATTTACAACTGAATTAATTAAGTAAACACATTTTCTTTCCACTTTCGGTAATGATAATACAATGACTTAGAGGCAGATACCATTTGTGAGAAAATTAATTTGACACTTTACACTTTATATCAGATTGTGAAGAGCAAAACAAAAATCTTTTAGTGCAGAGTAGCAATTACTACATGAAAAGAAAATAAAAACACAAACAATTGTTGGTGTTCCATAAAACAGCCTCTAAGTGACATTAGTTACCGTGAACTACATGTGTAACATTTTACATTTTTATATTTAATCATCACAGACATTATTGCTATGGAAAGTTGTTCTTAAAGACATGTCATTTATAACATTCTTTCATGGGTTTTCTAATAACCAAACAATATTTTTATGAACAGAAGTTAAGCAATACTTAATGCTTAGCATTAGCCTTATCCAGGTCATAAACTAATAAAAACACTCCTCTTTGGTGTGTTTGTAGTCAAGGTAACGGAGTTTGACACATCAGATGCCTCATTGGCTCAGACTGATAAGAAATCAGCCGCTTTCACTTCAACACAAATATAGTTTTTATTCACAGTCAGCAAACAGTCGAGCAGCTCCTTCTGATAGTTTTGGACGTACCTTTTGTACTCAGACGTCTGTAGATGCAGTTTTAAGACGTAAACACAGAAAACAAGGCGTGTGGCACTTCCACGTAGAGTCGCCCACATGTCTGTGTCACAGCGTAAACAGCGTAACTTCATGGCGGAACTTCTACATTAAAATGGGCACCGGAGAAAGCTAATTTCCCCAGGCTTTTTCCACAGTGGCTCTGGGGCGCTTTTCAAACCGCCCCCACGGGAACGTAGAATATAGAATATAGAATAATATATAACCTAATAAGAATATAAGATAATTCTGAACAAATTATATTGTTTTAGACACAAAAGAATTGACCTACTTGGCTGATTGACAGGGGGGGCGGCGCCCTTAATGGACCAGCTGCTGCTGAATTAAACCCAACTGCTGTGTGACAGACTAGTCACAGCGCAGGATTGTATTACATAATGTAATAACATTATGGATGGGGCATACTCTATTAATAAGCAATTGCATGTTACAGGCTCGACAAAGCCTGTAAAGTGCAACACCTCATGATTTTAATGCATGGTTTTTCCTGTCGTGAGAAGCACTTTGAATTGCCTTGTGTACGAATTATGCTCTACAAATAAATTTGTCATGAACAGAGAACAACAACTAAACTCAATTTCTCTTTGGTCCCAAACTTGTCACAGCACTCTTGTCCCAGTCTACATCCAGCCAAAAGAACCGAATAGGTGCGAGCGGCGGTTGAGTGACATTCAGGGTCATCTTTAAATTAGCATTAGCGCCAGAGCTTAGATTAGCTGAGAATTCTCCGTCATTGACAGATTAGTTTCAGCTGCGACAGAAAATCCATCTCTTTGACGAGTTGAAAATCAAACTCTTGCCATGTGCTGCCCGGTGGCGAGTGGTTAATGCGGCAGCACACATGCCACAGTGTTGTGAGTTTGAATCTTGGCTTTGACGATGTACTGCATGTCCTCCCCTCTCTCTCATCACCATTTCACACTCAGCTGTCCTGTCCGATAAAGCCTACGGGCCTAAAAATCCTTAAAGCAAAGGACATCAACCTAACTGGTACAACCTTCAAAAAAGTACTGAATCTTAGCTTCTATCACTGTTTTCTTGGACATATTGTGTCGAAAGACTGAAGTAAAACCGGACTTTCCTCAGGACGCCTCAGCCCTGTCTCTGCAGCACCAGCGCGACACGGCTTCACTTTTCACTTTAGATGAAACACAAAGGACAGAGAGGAGAGTGGCTGCGGCGGCTGTGAAGGACACAATGTAGATGCGCCCTAAGCAGGATCACAATCAGGAACGGTTTGTTGCCATTGACTTGCTTTGGTGATTCGGTGCAACATACAACAATGAACAATGATAAAATAACGTAAATAAAATTAAAAAAGAAAAACAATTTAAATCCAGATGTAGTGTGGAAAGTGAACAGTGCAGTGAGTGATTGATTCAATTATAGTTACAGTGAAAGGTGTTAAAGTGACAGGTGTCCCCCCCATGCATCCAACCCACTTTGAACGTGAAAGAAATACATAGGGGTTTGATGTCTGTTATACAACCTTCAGGTGACTATTTCTGATGTTACTATTAAATATTGCATTAATCACATTCCTAAGTAGGATCTGGGGCCTCTCAATCAAGACGTTTTCAACATCATTTAATTGTTTGTGTTCTGGTGCATTTTAGATATAATATTATTAACAACAACTCATTACTCACTATTATGAGAGCCCCCCACAGTCCCTACATCTCCTTGCTCCGCCCCTGCTCCAGCATCACCTGAAGCCCTTCTCCTGCTCCTCTGCAGAACAGATCGAGGCTCAAACTATAAACGCTTTGTGTTGCATTTATGAAAACAGTATTTAGACATTTGTAAGAAGTTGAACCACTTCGGCTTTGAGCACGCCGCGGTGTCAGCTCCACGGTTGCAGTGCCTGCTGACACATCACATGTTGTGTTTCACTCTTATCTTTTTCATGGTTTCTAATTGAATATGAGGCCAATTATTTTCATCAGAAGACCGTTTTGCTCTTTGTGGTTTGTGAAATACGTATCTGATGTTCCCAGCTGTGCCCCTGATCTGTCTGTGGTTGTGTCGCTGCCCCTGCGCATCTCGAACTTTATATAGAGAGAGGCGACACTTGAGTCCCAGTTTGAATTGATCAAAACTAAAGACAGACTATGCCTGCTGAAAGCTCAATGTTCAGTTGTAAAAGGACAACTGCAGCACGAATAGTCATTCCTATTGCCTATGCCTATTGTGTGTGTGTGTGTGTGTATGTATATATCCATATATATATATATATATATATATATATATATATATATATATATATATATATATATATATATATATATATATATATATATATATATATATATATATATATATATATATATATATATATATATGGTGGTTAGCCTCCCTCTAAAGACATTTATCAGATACACGTTTCTTTATATAAGACAAACAATGCCAGGCCATGTAACATACCCAACATACGCAGCGCAATAAGGCGCACAGGTTTGACCACTTTGATTAAAAAGGAGGCCATTCAGTTAATTACAATAATTAATTATACATATTAAATACTTATATACTTTAAGAGTCTTTTGAGTTCATTAGTTGTAATATTGCTCACTCTTGATGTCCATACATGAAACAGGCCCGTGGCCCACACAGAAGGGACAAGCAGTGGCATAAAAGGCAAGGCAGCGACGGGCCGGTGGCTCTACCCCCAAAGCCTGAATATAAGAAATGTGGATTATCTGAAACACAAATAGTCATTCCCACGCACCGTCCTGGGCGTACGCAGGACCGGAAACGAAAAAGCACGAGCCGTAGAGCGAGGAAGAAGATGAGAGAGACTTTTATACCCTTTTGCACCACCTACTGGATTTCAAATTGTGGCTAAACCCCATACTGCCACATATAAAAACAAGATTAAAGTATAAATCCAAGTTGTTAATCCTAGTTGCCATAGTCCTTTCGGGTTGAAAATGTAACCCTTAATAGGTTGTTTATGAATATTTATCTTCAAAAATCAAAGTTATTTTTTTCAATAGCTTCTAAGTCTGGTAACTTAGAAAGTCAAATCCAAGTTATTTTAGTAATTTCAGTCTCTACCTTAATAGGTTATTTATGAATATTTGTTCTATGGATTATAAAAGGTGTGTGTGATACCTGGAGAATAACCCTACAATAATAACTTAAATGTGATTAATTAGAATTATATAAATAAAGGGTTACATTGAGAAAACAAAAAGACTAAGATTGGGGATTGGGAAATTTTGATTCATATTTAATTTTTTATTTTTTTTTATAAATATTTCGTAACATATTTTTAAACAAACGCTTGCTACTGCAGCAGTAATTCAGAGACGGTCTCCGCACGCCGAGCTACTGCAGGCGGGGCGTGAAACTAACTTCACCGCAGTGTCACACACGTGCATTAGAAATATAAGGATGGATAATAATACAATAACTTATGATGGATATTTGGGACCCTGTCTGTCATAATGTCATGATGCCAAAGATTTGATTTTAATAATTGACAACACAGAGCCCTGTATTAAAAAATATATATTTCAAAGAAATGGGGTTTGGTTAGTCAGGTGATTTTAATAAATCATATGCAACTTGCTGTATTTTGGTATATATTGATATAATATTCTCATTAACCCAAGAAACCATTTCCATCCATTTTGTGTTTTTATTTCTCAAAATTGTTTTCTTAAACAAGGGGAAAATACTGCACAGGCATTAAAATTACTACAAAAATGTAAGGCGTATTTTAAAATGATTATAAATTGAAACGTATGGACCAGCTTTCTGTTGTGAGGCCCAACCTCTGCAGCAGGGCACTCGGCTCTCAGGTTCCATCTATAAACCATCAGTCTGACTGGACTGTCCTGTCGGCCAAGAGCAAAGAAAACACTAGTGTTGCACAAACAATTGTCAGGACATCATGTCTGCACTTGGGTTTATGTTTCATTCCAGCAAAAGCTATAATAATTACTTTGAAGTAATCTCATCACGCTTCTTATTATTATAGAATTTTTTATATTTCATGTTATGTTTCTGACTTTTTCTCTGTGAATATGGGACAGATTTGCACAAAATAAGGACCATCAAGAGTCACTGATCCAAAAGGGCTACATCCACAAGCGCCAGGATCGTGAAAGAAGTCGTGCTCCCAAGAAACACTGGAAGCGTTTCAAGAAAGACTCTGTAAACCAGCGCCAACCAGTCCAGCATCTGAGGACCAGAGAAGACCAGTCCAGCACCTGAGGACCAGAGAAGACCAGTCCAGCATCTGAGGACCAGAGAAGACCAGTCCAGCACCTGAGGACCAGAGAAGACCAGTCCAGCATCTGAGGACCAGAGAAGACCAGTCCAGCATCTGAGGACCAGAGAAGACCAGTCCAGCATCTGAGGACCAGAGAAGACCAGTCCAGAACCTGAGGACCAGAGAAGACCAGTCCAGCACCTGAGGACCAGAGAAGACCAGTCCAGCATCTGAGGACCAGAGAAGACCAGTCCAGAACCTGAGGACCAGAGAAGACCAGTCCAGCATCTGAGGACCAGAGAAGACCAGTCCAGCATCTGAGGACCAGAGAAGACCAGTCCAGCACCTGAGGACCAGAGAAGACCAGTCCAGCATCTGAGGACCAGAGAAGACCAGTCCAGCACCTGAGGACCAGAGAAGACCAGTCCAGCATCTGAGGACCAGAGAAGACCAGTCCAGCACCTGAGGACCAGAGAAGACCAGTCCAGCATCTGAGGACCAGAGAAGACCAGTCCAGAACCTGAGGACCAGAGAAGACCAGTCCAGCACCTGAGGACCAGAGAAGACCAGTCCAGCATCTGAGGACCAGAGAAGACCAGTCCAGCATCTGAGGACCAGAGAAGACCAGTCCAGCACCTGAGGACCAGAGAAGACCAGTCCAGCATCTGAGGACCAGAGAAGACCAGTCCAGCATCTGAGGACCAGAGAAGACCAGTCCAGCACCTGAGGACCAGAGAAGACCAGTCCAGCATCTGAGGACCAGAGAAGACCAGTCCAGCATCTGAGGACCAGAGAAGACCAGTCCAGCACCTGAGGACCAGAGAAGACCAGTCCAGCATCTGAGGACCAGAGAAGACCAGTCCAGCATCTGAGGACCAGAGAAGACCAGTCCAGACAAACCAGAGACCGGTTCAACCAAAACATCTGGTGATCATGGTCCAAACACCAAGGACAAAAACCAAGACAGGTCTTTGAGGATCCAGCCCGCCAATAGCAACTCTGTGAGGATCCAGCCCGCCAATAGCAACTCTGTGAGGATCCAGCCCGCCAATAGCAACTCTGTGAGGATCCAGCCCGCCAATAGCAACTCTGTGAGGATCCAGCCCGCCAATAGCAACTCTGTGAGGATCCAGCCCGCCAATAGCAACTCTGTGAGGATCCAGCCCGCCAATAGCAACTCTGTGAGGATCCAGTCTTCCAAATAGCGATATGCCAGGTTTGCCTGGTGTGACTGGTGTGACTGTCATTTTTCATTCCCATTCAAGTTGAGTGAAGTGCCGGCCCAGAGTGAGACTGATATTCAACCCTCATATAAAATGTATATGTATATGATCTATTGTGTTTCTGTGCATTAGAAGTGCTTTATATGTAAAGTGAATATATTTAAGAGCATTTTAGCAGGCAAAGATAAACATGTACCAATATTAAACTACCAGGTTCCAGTACAAGTCAGTCATCAATGTCAGCTACATACAAGTCTAATAAGGCGAGTTTGTGACAGTGATTTTGAATAATGTTGATGATGTTTGTTTTCATTTATTAGATCACAATTTACACACCACTATCCCCCAAAGTTTAAACTATAGAAAATGGTGAGCAAATTGATCTAAATCACACAGTACTCTCTGGTATTTTGGGTTACAAACTCACACAGAAACATAGCCCACAATTCCCCTGTAACTTTATTATAGTAGGCTAATGTAATCATTTAGTTTTTTGCGTCAAAGCATGAGTTGCTTAACACAAGGATTTGTAATCATATATCAGCCTCCAAATTAGGGACGATAAAGTCTTATTTAAAGGAGCAATTTAAGATTCAGCTCAGCCCAGATGAACCTCTCCTCACGCTGTCTGTCCTGGGACATCAGCAGCAGGCTTATCTTGAAAGTTAATTCATGTTAGGCTATTGCATTTGAAAACCTATTAACTCTCCATAAAGAGAATATAATATATATTTGTTACAGAAATATTTGCTTATTTTCAAGTAGTAACTCAAAGCCAATAAACCACAGTAAAACATGTAAGAATCAAGTATGGACCTGATTCAGCCCCGGCCCGGATCCTGCCTTAGATCATCTCGAGACTAAACAAACTGAAGTCCTGGTTTAGTCCTGATTTGAATCAAATGTGCTTCACATAGAAGACATCAAAACTGGGACAAGGACTGGTCCAGGATTGGACCAGGACCAGGACCAGGACCAGGACTGGACCAGGACCAGGACCAGGACCAGGACCAGGACTGGACCAGGACCAGGACCAGGGCTGGACCAGGACCAGGACCAGGGCTGGACCAGGACTGGACCAGGACCAGGACCAGGGCCAGGGCTGGACCAGGACTGGACCAGGACCAGGACCAGGACCAGGACCAGGACTGGACCAGGACCAGGACCAGGGCTGGACCAGGACCAGGACCAGGACCAGGGCTGGACCAGGACTGGACCAGGACCAGGACCAGGACCAGGGCTGGACCAGGACTGGACCAGGACCAGGACCAGGACCAGGGCTGGACCAGGACCAGAAAGAGTAAATTAAGTCCAGTCTCCGTCTGGTCTTCATTTACATATGTCCAAACTGCTGTTACATATAATGACCAGCAGGTGGCCTGAACAAAAACTACTTACCACAGTCCAAGTAAAACTATTTTAAGAATGTAATACTTTTCTTTGAACAGACCTGTTTCTAAATTGTTGTCAGAATGTCAGGTTTAAAATAACCAAGCTGCACATTCTTTGATATGGGATCATTCAGCAATAAATCAAAGCATCTATTGACTTGAAGAACAGAATCAATATGTTTTCTGACAGACAAGTTTTGCTTGCAAAAACGCTATTTTGATGGATCTGTCTGCACTAACCCAATAATATCCAATTTAAAAGAAAACATCAGTAATAATAAATGTTTAGGAAGTTTTGTAAATGTGGAGATATTAAATTCAAGACCAAACCAACACAAAATAAATCTAAACAGAGCCTATACAAATCCCAGGACTGTGCTAGGACTGAACACAAAAACAGGATCAAACAGAATTTACTCAGCACAAAAACTGGCTAAATCAAACAAGACTTAT
Source organism: Eucyclogobius newberryi (assembly GCF_026437365.1). Lineage (NCBI taxonomy): Eukaryota > Metazoa > Chordata > Actinopteri > Gobiiformes > Gobiidae > Eucyclogobius > Eucyclogobius newberryi. The sequence continues at coordinate 23,025,924 of NW_027316500.1, read as the reverse complement.
GTAACAGGACAGTTAGAACATGAGGACTGAACAAGGGCATCCACAGGAGAGACCCAGAACCAGGCCATCCACAGGAGAGACCCAGAACCAGGGCGTCCACAGGAGAGACCCAGAACCAGGGCGTCCACAGGAGAGACCCAGAACCAGGACGTCCACAGGAGAGACCCAGAACCAGGACGTCCACAGGAGAGACCCAGAACCAGGGCGTCCACAGGAGAGACCCAGAACCAGGACGTCCACAGGAGAGACCCAGAACCAGGGCGTCCACAGGAGAGACCCAGAACCAGGACATCCACAGGAGAGACCCAGAACCAGGACATCCACAGGAGAGACCCAGAACCAGGGCGTCCACAGGAGAGACCCAGAACCAGGGCATCCACAGGAGAGACCCAGAACCAGGCCATCCACAGGAGAGACCCAGAACCAGGGCGTCCACAGGAGAGACCCAGAACCAGGGCGTCCACAGGAGAGACCCAGAACCAGGACGTCCACAGGAGAGACCCAGAACCAGGACGTCCACAGGAGAGACCCAGAACCAGGGCGTCCACAGGAGAGACCCAGAACCAGGACATCCACAGGAGAGACCCAGAACCAGGGCGTCCACAGGAGAGACCCAGAACCAGGACATCCACAGGAGAGACCCAGAACCAGGGCATCCACAGGAGAGACTCAGAACCAGGGCATCCACAGGAGAGACTCAGAACCAGGGCGTCCACAGGATAGACCCAGAACCAGGGCATCCACAGGAGAGACCCAGAACCAGGGCGTCCACAGGAGAGACCCAGAACCAGGGCATCCACAGGAGAGACCCAGAACCAGGGCGTCCAAAGGGGAGACCCAGAACCAGGGCGTCCACAGGATAGACCCAGAACCAGGGCGTCCACAGGAGAGACCCAGAACCAGGACGTCCACAGGAGAGACCCAGAACCAGGGCGTACACAGGAGAGACCCAGAACCAGGGCATCCAAAGGAAGACCCATAACCAGGGCATCCACAGGAGAGACCCAGAACCAGGGCGTCCACAGGAGAGACCCAGAACCAGGGCATCCACAGGAGAGACGTAGAACCAGGACATCCACCGGAGAGACCTAGAACCAGGGCATCCAAAGGGGAGACCCAGAACCAGGGCGTCCACAGGATAGACCCAGAACCATGGCGTCCACAGGAGAGACCCAGAACCAGGACGTCCACAGGAGAGACCCAGAACCAGGGCGTCTTCAGGATAGACTCAGAGCCAGGGCGTCTTCAGGAGAGACGTAGAACCAGGGCGTCTTCAGGAGGGATGTAGAACCTCTGTAATTATTCTCACCAAGAATAAACTAAACATAGATGAACAGTGGCTGTATAACATCAGCACTTTTTATTGCCAAAATAATTGATTTCTTAAAGCTGTAGATGGAGCAAAGATGGCCCAAGACAGGCATATTCAAGTCAAGTAGCAGGGATTTTAAATCTATTTGAGTATTGTAAACAAAAACTTGTGGCTCATGGCTAAAATATTATAAGAAAAATGTCCACTTCAAATCTTATCTCTTGAATCTTTGATCACAGCAACAACATTACTGCAGTTCAGTAATATTCTTCATTTTATAAACAGACAGAGGTGGAAAGTAAGAAAAGTAAAAAGCCGGCCTTTAACTCAAAACTCTTTAGGCAGATGACACATTGGCCCCATGGCCCTTTCAGGCGACCTCAAACCCCCCAGAGAAGTTGTTTACTTTCCAGTCCAGTTCAAAAATGTAGTTATATTCACATAAGAGTTGATACATTTGCTTGAAATAAAAGTTAAAGCAAATTATATTCAATCAGATTGAGAATGATGCATGAACCAGAGTTGAAACATCCAGATGTGTCCAGATGACTTCAACTGAATCTTTTTCTACAGTGGGACACTCCTGTAGGAAGGAGGGATTACACTGATTTGTGTCCAACATTTAAGTGTTGCTCATTCTTTTCAACTTCAGCGTAACATTTGACCAAAAATAGAGTCAGTATCCTTTTGTTTTGTGGTAAAACATATTTATAGCATTTTTTAAGTGTTGACAATCTGCTATATTTTGGAAATGGCAAAAAAGTATGCAGCTAACAGCTAAATAACAAAGTGAATCTCTAGCAAAGCTAAACCAAGCAGACTACAGGGTTTACTCTGCACTGCGCTCCAACACTTGGATGGAAACTGAACTAAATTTGCATTTATTGTTCACTTTATAATAATATACACATGTTATCAGGGTATTCAAGTGCATTTGTGGGTTGTCTTCATTGTCCAGTCTGAAATAGAAAAATACCACACAGTAACACAGTATTGAAAATAACCATTGGGCCTGTTACACTGGGAACATTTACACGGCCAGGAAAAAACTGATAACTAGAATAATCAGATAATCCAATATTGGACATGATTTTTGACTTGTATTTACAAGTAGTTTACAAGTAAAATCAAATCAAAAACACTTGATGACACGTGTCACTTAATCTGTCGATTTCTGTTGCATTTGCCAATCTTTCAATTCTTAAAACTGTAGTATCCACTTTTAAACTGTAAAAGGAGGAAATAGGTATTAAACTCTTTCACATGGCTAGTACTCACATGTGTACGTGCAGAACTTTACTTCACCCTTCTCATACAGTGAAGTGAGGTAGAGTGAACCTGCTTTCACCTACCCCCTATCTCCGCCTACCTGCCTGTACTTAATTGTACTACTAAACAAATTGAAACTTTGAATGACACATGTAAAATTATCAAATGCAACATTGTCGCTTTTCAAAAATAAAAGAAACATGTAACTGACAATCTGCTGCTTGTTCCTTGTCACAAGAAATTCTCAGTTCTGCAGTTATTAATAACCAATAAGTCTGTTTATGTAAGATTGTTTAGATAATACTAGTGTTTATTCAGTGGAATATGTATTTAGCTTCAGTATCAATATTGTGACCTTCAGAACATACATCTCGACCAGAAGAGTATTGGTGATAATGGGGGTAAACGTGTTTGTCCATGACAGTAGTCACTTCCATCTCAATGTAACGTGCATTTGATTTATTTCAGTCAGAGGTCCACAGATGTTTACACTGTTGTGGATCCCTGCTCCATTTGAGCTAATTAGCTTGGCAGAATGACAGCAATACAGTGCAATAAACGGCCACATGCCAGAGACACCTACAGCAAACACTACTTAAGGAAAGAGAGTCAATAATGATGAACAATGGCATGTAGATTAACCTTCACCCAGGCATTACAGAACAATGAGTGAGCTGAATAAATGCAACAAAGACTATTTCTTTTCAGTTTGTGTTATTTCTGAAAATGCTTATTCATTATCGTTTATAGGAGTATATCAAAATGCATTTGAATCCCTGACTTTGTCTAAATACTTTTGTGTTAAAAAACTTTCAAGAGGTAAAAAACTAAACGAATGCCAGAGTGATATGAGTAGTCTCTGAATTCTACACATTTATCAATCTGGAAAAGCTCTCGCTGAAACGATCAGGAAAAAGTGGAATGACGAACATTTGAAGCTTTTTGGTCAAATCGGCGAGAAATTTACTTTTATTAAATCCAGTTGAGAGAAAAGCACAGAATGCATCCAAAAATGCATATGCAAAAACAACCAAAATAGTCAGTATTTATTCTGAAATAGGCTGAAGTATGTCCTTCGGGACCACCATGTTTCCTTTGGTTTGTTTGGGCGCTTCACCTTTGACTCCCGCCACAGTGATGCCCCGTGATTGGACGTTCAGGCCTGATCGCCAACATCATTCAAGGATTCTCAAGAGTCGGTGAACGCACAAATATCACATGAATCCAATTTGATGGCCGGATTAGAAATGAACGCAACGTCCAGATTTCCTTCATATAATTGTCAGCAAACTAAAAGACAGTGAAGAACAGCTAAACCGGACATCTATAAGTCAACTTTCCAAACCACTTGCTACTGTGCTCTTCTTTTGTCATAAATCACATGGGGGCCCCTACCTTTCTCCTCTATGTGGGCCCCAGAATCACTACTACCTCTAGAATTACTATCAAAATACTGCACACAGTTTCATTCTCAACTAAAAAGTATGATAAGAGATGTATTATTCCCAACATCCCCCACTTCCGGTTATGTTGTTTAATCATTGTGTGTCTATTGTAGAAAAAAGCAAGACCATAAGCTATTTTCATGAGGCGGTTTGAGTCATTGAGCTTGTGTAACGCTTTTCCCTCAACCCCTGCCCACCCATGCCGTGCCATAGTTAAAGCAGCCATCATAGATTCCCTGATAAGTCCCTCTGTGCCCAGAAACGACTGACATTATAAGACTGCGGATTTCTGCAGACAGACGGAGAGCCCTGTCAGCAGGAAATGCCAATTGCCTTTTTTCGGGATTCATTTGACTGGGCTAATTGAAAGTAATACCTTTCAAATGGCATATTGATTGGAAGAAAGACCCATTTTTCAAAAGTTGTAAAAAAAATAAACGTACAATCAGAAATGGGAAAGATTAAACCCGAGTTGCTGAAGAGTTGTTGGCACAAGGAGTCATTAAGATAAGTGACTTCACAGACTTCTTTGTTTCCTGTGCGGTGCCGAGAGGGCCGCGGGGCAGAGCGCGTCGTGGCATAATTAAAAGAAAAGTCGCGCAGTGTCACCGTGGGGATGGCACTCTCTCTTCCGCGCCACTGACTTTACGCATGAAAATAACAGTTGATTAGAAGCAGAGCGCGCGATTGAAGTGTTCCCTGTCTCACAGGCGCACGACTGACAGCTGATGGACACATGGAAATCAGAAATCATGAAATCCTGAAAATGGCACAACACTGCAAAGAAATAAAACATCCAAGAACAAATTGTTATGCGTAAAAACTTTTGTTTATACGGTTAAAAAAAAATAAAAAAATAACGAGCTAAGAAATCAAGGCTGTCCCAAACGGGTTTACGCGCGGCGCAGCTGTTGTTATTGTCCAAAGAGACGCGCGCGGGGCGCTCCACCTGCAGTCACTCTCTCCTCCGCGCGCCTGCCTCATGCACAGCGCCTCCCCACAGAAGACTCACTTTGACTCAGTCCTAGACGCGAGTGGGAGCGCCTTCTGCTCGTAAACATGGGGCAGATGACACCCTGAATATTTCACTCTAAAGCACCCGCGCCGCTTCCAGACTCCTTCTTCACAAGTGTCAGCCGCGGAGCGCGCACCATGCCGGGACTGTGGAGGCTGTGGACTTTGGCTCTTCTGGCTCTGCTCAATCCTTTTGAGTTTATTTTTGTTAAAGCGGAAATAACTTCAGCTTCTGCGAACAGATTTTACCTCCACGATGTGAGACAAAGGGAGGCAGGTGTGCTCGTGGCTCTTTGGAGAGACGCCAAAGTTTTCAGCGCGTCTGGAACAGGGTTTGACAGCGCGGGAAACAGTGCAGAGTGGATGGGGAGCAGCGAACTAAGTGGACCCGCAGAATTAACAGTAGAGGATGTGGGAATAAACAGGAGAAAGTACGATGACACGTCTATTGAAGTTCAGTCACAAGCTCTGGAGGAGAAGCCGAGGAAGACGCGCAGCGTGGGGCCATCGCGCGCGGACGCGCTGGAGAGGAGTATAAGCGCAGAGTCCGGGGAGAGGTTTTTGGACGCGGTACAGGGGGGATTTAACCCCAGACCGGAACAGAGACGCACCGGGGAGGAAGCGCGAGGGGCCAGCACGCGGCAGAATGAGCCGCTCTTGGATACGTCCACCTTCGCTCTGGCGGGAGACTCCGCGCACAATCAGGCGATGGTGCACTGGTCCGGACACAACAGCAGCGTGAGTCCTGCACTGCCATGTGAACTTTACACTAAGCATTACTACATAACTCACTCATAACTCACTCATTATTCACTCATTATTCACTCATTATTCACTCCGTTATAACACTTAGTTGTTTTTTCTTATGATTTTATGTTGTTTACTTTACGCACAAGATGATTTCACAGACACAAGATGATTTCACAGACACAAGATGATTTCACAGACACAAGATGATTTCAAAGACACAAGATGATTTCACAGACACAAGATGATTTCACAGACACAAACTGCAGAACCACACACAGCTCTATCTCGTGCTGGTGTCATTGTGCATGGTGCACGTCCTTTGTCATGTGCTGGTGGAGGAAGTGGCTCAGTGCGCAGTACGCGCCTGTGCTCACACCCCGGGACATCAAACCCCGAGAATAATTCATTCAACTAACTGCGTGTCACTCCAACTTTACAAGTTCTGGATACACAGTGCAGTGGGAGCGCGCGCGTTTACCCGCCATCACAGCGCATCCATTATAAATGCAATAATCAGCGGAAGCCTTTGAAGCAGGTGCAGTGTCCAATCTGGCCCTTAATGTGATGCTGATGATGCGCTGTGAAGTAGTTTGGCAGAAGAACCGCGCGTTTGTCATTAACATTTGACTTCCACTTGAAGTGTATGTGCGCGCGCGCGCGTGTATGTGTGTATGCGCACATGTGTGTATGTGTGTGTGTATGCGCGTGTGTGTGTGTGTGTATGTGTGTGTGTGTGTGTGTGTGTGTATGTGTGTGTGTGTGTGTGTGTTTGTTTGTGTGTGTATGCGCACGTGTGTGTATGTGTGTGTGTATGCGTGCGTGTGTGTGTGTGTGTGTGTGTGTGTATGCGCGTGTGTGTGTGTATGTGTGTGTGTGTGTGTGTGTATGTGTGTGTGTGTGTGTATGTGCACATGTGTGTGTGTGTGTGTGTATGTGTGTGTGTGTGTATGTGTGTGTGTGTGTATGTGCACGTGTGTGTGTGTGTATGCGCGTGTGTGTGTGTGTGTGTGTATGCGCGCGTGTGTGTATGTGTGTGTGTGTGTGTATGTGTGTGTGTGTGTATGTGCACGTGTGTGTGTGTGTGTATGCGCGTGTGTGTGTGTGTGTGTATGCGCGCGTGTGTGTATGTGTGTGTGTGTGTGTATGCGCGTGTGTGTGTATGCGCGTGTGTGTGTGTATGTGTGTATGCGCGCGTGTGTGTATGTGTGTGTGTGTGTGTGTGTGTGTGCGCGCGTGTGTGTTCGCGTGTGTGTATGTGCGCGCGTGCATGTGTGCGCGCGTGCGTGTGTCCAAATAACACAAAGGCTTTTGACTTCACAGCCAGCATTAATGAGTTGTGTATTTAGGCACAAGAGTGTATCCACACCCACAATGAGATTACACACAGTTTTATCATCCAAAAGACAAAGTGGCGATGCTATCTCTTCCTTAACATATGCAGCATGCAAAGCTCTATCTCGCACACATCTCTGAAGTAGTACAGCCTGCAGAGAATCTCCTTTATTCACACTCTTGTTTCTTACAAGATTCATTATGGAAATAAAAACAAGACTATATACAAGTTCAATTGACCTGCCAAGCTCGGGTCCAGGCCCAGGGGCCAAATCTGGCTCTTAATGTGGGACTTCCTAAATCAGACTCTGGGACTTATAGCCGTTTGTCTTTGCTGTTTTTTCCCTCAAAGGAAAAACAATGTTGTCCACAATGAGCAATAAAACACTAGGGACTCTATTTGAAGAAAACCCTGTATGTTATTGTATGTAGTTACAATATAGAGAACAAATATAAAAAAAGCTTCAGTTTTTTTTAACTAGACTCAAAACTGTCCTTTTATATAATTCATTATTTGTACATAAATATATATTTAATGCAGGTTTTTGTGCCTCCTTTATACAAATAGTTCCCACATCATTTATTTCTTACCCCATAAGAGCTGTTCTTGTGCTCTTGTCTTGAAAATAACGTTAATTTTGTGGTGACAGAGTACGTCCACATTCCCATGACTTTGCCTATTTCAGAATCACACGTTAACATGTCATATAATATAAGTACCGATACTATATCTTTTCCTGTGCGGGCCCTTTGTGAAGCGGACCCTCCTCACTGCATCAGCGCTGATAGACTTGTCACCGCCGCCTGCCACTCACCACACCAAAGATTTACGCAGTCTCCTCCTGAGCTATGTCCCCAAACGCACAGGTCCCACACTGCCCCGCCGAAATTGATGACATTTTAGGATCCAGAGCCACATTAGATGTAAATGAGTGATAATAAATCCAATCCTAAAAGGACATTTGAAGGGAAATTACTTCATTCCTCAGGTCTGAGCTGGTTTTGTCAAATATTCACTTTCGCCTTTGATGTGACCAAGATGTAACGTCTCGTGGGGAGCGGAGCACGCGAGATAAAGAAAGGTGATGGTGAAATAGCAGTTGCAGTTCAGATTTGATGAAAGAATTATGCAATGTAAAAGGTGCAATGCCTCTGTAAATGGGGCTCCCGCTATTATTTGATTTAGGCGGTTGTCTGGAACATCAAAGCGCGTCGAGTCGTAGCGTTGTGCAGTCGGACTTTATACGAGAGATAACAATGATTGAACTCAACCATGGGAATAAAACATGCATGAAAGCCCTTTAAAACCCGCCTTCTTAACCACATGTTCTATTGATTTGGGAGCATTATCGTCCTGTTTGTCTGTGAACGTGGATAAAGGGGTGAAGTTGAGGTCCTGTGTCGTGTAGGGCGGACATTTTTGGAAAGATGGTAAGGTTATTAAAAAAAGCGAAGAGGCCACAAACACAGGTGGATGTGAAGGAAGAGATGGAAAGTGGAGGCTGGTGGTTCTGCTGCTGCGGTGGAGTTGGAGAGAGGGGGACGTGCTATAAGCTTAAATGAAAAAAAGAGATGTCTGAAAAGTGATTGAGATGCAAAGTGAGGCTGGCCTTTGACTGGATTGAACTCAGAACTAAACCTGGGCTAAATCTGAACTAAACCAGTGCTAAACAGGAGCAAAGCAGTTTGGACTTGAACTGGGCTAAAACTAGGACCATTTGAATGCATCTTAAGTCACATCCTGTCACATTTTCAGAGCTTATAAAAAATAAGAAGCAATTTTAGAAAAGGTTCATGCTCTGTTTTCTTTATCAGCTTAGTTCAATGAATTAATTTCTGCCACAAGAAGTCATTGTGTGATTGGAGATACTTCACCTTCTGGCACGAAGAGGTGAATTAACTTACTAATTAGAGTAAAAATGACATAAAATAGAAATAGAACGCATCTGATTAAATGCATACAGAGTCATACAAAGGGACATTAAAAAGCCAATGTATTTTTCTTTTCTTTCTTCATTTTTTAAAGAATTCCAGGCCTAAAGGCTTTTATTTGACAGGGCAGCGGTTACGGGAAATAGGGAGAGAGAGAGAGCGGAGAGACATTCAGCAAATGGTTGCGGTGAGAAAGCGAACCCATGATGCCAAGGTGGTAACGACCAGAGAAGCAAGCAAGAAAAATACATTTAAATTATTGTGTTACGTGTAAAGTAACTACATGTTTATTACACAAAGGCAGATTTAGCGACACATGGACTAAATCAGGAAAAGAATAAAATGCAATGAAAAAAAAAAAGAACAATTTGTATTTTATATTTGTGGAAAGAACTTGAATATTGAACACAAGTGAGACATTAACACTTTTTACTCTACGGGTTTCTAATCAATATGTGCGTCTGCCTTCTCAGCCTGGAGTCTTTGCCACGATTTAAATTCCGGACTGATCCGTGTAAAAAAAGCAGACGTGTCCCACTGGGGATGCACGGGCCCCTCCCCGCTACCCCCCGCTACCCCCCGCTCCCCCCTGCAGGCAGAGGAGACTTAGTGAGCGGGCCAGCTGACTGTTTGGAGGCGACCACATATTGGCATCGAATGATTATTTGTTTTTTAAGGTTGTGATCGACCAATTTCTTAAGTCCCCGGCGGACGGAACTAGGACAGCAGTTAATGGCAGACTTTGCTGATGGGGCGTCGTGGGAGTTCAACCTCTGCCAATATGTTCACATAATCACGCTACAGTCAGGCTTTTCCAATTAGACGGCAACCACTTCTTCCACACAAGCTAAGTGATGTATCGCGGCGGTTTCTACAATGGAATATGGATAATTGCTGTTAGAAGGTTAGGAAATCATTTTACAGTCACGTATACTTCGCTTGGGCTTTCGTAATGTGGCGTGCAATCAGAGAAATGCTGGCTAATAATCGCCAAGAAAGGTTTGGAGTGAGAGGCAATGACTAGGGATTTAGCAATTTTTTTTATCTTGCAGCACCGTATTATCGCAATATTTATTTTAGGGTACAATATTTGATGCGAAAACCTTTTACTTTTTTCTCTTAATATACCTCGACAATCATTACTGTCATATTCCAAAGAATTAAGATATAAAAATAAAAAATAAATACAAATTGTCTGTGATATTATTGTAGGACCTTTGACCATACGATATTCAAATATTTTGTTAATTGTTACATCCCTAGCAACGACCTGAGCTGGTAAAGATGTCAACAGTGTGACTAGGGAGGGGCTGGGGAGTTCTGCTGCTTAACAGAAAATATATACAGTATATACGTCGTAATGAAGGACAAAAACTACAAATAATTCTGTAGGAAAATAATGATCACGGTATTTTATAACACCATGTTCATCAAAGTGAACATCATTCACTGGAGGAACTGTGGGGGCCCATCATTATCATGTGTTTGGGTCTCAAAACTCCTGCCATGGACACAATAAAGTGATACTTTTGGCGCATACGGTACTTTTTGCTGCAGTGAATCAGAATCAGACAAAGGTTTATCATGTAAAAATAAGGCTTTACTGAATGAAATGAAAATAGACTTGACACTTTGACTGAATATATACACACAATTTACAGCCGGACAGTACAAAAATCAGCAGTACAAATTGTAAAAGAGTCATTATAAATTATTATAAATGATTCCCTTAATAATCTATTATAATGAGAGAAATGGAAAATCTAACATTTGGACTAGATATGAAAATGGACAGATTTGATTTGGACCAATACATTTTTCAGACTAAGTAAAATATGTTGTATGTTCTCTCTCAGGGCCTTGTTTCTGTAAAATTGAGAAAAAATAGATATGGAGCAGAAAGAAGGAGGAGAGAGAGTGCAATTTACAGTGCAAATGGCTTGAAGCGCGATGTGCTGACTTTTTTTAATCCAACTTCTTCTAGTTTGGAGAAGCGGGAAAACATTCAGATGCAACTTTAAGGCAAGAAACACTTTCAAAGACATTGTGATACCTTAAACATATTTGTTTATGTGGAAAACTTTTTGAATGATTGGATATTCTTTAGTTCAGACAGCTACAGGTTTTTAAGATCAATGTGTTCTTTTGTTGCCTGGTGAGGAACAGCGTTAAATACACTTGAAATGAATATTCATGCACTAAGTTTGTTAAAAAAGAGAGAAAACTCCAAAAACAGAGTAGATATCCTCCTCCGAAAAACTCCTCTGTTTGTTTAACCGGTTCAATGAGTTGCTCAAGATAATAATTAAAAATAATAACGAGGAGTTAAATTAAAATTGATTTTGTTACACGTCCAGATAAGATAAAACACACATTCAATATCTTTTCACGGCTCACTACGTTCTGTTTTGTAGTGCAGAGAAATCGCCTCTTTGATTTAGAAAATATTGCAGAGCTCGTTCTGTTTTAAATCTAGGACTAAATTATAATGATAAGTAAAGTCTGTACTGCATTTTCTACTGATGTTGTTAGTTTTAGCTGTTGCATCATATGGAAAACCTTTACATCTTCACCATGTCCAGTCATTGCGGGATGGGGCCAAAAACCCTATCCAGATAGCAAAAGACGTTGATTCAACGTTGATTTATGGTCAGATTGGTTATTTTTGGTTGACTTTGAAAAGTCAACTGTGATTCAATGTTGAATCACAGTTGAAATACCAATGGTTGAAAAAAGGTTATTAATTTAACGTTGTTTTAACCTTATATTTTAGGGTTAAAATGCCAACATTGATTCAACGTTGTTTCAATGTACATCGACCTGATGACCGACCAGGTGCAAAAAGAGCGGGAAATCTTAGTCTCACGAGCCTCTTGGCAGTGCCACGCTGCCTGTGCCTCAGTCTAACTCGGACACAGAAGAGCCACATCTACAACACTTGTCTCCAGGAGAACAGCAGTGACACAACTTACGGTGAGTCATCATGATATTTGTATTATTGAGAAGTGAATAGAAATCCCACACAATCATTCGGCTAAAATATTTTGTAAACGCAAGTTTTTATTGGTAACCTTGATTGTCTTGTTAGCTAGCGTCTGTTAGCTGCAGCAGCTAACATGTGCAAGCATTTAGCTTAACTGCTAGAAAAATGTATTTGTACAACATCAGATAATCATAATCTGTACTTGGGATAAAATATGGGTTGAATAGGCACAGAGTGGACCAATCTATGTGTGTTATGTGGACACGGGGAGTAAACTCGGGGTTGTGCGCCCGCCCTCAGGGGCCGACCATGGGGCTGACCTGCCTCACGGGGTGCGGTGTGGTGGCCCTCAGGGGCCGACCATGGGGCTGACCTGCCTCACGGGGTGTGGTGTGGTGGCCCTCAGGGGCCGACCATGGGGCTGACCTGCCTCACGGGGTGCGGTGTGGTGGCCCTCAGGGGCCGACCATGGGGCTGACCTGCCTCACGGGGTGCGGTGTGGTGGCCCTCAGGGGCCGACCATGGGGCTGACCTGCCTCACGGGGTGCGGTGTGGCGACAGGAGCCTCGAGATACGACAGAGCTTCTGTCTGTGTCAATGCGTCTGGCGGCGAGAATAGCTCATAGAGCAGGTTACCATTACTGTATTGTTTTCTGAAAGTACAAGTACCCTATGCAGGTAGTAATGACAGGGAAAGAACAGTCCTGTGATGTAGTTTACCATTTATATTTTATTGCATTATGTTCTCTAGTTGATTTGGCATAATGTTTACTTTTAAAAATGTATGAATTGCCTAAAGTGAAGACCAAATATTGGAAATGTAATGATTAATTTGGCTTTAAAACAAACATTTTATTTTTCTCATCAATATGATTTACTTCTATGCTATTCTAACTTAAATCCATTCATACAACAGCAAACAAACGACATGCAAGTTTCTAGGTGAAACTTTTGTGTGGCTTGTTTCTTGAGCTCTGCAGCTGTAAAACCAGTTGTGCTTTGTATTTTTTATTTCCTCATTACTCTGCCATACTTATGATGGTTCTGTTTATTTAGTGGGTAATTATGTTTTATTGTTTATAGATGTACATCAATTAAATACATTTTTTACACCTGAAAATGTTTCAGAATAATTATTGCATGTACATTACTAATTTAACTTTCTTCCACTTTCAGGCCGTGCTGCAACTGATATGGACAAAGACCATTCACCACACTAAAGACAATCAAAGAATTACAGTACAGTTACCATGACCACCTCAGCTTACACTTTATCATGTCCTATTGGAGTAAAAGGCAGAAAATGTGATGTGGCCACCCAAAAGTATACACTATTCAAAAGCCCTCAAAGACAACATGCAGCCTAACAAAGCATGGACCTCATGTGAAGACGTCTGGATTTAATTACTTGTGGTAAGCATTTATAGCACTGGAATTCATACTTTTTATTGGAATTATGTAAATCTACATTTTATGTACAAGTCACAATAATTAATTCTGTATGTTGCCTTTTTGGTGCCACAAAGTCATTCACCAAAGACAAAAACTTTGAGGAAAATATGTAAAAAACTGGATGTGCAACCACAGAGATGGTGAAGCTGACGAGCGACTGAAAAAAAGTGGATCAAGGTAAAATGCAGTTTCATTAGCACAAAAAGTAATATTTGTACTGTTTCTTTATTCCTCCTGTACCTGCATGGCTTTACTCCAGTTACCCTCTGTATAAAATTAATATTCTATACTGCTCAGTAGATAAATACTGTTTTTTGTATTTCAAGGGAAAATCCCCTTTACATTGAATCAGAAGAGGAATCAGAACCTCAAAGCAAAAGAAAATGTGCAAAGCCTCTTGACATGACCTTTGCCCCCTGACATGACCAGTCCAGGTATGTTGTTTTGTCAGTGTTACTGCTGTAATACTGTGTTCCTTTAAATAAATGTATTATTTGTTATTTCAGTGATGCACATATCCACATTCAAATACTGGTAAGTTTTCCCTCAGATACTTACATTTAGTCTCAAATAAAATGCATTCCTCCATTAAAACATGTCATTATTCCCATAGTAACTGGAGAGCTCAGGCTGAACAGCAAAGGCGTGTCACTACAGTGGGAATGGTGAGTCTCTACTTCTTTCTTGAAGAAGGAAATCCTGTGTTTCTTTATTTTCTTTTGTTAAGATTTATCAAAACGTATTTTTTTTCTTGCCCCATATTTTTAACATTTAACATTATTTCAAAGTCTTATTATATAGGGTACATTGTGTATTTTAGAGCCGCAGCTATTAATTATTTACCTCTAACAAGTAATCGAGTAATTGGATGATTTTGCTTACATTCCGTAAAACATAAAATCATATTACCGGTAAATTTTTATTCATTTTTTTTTTTTTATAAAAGTTATAGTTTATAGAGATAAATAGCAAAGAAGGAACTTCTATGTAAAAAAAACATGTTTTATTGTTAATTGCACGTATGTCTTCTAAACCGCATCATCTATCTATAGACCGAAACGCCAATCAAAATGTCAATGCTGAGTCAGTCTGATACATTTCTGTCTCTTTAATATCATTTATTAAATTACATTATATCAAAAGATGTTTTCTTAAGGGAATGTTGAGTCCATGGAAAGTAATGCCTCTGTTTTCCATTTAAACCTGTCCACACAAGTGGAGAGGAGCAGCCTGTAATCCTGGTTTAGGTCTGCTTTAGTCCTGGTTTAGGTCTGCTTTAGTCCTGGTTTAGGTCTGCTTTAGTCCTGGTTTAGGTCTGCTTTAGTCCTGGTTTAGATCTGCTTTAGTCCTGGTTTAGGTCTGCTTTAGTCCTGGTTTAGGTCTGCTTTAGTCCTGGTTTAGGTCTGCTTTAGTCCTGGTTTAGGTCTGCTTAAGTCCTGGTTTAGGTCTGCTTTAGTCCTGGTTTAGGTCTGCTTTAGTCCTGGTTTAGGTCTGCTTTAGTCCTGGTTTAGGTCTGCTTTAGTCCTGGTTTAGATCTGCTTTAGTCCTGGTTTAGGTCTGCTTTAGTCCTGGTTTAGGTCTGCTTTAGTCCTGGTTTAGGTCTGCTTTGGTCCTGGTTTAGGTCTGCTTAAGTCCTGGTTTAGGTCTGCTTTAGTCCTGGTTTAGGTCTGCTTTAGTCCTGGTTTAGGTCTGCTTTAGTCCTGGTTTAGATCTGCTTTAGTCCTCGTTTAGTTCTGCTTTAGTCCTGGTTTAGTTCTGCTTTAGTCCTGGTTTAGGTCTGCTTAAGTCCTGGTTTAGGTCTGCTTTAGTCCTGGTTTAGGTCTGCTTTAGTCCTGGTTTAGGTCTGCTTTAGTCCTGGTTTAGATCTGCTTTAGTCCTGGTTTAGGTCTGCTTTAGTCCTGGTTTAGGTCTGCTTTAGTCCTGGTTTAGGTCTGCTTTAGTCCTGGTTTAGGTCTGCTTTAGTCCTGGTTTAGGTCTGCTTTAGTCCTGGTTTAGATCTGCTTTAGTCCTGGTTTAGGTCTGCTTTAGTCCTGGTTTAGGTCTGCTTTGGTCCTGGTTTAGGTCTGCTTAAGTCCTGGTTTAGGTCTGCTTTAGTCCTGGTTTAGGTCTGCTTTAGTCCTGGTTTAGGTCTGCTTTAGTCCTGGTTTAGATCTGCTTTAGTCCTCGTTTAGTTCTGCTTTAGTCCTGGTTTAGTTCTGCTTTAGTCCTGGTTTAGGTCTGCTTAAGTCCTGGTTTAGGTCTGCTTTAGTCCTGGTTTAGGTCTGCTTTAGTCCTGGTTTAGGTCTGCTTTAGTCCTGGTTTAGATCTGCTTTAGTCCTGGTTTAGGTCTGCTTTAGTCCTGGTTTAGGTCTGCTTTAGTCCTGGTTTAGGTCTGCTTTAGTCCTGGTTTAGGTCTGCTTTAGTCCTGGTTTAGATCTGCTTTAGTCCTGGTTTAGGTCTGCTTTAGTCCTGGTTTAGGTCTGCTTTAGTCCTGGTTTAGGTCTGCTTTAGTCCTGGTTTAGGTCTGCTTTAGTCCTGGTTTAGGTCTGCTTTAGTCCTGGTTTAGATCTGCTTTAGTCCTGGTTTAGGTCTGCTTTAGTCCTGGTTTAGGTCTGCTTTAGTCCTGGTTTAGGTCTGCTTTAGTCCTGGTTTAGGTCTGCTTAAGTCCTGGTTTAGGTCTGCTTTAGTCCTGGTTTAGGTCTGCTTTAGTCCTGGTTTAGGTCTGCTTTAGTCCTGGTTTAGGTCTGCTTTAGTCCTGGTTTAGATCTGCTTTAGTCCTGGTTTAGGTCTGCTTTAGTCCTGGTTTAGGTCTGCTTTAGTCCTGGTTTAGGTCTGCTTTAGTCCTGGTTTAGGTCTGCTTAAGTCCTGGTTTAGGTCTGCTTTAGTCCTGGTTTAGGTCTGCTTTAGTCCTGGTTTAGGTCTGCTTTAGTCCTGGTTTAGGTCTGCTTTAGTCCTGGTTTAGATCTGCTTTAGTCCTCGTTTAGTTCTGCTTTAGTCCTGGTTTAGTTCTGCTTTAGTCCTGGTTTAGGTCTGCTTAAGTCCTGGTTTAGGTCTGCTTTAGTCCTGGTTTAGGTCTGCTTTAGTCCTGGTTTAGGTCTGCTTTAGTCCTGGTTTAGATCTGCTTTAGTCCTGGTTTAGGTCTGCTTTAGTCCTGGTTTAGGTCTGCTTTAGTCCTGGTTTAGGTCTGCTTTAGTCCTGGTTTAGGTCTGCTTTAGTCCTGGTTTAGGTCTGCTTTAGTCCTGGTTTAGATCTGCTTTAGTCCTGGTTTAGGTCTGCTTTAGTCCTGGTTTAGGTCTGCTTTGGTCCTGGTTTAGGTCTGCTTAAGTCCTGGTTTAGGTCTGCTTTAGTCCTGGTTTAGGTCTGCTTTAGTCCTGGTTTAGGTCTGCTTTAGTCCTGGTTTAGATCTGCTTTAGTCCTGGTTTAGTTCTGCTTTAGTCCTGGTTTAGTTCTGCTTTAGTCCTGGTTTAGGTCTGCTTAAGTCCTGGTTTAGGTCTGCTTTAGTCCTGGTTTAGGTCTGCTTTAGTCCTGGTTTAGGTCTGCTTTAGTCCTGGTTTAGATCTGCTTTAGTCCTGGTTTAGGTCTGCTTTAGTCCTGGTTTAGGTCTGCTTTAGTCCTGGTTTAGGTCTGCTTTAGTCCTGGTTTAGATCTGCTTTAGTCCTGGTTTAGGTCTGCTTTAGTCCTGGTTTAGGTCTGCTTAAGTCCTGGTTTAGGTCTGCTTTAGTCCTGGTTTAGATCTGCTTAAGTCCTGGTTTAGATCTGCTTTAGTCCTGGTTTAGGTCTGCTTTAGTTCTGGTTTAGGTCTGCTTAAGTCCTGGTTTAGGTCTGCTTAAGTCCTGGTTTAGATCTGCTTAAGTCCTGGTTTAGGTCTGCTTTAGTCCTGGTTTAGGTCTGCTTTAGTCCTGGTTTAGGTCTGCTTTAGTCCTGGTTTAGGTCTGCTTTAGTTCTGGTTTAGGTCTGCTTTAGTCCTGGTTTAGGTCTGCTTTAGTTCTGGTTTAGGTCTGCTTTAGTCCTGGTTTAGGTCTGCTTTAGTCCTGGTTTAGGTCTGCTTTAGTCCTGGTTTAGGTCTGCTTTAGTCCTGGTTTAGGTCTAATCTAATGCAGGAGGAGAGGGCTGGACAGGCACAGATTCACAGAGGTGCAGATCTGATCAGTTTTTTTGCTTTGCAGTTTTATCTGCATTTAGCAATACAAATAATGTTTTTAGGTGACTTAAAATGCCTTTGATATCTGCAATATATTTTCAAATCATTGTCAAGTGAAATAACTAAATTCTAAAGGCTGGTTAAATGTGATTTACAACTTACACAAGATCTAAGTAAATGAAACATGAACTCAGATAATGAAATCCTCATGCAACAGGCCAAAACTCAATGCTTTAAGCCTTCATTTCATAATATGTATTTTGTCATGGTAAAGCTCCAAAGAGGTTCACCAAAACCACTATTTTGATTTGTTCTGTTTTTCCCTCCTCAGCGGCTGCACGTCAGTCTGAACACGTCAGTCTGAACGCACGTCACTGGATCTTGTGTTCAGTAAAGTAGTGATGAAGTGACTCCGCTATGACCACAAGGACGATTTAAAAAGGAAAAACTTTAAAAAGGACTAGAGCTGGAAAACAGGTATTTAACCAAAAAAACAATTGTGAGTTTATTAAGGAATAGGTTTATGTTTCAATGCTAACATATATGTATTTTTTTCTTTTACAGTTTTGTATTATTGTTGCATTGATATTGTACCTTGCCTAAAAATTGATAAATGCAATAAAATTCCTCAAAAGGTAAAATAATTGTCATTAATTTGTTTTAATGGACTACTAACAATAACGTAAGATGTTTATTTTTTGTTCAAGTTTTTTTATAGGCATTTTAAATTTAAACAACTTTTTGAAACAACTTTTAATTGAAATTTCAACGCTGTTTCAACGTTGAAATTTCAATTCTGTATCAACCTCACATCAACATTGATTCAACGTTGAATTAACGTTGAATCAATGTTGATACAGAATTGAAATTTCAACGTTGAAACAATGTTGAAAATGATTGTTGATCTGACGTTGTTTCAGTGTACACATAGGCGTTAATATCAACGCTATTTTAATGCTGATCAACGCGAGCAACATGTTGTTGATTCAATGTCAGATTTCAACGTTGATTCAACGAAGAGCCTGATGGAACATATAACGTTGATTCAACGTCATTTTGCTATCTGGGATATTACTCTTATCCTATTACACAAGATGAGGGTTAAATGTCTGTATTGTTTGCCATTTTGTGACATAAATAAGCCAGAATATAAAATAAAGCCGTCTCTCAGTGCAACTAAATTAAATGTTTGTTAATTACCGTATTTTCTGGACTACAAGTCGCACTGGAGTATAAGTCGCACCAGCCAAAAAATGCATAATAGAGAAGAAAAAAACATATATAAGTCGCACTGGAGTATGAAATGCAGTTGCAACTGTGAAAATAACAAATAATGTCACATATAAGTCGCTCCGGAACATAAGTATATATAAGTATAAATATAAGTATAAGTTGCACTCCGGCCGAAACGATGTAAAAAGGTGCAACCTATATATATATCTATATATAACCTTTTGAATTCAGAGGTGGTTTATTATCGCCGGCATAAGCATTGACTAAATAATTATAGATGTTTACAATACATATGGAAATAATACAGTATCATAACATTTCATATTCAATTTCGATACTAAGAACTAGGCTCGATACTCAATGCCAATTCTGATATGACACACAATAATACCAACAAACACTGTATATTGTCTATTATTTAAAAGCTGTTCAAGAAAGATTTTGTCCTGTTTATGATTGAAGCATCAATACTCAAAGTTTTAGTATCAGTTTGATACTTTTGACAGCCCATACTGTACTATAACATCTTAAAATGAATGTATTTTTCATAGCGATGGAGAATGTTCGTGTTTGCATTGGTCCAGACTAACAGTACTCATAAGAAATGCATCAGTGTAACTCCAAGTAACAACATTGGCTTTTGGCTTGAATATCTTCTTTCCAAGAGGTTAGACAGAGTTGAACCAAGACATCAAATCTGCAAACTTCCCTTTTCTTTTTGCCGACTGAGTTGAAATGAGATGTTCCTCCTGGGCTGCATTGTCCCTATAGTTAATCAGAATGGGGTCGTTATTGTTGCACATAATGTCATTGGTAAAAATAGACAATAAAAAGAGGGAAATGACACAGCCCTGGGGGACACCTGTTTTTAAGAGCGCATCATTAGATAGACAGCCATTCAATTTAACGTGCCAGCGCTGATTCCATACAGAGTCCTTGATCCATATAATAAAATGGAATGGTTTGCCAATCCTCATTCAGACCTTTTCCCCCCCGTTTAGAATGAATGGAATGAAATAAGGCAGTACATGTGATTTGTTTTGTTTCTATCAATTCAATTCACAGTGAAAATGTTAGGCACATTCAGAGGCACAGTGAAACTTTTCTGGTAGATTGTCTGCCACCCTCTTGTCTCCATGGAGATATTAATGATGACACTTGCGTTTATTCAACTACAGGGGTTTTTATTGCTTGAAAAATATGCTGAAATCCTGTTTACTTACTGTGAGCTGGATCGTCTCTCCACAGATCTGACTTGTGAGCCATTGCAGACACAGTAATAGAGGGTTTGCAGGTCACATCACAGCATTCAGAATTAAGTAAAATGTGAAAGAGTGGTCTAATTACAGTCTAATTACAAATATATAAAAGTCTACAACTGCTAAATATAAAGTTTGTATCTGACATGTGAAAACAGAGAAAATCAACAGTTAAACAACAGGAACACTGCAGCTACACTCACATGTCACTGATACAGATACGGATTCTCTTTCCCTCATTAAATACAATGTTTTACATTCTGTTTATTGAGGAAAATAATTGTTGTGTGGCGAGTTGAAGTGTCCTAAATCTCCAACTGCCGTTAGGAAACAAGCTAGTTAAGCTCTGCAAAGTCAGTGCTTTCAGTTTGAAACAACAGCTCCACAGACACAAAATAAGCCACAAAAGCAACAAAGAAGACATTGCTGTCCTTTGCTGAGGAGCATTTTTCACATAAAAGATTGTCATTGCACCTTTATACCTCTATATTATTATTATTTGTAATTATTGATTTATTTTTATTATGTATTTACAAATATAAAACAGTACAAGAAAAAAACATAAAATAGCAATCACTATATACCACTACTCATTGCTATTGTATATGTATACATACATACATACACATATACACAGGTACATTTTTTATATACTGCATATTATCTGCACCTTTTTCTTTTTTCCCTGTTCCATGTTTAGCGTCTAAGATGCATTAAAAGAAGGAGGACACTTGGGACAGAGATGTTGTCCTAAGGAAGCCACCTCTCGCCGGTCCTGCCTGAGTGTGTTTCAATGTATTTCTCTTACTACACCGTAGTGCAATAAAAACACAAGAAATGATGGGGGGTGTAGTATTTTCAGTTGTGACAATGAGAGTAATGATATAGTAAAAGTGATATAAATGATAAGAGCGGTTTATGTCTCATGTATTTACCTGTATAACATGCAGCTGGTGGTGGACCCTCTACTTCAAAAGTGTCACTTTAACCAATGAGGAATGATTGAACTATGTGTTACTAAAGTATTGCCATTTTAAAACACAAGGTTTGAATTGGATAATTAGCTGCAATTTTTCATATAATGACAGCTAGTTTTCTGTAAAAAAATATATTTTTTGCTTCCGGAGAACATTTTGTTACAACTATGGCTGCTGTGATTTGATGATTGTGACAGTTCAAACTGCAATTTCAGTTTGATTACGATTAATTGTGCTGCCCAAATAAAAAGCCAGCATTAGACAGGCAAGGTTTCAATGTGTTGTTGTTTTGGACATGTCATGGGAATTCACTTTTAGACAGATGATTTTCCACTGTTATTTGAAGGGAAGAAAGGCCTTGATTAAAAGTCAAAAAGCTCTTGAGTGAAATGTGACCTTGTAAAACCTTTTGTAGATGCACTTTCCATTACGGACGGCCCTTTTGACATGGTTTTGATCCGTAACACATGTTAACCAACCTGGGGCAAGCACATTCTTTTAGCATGAAAACATCCACCAATTTCTGATACTTATTTGCATAATAGTCAGTGACATTTTAAAGTGCAAGGAAGCTAACAAAGTGTGCAACTTTTGTAAACTGAAGGTGAAAAGCAAAGTACAATTTAATCTGTTCTCCAACTTGGTGGTGACACAGTGGCTTAAGAGAGCACCAAACAAGTGCATGGGACAGGAAGGGCATCTGATGTATTTATTTCCACACAAAAAGGAAAGTGTTGGCTGTTTGTGTCACATAAACCTGGAGTTATGTATTATCTTTTGAATCGCTCCTTGTTTTCAAGATGTGTTACTTCTTTACCTGATCGTTACATGGAGATGTTTTTACTTTCCTAGAATGTTACACACTATGGCATTACACTTATTTAACTCCAAGAGACAAGCAGGTGACACTACTGGGCCAAGTTATAGGTTGGATCTGTGGAGAGGCGACCCATGATCAATGTATGTTGTTTTGTTTGCCAGGTGGAAGATTTACTGGTGGAGAACTCTCCAGTTACAGAGCAGGTTTTATTTCTCTCTTACTAGGACTTGGTTTGGTTGTACAGTACATGTGGTCAATATTTGTGGAAAAAAGTGCAAGAAAAGAAAATTACAAAAATACAGAAGTAGAAAACTAGATTCCTTTGTCTATTTACTCAAATTCAATTAATTAAATCCCATCCCTTCATATTTTTCTGACAATTTAAGCATTAATTTAACCAAATTAATTCCTGTTGATTTTTGTGTAGATTAGAATAACTTTGGTTTGGTTGCTAGGTTGCAACAGTTATGGAAATATATCTATGCATGTCACATCTGCGGCTCATGTCCAACCAGGACAACATTATAAATATCCAACATTGTAAACTTCACACTCGCAAAACTAGAAAAATAACTCTTTCATGTAATTTTTAATTACTGTGTCCCAGAAATGTGTCTTCTGGATCAATTCAGTTTGTCTATAGTTTTGATAATTGTGACTGTGATTGTGAATACCTTATTGTAAAATATCATACTTGTAACAAAACAGTTCATTCAGTCATTAATTCTGGCTATTTGAGCGTGACCAATAGTACAGCAGAGAACACATGGATGGTAGTATGTTACTGCATGCTCTTTAAGGTTACTATCAAGTCGCACTACTTTATATACTGTACCCTATCTATCCTCTTTTGTCCTCGTGTCCTTTCTCCTGTCAGCCTCACACTCCTGCTCATCCGTCGCCGCTGTCTCACCTCCTTAGGCCTCCATGGCCCCTGCGTTACCATGACGCGCTGATGCAGCCTTTCGATGGTGCAAAATGCCATCAATTCCTCCACCATCCTCAAACATTGACACTCAAGATGCGCTCCCCCTATTGTTTTTGCCCAGGCCGCTTTATCGCACCCAGGTAATAACTCAAACTACATTTTTTGTGCACTTTTAAATGACATCCAAGTGCACCCCTGTTTTATAAATCACCCGTGGAGGATAATGCAAAACCCTCAAGACAAGCTTTCACTACATTGTCCGCACTTAGGCTTGTTTTTGAGGCTCAGATAAAAGCCTGACATCAAGCCACACTCAATGATTTTTTAAAGATTTCTTTTTAGGAAGTCTTTCGATCAGCGTGTCTCTTGATTTTGTCCACGCTGATGTCCACACTGGAACACTTTTAATTTGAAGCAAATTGACAAAATAGATGCTGAATCACAGCTGACAGTTTTTGCATGTGATTAATTAGTTTAATAACTGTCGCCGAGTGGAAGACACATATTATAGCTGTGATTAGGTTATGAAAACAAATTTATGCATTTTCTGATTGAGGAAAATGACAAAATTGAAATTCAAATTATTAATTATCCCACTGGCACCGTTGGAATAAACAGCGACACTTCTATGTAAAAAGTTTTGGCCGTGAAATTCAAATGTCAAAGCTGATTTTGTTTTCTTTCATTTGAATGCAGTGTGTACTAGAGATAGTGACAGCTACGGAAGCCTCACAGGGACACATCGTATAAACACCGCTCCGTGGGGAAAAGGTCAGATTATAAATTCAGAAACTGTATTAATTTATTTGATCATCATTTTTTACACCTTCATGCAAAAGGAGCCGTGCCAAACACATTATATCAACTGCAACGCACTTTACAGGGCTTTTCATTGACCACAAAGTAAAGTAAAATATGAGAGGTTGACATGTTTGTAACTGGGGACAAATAAGCTTACTTTATAAAGGTGTTGTTTCCCCTCGTAGACAACACAGGAAGTAGGCAGTAGTTCAGCATCCGAGGAAAGGCACATTAATGGACCTTAGCAAGGGAAACGTATTACTTTTAATGTAGTAGACCTGCTCTATCACCCACTGCTCAACAAATACAAGCCCAAATGTGGACTTTAGGAGTTGTGTTGTACCAAATGCAGACACAAAGGCATAAAAAAATAAAGGGTAGCACTTTAAAATGCGTCTTGGGACTAGGAGTCGGTAGTAGATACTTTCAGTGGTACTTCTAGTAGTAGTTACAGAGGTTGGCGGTACATGTAGTATTACTTCTGGTGGTAGTTTGTAGTGTTTAGTTACTTATAGTGGTACTTATATTGATAATTAGTTGGTGCTTCTTGTATATTTTAAGTACGTTTAGTTTGGGCAGCACAGTAGCGCCGTGGTTAGCGCTCTTGCATCACAGGTCCTAAGATCAATTCCCGGATGGAGTAGGGCCTTTCTGTATGGAGTTTGCATGTTACTTCCATGTCTGCATCCCCTATCACAAAAACATGTACTATAGGGTCTTCCCCTGAAAAGCAGACGTTAAATCTCAGGGGGACATACTACCACCAGCCACCCAGGGTTTTTGACCTTATTGAACATTATGTAAGTCCCTATGATGGTTCAATATGTATTCGTAGACAAAGATTCAGTTGTAGTCGTCTGGACACTGGTCGTAGACTTTGAGGAAAGGGTGAGTTTTGAGCTGCTTTTTGGAGGTATTCAGTGAGTCTTGAGTTTCTGATTTGAAGGGGGAAGTGAGGTCCAGAAAGTGGTGGCATCAAATTAGTTGTGCTTGAAATAATTTACCAGGAAACGTCTTAAAAGAAGGGAAACGTCGTGTTATCAGCCTCTGCAGCCCACGCGCCCCTATGTCGCCAACTCTATCTTTAATAATATGAAAGCTCAAGATCCAGCACGCAGGTTGGTGTTTGGATGTTTTTTTCTACTTTCTAGATAACAAGAAGTTCCCAGATAGAGCAAAACAAATGACGCCAAGATCGATACATAGATGCTCCTGCTGTGACTCAATTATAGCAGAAATAAGGGCTATTTTGTTTTGTTAAAAAGAGCAGAGGGAAGCGCTTTGTGATTTTGAGTCATGTATGTGGTTTTTGCAATGCTAGATGTGGCAAAAGTTTGATTCATCAGACTGCAATCTCTGCTGGTGTGAGACTTTGACTGAAGGTTCCGCCTTTTCCCAATAGCGTTCAATAGAAGCTACAAGATTGATTATGTTTTTAGAACTCGACTCAGAGTATAACACATATTGTATCAATCTGCTCCGGATCTTGGCCGGGCAAACACAGCTGCAGGATCAGATTTAGGATATTTTAGTTGAGGTTCAAGACGAATCAAATCACCCAGAGGAAACCCACTCACAGACAGGAACGTACAAACTCAGCGCACATGTTTTTGGGATTTGAACAGAGGAACTTTAAGCTGCATGATAAAACCAAGTGGAATAAAGTCAAAATCCCATCTGACTTCTGAATTTCAAGTTGTTTTGGACAAGTATTTTGTCTGAAGCAGGCCTAAGAAGTTTGCCAATGTAGATTCAACCCCATCAATCATTATAAATGCTTAAGTGAAATGTTAGCAAAGGGAGCTGACTATGAGATCCAGGTGCTATTAATCAAGAGTAAACTTTCAAATCTTTACTACAGTCATTCATCTTTGCTGTCCAAAGACGTCTTATTCTATGTTTAGCTTTTTGAATATACATGATAAAGAAGATGAATATTGTCACCAAGTCTGGGAGAGCTGCCATTTTATTCTATTTTATTTCCATACCGGGAAAAAGGTTTAAATACATTAATCAGAGTGAGTTAATTAAGATTCCTGTTCTGTAGCAAACGACTAAGGAACAACAACATCCAGAACAAGAGCAGATGCTACAATAACTACATTCTCAAACTGTGAGCTCCTTCTGGTGGTACAGGCACGTCACTTAAAGCTGGGGCACCAACCTCATCTATTATCATTTTTTTTTTTAAATGAGTAAATTATGTGTTTTTCATCATGGAGTCTATTGTAAGAGCAGCACTTTGAAACAAAAAACGAGACTGCTGTTTGCTGTCTGCAGCTTTTAATGAGGTATTTTATATTTCGTCAATGCAGAAATGAAAGCTGAAAGCAGCGCTCTGATTGGCTGCACTTGCCGTCTGAAAAAAAGCCATTTTAAAGCTCTGCATAATCCAATAAATTACTGTGAATATTAAGAATGTGCCAAAGGGTTTGTGAGAGCGAGGGACAAGTTACACACTTAAAAAGTGACTTCTAGTTTTGCAGTGTGAGAATTGGGAACCCCAGTTACTCAATTTAGAGTCTTAACGATCTGCATTTTGTTGTTCTTTGGGTAATTTCCTGGTGGATTCGTATTATAGACCAGGTTTAGCCCCCACTGCTCCTGACAGGTTGCCCCAGCAGCATTGAAGAGAAGGGTCAAATGTAGAGGACAAATTTCCCTACACAGGAAATATAAAGTGTACCTTAGCATACCTAACTTAGTCCTGCTATAGACCTGCTTTAGATGCAAAACACTATTCTATGGGACAGATTACCAAACCATTCTCTCACCTTTAATACAGGAAACACAGGGTCCCTCACGATTGGAAACAATAAGTAAGACATGGCTCACGATAGAATAGCCAATACACTGAACAAGATAAATATATACACGGCTGTTGAATGCTGCAAACTCATCTGATACACAAACAGTCAAACCTGAGGTAGCATTTGAATAAGCTCCATATTTGTCCTCCCAGCTCCTGCCAGTGTTAGTGTTGTTGTCTCTTTTGAATGCAGCTGTGCCACTGTCCCAGTATGGTCGTATGCACTGGGACTAGCTGCGCGCCTTGAAACTCTGGATTGCCTCTAGCGACATCCCGACCGAGCTCACGATCATGTTTAAAGATGACTGGGGCTGCTCAGGTGGCAGTCAGCCTAAATAATGGTTTAACTCGGCACTTTACGCTGACAGGAATGTATTAGGCGGCTGGAGAAATGGATTTTCCCATCTAGTGCAGACCTAAAGCACCACACACTGTGCAATCAATGGAGATGATGAACCCCTCAAATACGAACTGGCACGTTTAGGAAATAGAAAAGTCTATCTCGATGGGCGACGGGCAACAAAAGATTTCAAAGTGACTATAAGGGTCGTTTTTTGTGTCTCAAGAACAGAGCAGCTCATAACACGATGTGAGATCAAGTTAATCGATCACCTGTATGTTGAATGCGTTATAGTATTTAAATTTGACACGGTTCCATTGCAATACTGTTGTGCCCTAATCAACGAGTTGTGTTTTGTTCTATCCATTTACAGGAAATTAAATATTAAAATATTCAATTGCAATATTTCCAACAACTATTGCGGTTGTGATTGATTCTGCGACTAGTGTTTTAAATCCAAATTTTGCTCCCACGACTATTGTTTTAGGGTACATTTTCGGCAACTATTGTAGAGTCTTGCAATGCATGTTTTAAAATCTAAATTTGGATTACAGTGCATCATACAAACACGGAGACACAATAGTCAATTTGTTTATAGTGGTTTATACATAAACACAGCATTGTGACTTATGTTTGCTTCCTTTCTGTGAGCTTTTTTCTCAATCTCTGACAACCAGCAAGTCCTCATTTGTTTTAATGTATCTTCCGCATGCCACATTTTCAAATATTTTCAAGTAAGATTGCATCGTACGAAGCAATTGGATAATGTTTTTCTGTTCTTCACCTTTTCTTCATTTTAAATACTGCCAGTTTAGCAGTTCTTTCAGTGACTGTAATAACAATACATGGCAAAGAAATCTGAAAATACTACAGGTGCTTTTAAATATATTCAGGAAAGAGACGTTCAGGCACAATGTAAAATGCTGTTTAATCTGATTTGAGCAGGAATTTGTATTGATTCATCATAATCGCATCAGCGCCTGTCACTTGGCAGGATGTAATACAACACAGAGCAGCTGATTTTAAGACACAGGCCATGTTCCAGGTTGACCTCAATGTTCTCACGCTGACATTTAAGTGTAAGGACACGTGTGGTAGAGTGGAGAGATAATGAGGCCCATAGATGGACACAGACCACATGTGTAAGGTGACATAGAAGACAGACAATATGCAACATGACCTTTTTGAGCTTTTAACTATTTCCCTCAGGAACATTCATTAATCCTGTTTACAGTGTTACTTCCTTCTGATTCTCCATTTGTGATGTCATTGGTGGAGCTCCGAGATCTTCTGTGCTGTTTTTAAGACCGTAAATCATCAGCTGACTCGTTCTGAGCTTTTCTGCTGTAAGCGACCTGTCTCTGACCTCAGAACTTTCACAGGACTGGAGCAGGGGCCGTCAACAGAAGGACCACTCTTTTAAAGCCCCTGCCCCTCAATTGGATCTTAGTGAACAGTCTGATTGTCTCCTAAACAAGAGATGCTGCTGTTTGAAGTGCATTAGACATTTGTTTCAAGACTTCAAGAATGTTCAAGACTGTTTGACTGAACCATCCCATCTGATTAGAGACTCTCTTACTCTCTCTTTAATCATTCTAAGCCTATCTATGTGATTTTGCTTTAAAACTGCAACACGCAAACTCAAGCAAAGGACCCTTTTTGCATTTTCAAGACAACAACTCATATAGTATTACTCTGTGACAACCGTGCGCCTTCAAGACCATCGCTCGCTCCTCTCAAGGAAGAGAGAATCCAACGCTTGTTCAGTCTGACGCTGTTAGAGCTCATGTCCTTCCCAGTGTGACCCCTGAAGAGGTGAAACCCTGGAGGCATCAACTCCATCAACGTGGACACCTTTGGCCCACCTTCGGCTGTATCGCACAGCTCCTGCTACTGCTCGTTTAGACGCACATGTTTCACAGTTCGACAGATAAACTTTTACTCTCAACTATAGATCACTGTCCTGTCCATCTCTTTCACCTACGAGTCAATGTCATGGTTACGCACTCACAAACCCTCAGATTAACTAACTATTCACTTTTAAATTGAGTCATTTAGATATTTGATTTGAGAATTGGTAATTACCTAAAATGGCTGGTGCCCCAAATATCTCTTCAAATATATTAAATAAACATACCCACACCTCTGGAGGACATGAATAACACTCCAGTACTTGAACCAGTGGAAATAGTACACAAATCACATACAAGTTTTTGTGTTGTTGTTGTTGTTGTTGTTGTTTTATGGCGGTTGGCATCCGAGTGTTGCATTACCGCCAGACTTTATTCCTTAGACTGTTGTTGCTGTTGTTATTGTTTTATGGCAGTCGACAGCCGAGTGTTGCATTACCGCCAGACTTTATTCCTTAGACTGTTGTTGCTGTTGTTATTGTTTTATGGCAGTCGACAGCCGAGTGTCGCATTACCGCCAGACTTTATTCCCCAGACTTTGTCGTAGTCCTAAAAGTTGTTCTTCCAGTGCTTTGACCTCCAGTGCTTTGACAAAGTGTATTTCCATATTGTAATACCTTCTGCTGCCTGTAGATGAGGTGCAAACACGAAATCCTGATGAGGAGAGGCCTGACTGAACACGAGATCCCAAAGCAGAGTGACTCATGCTTAAAGGTCACTAATACGAAGAATGTATGTGAGTCTTTAAAAATAATGTTTCTGCACAACGCTCAAAATAACATTATACAATTTGATCATAATAGTGCTGTCACGTTAACATTTCAAATTTATTTCCAATTATCAAGACAGAAAATACTTAGCATAACATGGATAATAGTCTTATAGTTCTGATATAAACAATTCTAGAAAGGTTCAACTTAGCCCTCCTATTTATGTTTTTTCCTCCCTCCAGTTTTGACACTCGTTACAAGCTTTAACATTGATTTGAACACGGGAGTTTAGATTTTCTTTTTGACAACCCTAGTCCATAATGTCAGCCCAATGAAACACAGAAGCTCATGAATAACTCTCCCTACGATCTACTCTTTTGTTGTGCATCCTTTCTATATAATAACAAATAAAATACTTAATACAATGAGAAATGTGAGCGATGCGTGCTTTTGGCCTCTACCGCTGCAACACTTTCACATTGAGTTTGGAGAGTTGTTCTAATTAGGCCTAACTGCTGTAGGAGCCATGTCTGTAGCTGTCTAATCAATCACCATTGACACGATGCTGGCAGGCCAATACATCACCACAGCCAAAATCCACACACTTAGAATGAGCCATAAGCATTGGACGAGTGAAGTTGCAATAAATAAAAGGGAGTTGCCTTTGAGACATATTTTATACTTGTATTTAAATAATTGAATCAAAAGGAGTCTTACTTAAGTAGAAGTTTTGGCTTTACTCTTCTCACGCTTAGTGCAGCCGTTGGTGTCTCCGTTTTGAGAATATATGATAAAAGAGGTGGCATTATGAAAGGATTTTATTCCCTGTACCTTGTGACCTTTGAAAATGTAATTGTTACGTTCTGCCCGGTGGTCAAGTGGTCTAAGCAGCAGCACTTATGCCAGGCTCTGTGCGGCCGGCCTCAGCGTCGTGAGATTCTGCTCTGATAATTTGATGAAGGGCCTCCCTGCTCTTCTGTCCCATTTCACACAACATTGCCTTGTCTAATAAAGCCTATTTTATGTTTAAAAAAAAGTTGAAAAATTGTCAATGACTATTTCACTGAGATAAATCACTGTTTGTTTTTTTAATTACTGTCATTAACAGTACATTTATGGGACTGTGGATGGGGAAAGTCAGCGTTTAATGTGCTTTTCACATTAATTAACTGAAAATGAGTATTTTCAAACAGACAAAAAAGGTAAATAACTAATTCACAGAGACAATTCATGGCTTTCATTAGCAATAAATTCATGGGACTGGAAAATAAAAGGTCAGGATTTATTTTTAAGTCGTTTTGACAATAATAAGGCTGAGCAAAAAAATATGTCTGTTTGCCGCAACCCGACCGACCCGGTAAAACACTAGCCGATTGAAAAAAATAAAATCTGCATTTTGTCCAAAATGATGTCTATATATATTAAATTATATTTTCGATAGAAATATTTTAAAATCTCGAGATTTTGTCTCCCGATCGGGTTGATTGAGACGTTCTCCGTCATTGACTGTTGAAGCCTGATCACTGCGGGTCAAAAAATTGCTACAATTTGTTTTTTTTGCCTTAAAAAAAAGAGAATTTACCTACCGACCGACCCACTTGAAAAATGTAGGGTCGGGTTACAGCAAACATACAATTTATTTGGGGCAGCCTAACACATTTTTATTTTTTTCATTTTTTTTTTAATGGAATGTATTTGATATATTTGATTTATTGATATTGTATTGTACTGTATTTAAGTAATATGCACAAAACACTGAACATCTTACCTGATAATTATTTGGATCTCTACTTTCAACTTCAGATTATTTTAATTGATCGCTGTGTCTGGCATATGTGCAGAAGTTCAGACTACTTGACTGCATTAACATTTTACTTTAAGGCTTTTCTCCTCTAAAAAAGGCTTTGTGTCCTTTTGCCGTTATCTAGCTACCTCCCTTAATGTTTTATTTGTACAGCGTTTGAGATATCCATCACTAAAGTTGTGGGCTGCCAGCCCCGCACAATGATGACAAATGGAACGGGGCCCAGAGAAGCTCACGCAACTGAAAAATGACATTCTAAAAATCAACAGCAATGCGTCTTCCTCCCCACTCTGTCCCTCTCACCCCGCCTGTGTCACCGTGCCACGCTCAATGAATTTGTCCCATTCACAATATCAGAAGTATACAAAGCTTTGCCTCTTGGAAAGTATGCCACACAGGGCTTTCTAAAATGAGAGGCCGACTGACAAAATGCACCGGAATCCATCAGATATCAACTTTGCATTAAGTTTGAGCATAGCTGGCAGGAAAAAAGAAGAATCTGACACGTTTTTGCAAAGAAGAATCAAAGTTTACTCTGGTGACATTAAAATATACAACATTTAGGGCCGTAAAATAACAGTCCCGGTCGAAAATTGTCAAAAAACAGCTATGTCTCTGTAATTCTTTCAATTAGAAGCTGTGAATTCTGTTCTGTAAAATTCCTTCAAGCAAAAAAACTGAGAGAGTTATGGCAATTTAATGAACACTTTTCCGTCTAAATTCCTTATCAGTATTTATCATATTATGGACGTTTCCGTGACCTAAACCGTACTCTGCATTTCTCAGACAAAGAACAGACAAACATTCATTCACACAAAAATTATGTTCAACAAAAAGCAGCACATATAAACTGTCAAAATAAAACTGAGGACATTTTACCTTTTGGCTAATGGAGGTTGGCAAAGGAAAATTGTTAATTGTCCTTGGATTTTAATCGTCTTTCACTCTTTTAGAAACTTGCTGAATGAGCCTGTGTCTTTGTTGACTGTTTTCTTCTGCTCTGCTCTGTCCAAACTCACTGAAGAAGTTTGTTGGGAATTTATTAGTGGAAAATGACAAAAGTAAATGTACATTAGCATTACAAAATCACTATTTTTCTACCTGTTTGCACATCAGAATTAGTTTTATACTGGCGATATCCTGTGGAAAACAAACCAAGATATTCAGGCAACTGTAATTCCTGAAAGCATCATTTTAATTCATAAAATAACTATATAACATATAATAACTATAATATTTAGAGCTAGTTAACTGATACAAATTATATCAAAGTTGTAAGGCTCTGTCCAAAAAATAATGACTCTGTCTGTTGAAGTTTTCCCACCTCGGCAGTGATTTCTCCTACAATGCAATGCTTTCAGTTTGAAAATATTGAATCATCTGTATAATTTAAAACATTGGAAGGGCTTGAATAAATAATGAGACAAGACTTAGATTTATTTACATTTTATACGTTTACGGACAGTCAACTCAATAATCTTTCAATATATGCAGGAAAAGGTCTTGTTTATTGACGTATATTTTAATCTATTGTCCACTGCTTGATCTATTCATTTATTTTAGAGCGGCTTTGCACTGGTCTGTGACCGGTTCATGCCAGGGCCCGTTCTGTTTCTCTGTCACATCAGAGGGAGAGATGGAACCATGTGGGCTGGCACTTTGTGGGTCAAAATGGAGTCCATGGGCCCTTTACGTTTTTCTATTCTTTTTATTGCACTCTACTATAAAAGAATATCAGTCCTTGTCTTACTCAATACATTGTACACACATAAAATTAATTAATTACGGTAATACAGATTTCTTCTGTAGTAGGAAATCTGCATTTTTCCTTTTTAGAAAACGTTTTAAAAATGTTATAAGGAATTGGCAAACTGACATACTATTTCTAAATGCAATTGCTGCAACTATAAAATACCAATCTTATATTACATTCATACATTTTGGATTTATCTTAAAATGTATAATTACCACAAAATCATCAGCACATTCTTTAACATTGTACTTCTGCTTTTCCCGCAGCTGATTTTAATTATATGTTGCCCAAACATGAATGACAACCAGAGTCACTCTAACTCCCCCATAACATGTTATTAAGGGCACATCTAATGGCCGGGTGGGGTTAATGCTTGAAAAAAAAACACACACATAAAAACTGACGCATTGATTAAAGTGACCACAAGTTCCATTCATATTAATTTTTTTACTTGAAAGAAGCCCATTTTTGCTTTCTCACCATAAATCCATGAGACAAGCCGGGCCTAATCTGTGTCCCTAATGTAATGGGAGGCTTTGTTGTTGTCTAGGCCTGAGATATAACTTGCCCATCATGACTGGCTCTTCCAGCCACAATGGAGCGTGCATTCGAAAGCCAATCCCTGGTACAGCGAGTCCATTTCATTAATTTCCTCCTGTAATGGACTGAATTGATTGCTGGGGCCCTCTCAAGCTTAAAGCATCAAAAGCTATATGACCATGGCTAAGGAAGTCGGGAGGAAAAGCAAAGAGCGGAGGCTCACTAATGCACAGGGGACACCTGACAGGAGCGCACTTGATGAAAGCACTATCCCCGGAGTATATTTTTCACCCGCAAAAGTACAAACAATCAATTTGGTCCAGCGATAAGATGAGGACAGACAGAGGAAGGCCACTCGCTCAGAACACGCATGCCATTTCTCCTGAAGGGCAACGGGCTTTTTTTTTTCTCTACATGTCTTCTGCATTTACGGTAAAAAAATGAAAATGGAACAAAAACTAGCTGCTAGTTATTATCACTTTGCAGATTTGTGAAGTGGGAATAAAGCGGCTGTTAGAAAAAACAATTAAAGCTCATTAGCATTTTCATATGTTGCCTCGTGTCTATTTGTGAACGTAAATGTACTATTTGTTGTGGCTTAAGACATGTTTTTATTGTTTTGCCTCTTAATGGAGATCAGCAGGTGACACCACAAGTCCAAGTTTAATGCCATACTGTGGAATATTCCAGGAAAAACAATCACATCTGCATAGACAAGTAGCTGACAGACCACTCGCTTAGTGATTAGTGATGGGAAAAACGAACCCTCATTAACCCATGATGCCTCACAATCAGTCACAAGCTCTACCAAAATGAAGCCTCAAATTATGGCCATTGACAGAGGATTTAACTGTACTACAAATAATATAAAGATTATTTTAAAGGTTTACTACCATCGAGTATGAACTTTTGTCAGTTTTAAAGGACATTTTTGTACATAAACAAGCATGGCTACTGTAGCTTCATTTATACTTCCAACTGTTTCTAATGTTAAAGTGCCTCTGAAAGGTTGTACCACTCATTGAGCTAAAATGCAGTTAAGATAAGTATATTTAGAATTTTGCTAAATAATTATACAAATGTTAGCATAGAATAGCAAATATTTTAGGTTTATAATTTCACTTTCTGTTTGTAATTAATGACATCACACCGGGGAATTACCCAGCAAACGATGGGCAAAAACTCTAATCTAATGTCAAATATTTTTTTATTTGACCAAAAATATGAGCGCACCTTTATTTTGTTGAAATAAAACTTCAATGTTCAGAAAGTTTGTACATTTATTTGTGTAAATTATGCATACACTTTGACTGGAGAGAATATCCCACTTCCTGTCATTTTCTACAGATTGTTTGACTTTGCGCCACAAATACCTGTTTGATTGGTGTAAAACTATAATGTATATGTACACAGGTATAAATACACCAAATGAAGTCAAAATTAGAAAATGGTATAAACCTGTAATATGTGACTCGCCACGGCAATTGTCGGACCATGTCGGCCTCGGTGAAACTGAGAAAAACAGCATTTTACTTTTTTTCCCTCAAATTTGTGATTTTCATTTTTTTGCAGAATGTGCTAGTTGAAGTTATGAATAAGCCCCTGTGTGCTTCAGATAACACTATTGGTTGTCTTAAACGTATACATTAAGCTGTTAAAAATGTGGAGTTTTCGGGTCTTTTTCCTGCTCTCCTGGGGGGCGTCACCTTTTTCTAGCCAACGTATTGTTTACATTTTCCACCAATCAGCTGTGATCCGCATGGCCAGCTGCGTGCTCCGTGTTTTCCTCTCATTACTCCAGACCGTCTGCAGAGCACAGTCTTCAGAGCTTACATTTCCTGGACTACATTGCAACGGAACTGTTTATTCAGGTACACTTTTACTTTACTACTAAATTATTGCTTTAACGCTGTGTTTTAAGGCGGTCTCGTGATCACTTTAGAATCTTACTTGTCTGCTCCGGTGGAGCTAATGCTAAGCTAACATGTTGCTTCAGTGCACTCTGCAATACGGGCTTAATGTGACTACTTGCTGTTATCACCATGTTATCGGGTTATTTTTCGGCGTGGGTTGGCCCGTGGGTTGTGTGGGTCGTGCTTTGTGTCTGTTTTATGGTGCTAAACCGGCTGTTACCCCCACAGCCCGGAGCTAAACGCAGCTATTCGGAGCTAAGTTGTAAGCTAAACTTTGCTATGTTATCGGGTTATTTTTCGGCGAGGGAAGAGAAAAAAACTACAACTCCCGATACCACTTCTGGTCACGTGGCTTACGTACGTTGCACGTCACGCACGCACTGCGTCACTCGAACCAATCACGCGCTTGCCTTGCCATTATCAGCTTCCTGTGTGTCTCTCTGTGCACGGTGTATGGAGAGACAACAGGACGGCTGAACCAGGTAAGCTTTGCGACTAAAACACCCGCTTTTAATCACTTTAATTTTATTTTAATTTTTTTATTTTGGTGATTTTCATGTTTTAATGATTAGAGTATAATTAACCATAAGCAACATCTGTTTTTAAGGTGAGCCTGCAGTTTGTAAATCAAGCTTCAGATCACTGTGGAAACAGCTTCTCCCACACATCAGAAGCTGCAGGCCACGCACAGATCTCTACAACAGAATCTAATGTGCTGTCTTTGGACCCTCACCGCCAGCAAGCAAAGACATCAGGATGCATTACAGCTTTGACTTTGCACAGCAGGTACTAATAATAGTGCAAATGCAGAATAGCAATTATAGAGACATATACGTCTTAATCAAATGTCATATGTATTAATCTAATCTCCTTTTCTCTCTCTGTCTACTACCCTCTGCAGACGGGGCCAAGCTTCACTACACAATGGACATCCACTTCCTCATTGCTGGCCACACCAAATTCTCCCCTAAGTCCAAAGCTTTTTCCGGCTTTGGACTTATCAAGCGAGCATACATGAAGACCAGGGTTGACACTTTGGAAGACATCGCTGAGGTTAGTTTATATTATTTGACTACTGTAATGTGTAAACATTAGCCTGGCAAAGCTTCAGTGCTGCTCTCTGCTTAAGATATGTTTCTTCTGTTCTAATTTTTTTACAGTGTCGCCCTTGTCATCAGGTAGTGGAAAACAGCTCTCCTGAGTCTCACCTCAATATCCCACAGCTTGTTGGAACGGCGGATGGCAAAGTGTTTGTCAAGAACTTGGACTGGCAGAAGCATCTGAGTCCCTTCTTCAGACGGCTTCCAAAGATCAAGAGTTATCAGCACTTCAGGTATTTATATTGAAACTCTCACATTGTGTTAAAAAAAATAAATAGTTAATGAGTGTTTATGTGAAATAGTTAGCCATTTCTTAAATGTCCTGTTATTTGTTTACAGCTTTGATGCCAAGAGCCGAGAGTCACAGCACTGAAGAGTGCACAGACGAAGAAGAGGATGAGGATGTGATCTCTGATGTAATTGGACTCTGGTGGTGTACATATCATATCTATTATCTCATATCTCATATCTCATATATTCAAAGCCATGGACCCGTTGCATTTCGTATACTTGGCCCTGGCATCTGTTTATAAGAGTTCTTCTATTAAGAGTGTTTTTTAAACTTCCTATAAGTTATCTGTCCTTTCCCCCTGTATCTACTGCGTTGTAACATTAAAGGCTATCTTATCTTATCTTTTGTTGTTTGTGTTGAATCATTCAGTGCACCATTGTTGGTGCACTGAATCACCTGTGAATTATGTTTATCGACAAATGCAATGAACCCTATTCTCATTCTGATTCTTTGATTCTTTTCAGGGCCTTTTGTAATCCAAGTATTTCCATTTTAATATTGTAACTTCTAATTCTGATTCAAGTCCAGTTACCATCAATAACAACACTCCTCTTGAGTCTTGAGTGACAGCTGTAGGGGGAAGGTGGTGTCAGTGTGACAGGGGGGAGGACTTATCTCAATGAGATGCAAATGAGCCCCCCTGTGACTCTGGGCTCACTCCGGTGAGAACCTTTGAGCCCCGTTTTCTCAGTGAATGGGTTTGAGAGTTGTATACATTCAAATGACCACAACTTACTCAAATATTATCAGATCTACATGAGTGAGACATCATTGGAAAGCTTTGAATTCACACTTTCAGAATCTGTGAATAACTCAAAATGTCTCCGGGTAGACATGTAACTGGATTAGCCACGTTCAGTCACATATGCACTTTAAGGCTGTGGTCTGGTATATGACCACCAGAGGGCGCTCAAAGTCAGTTACAGAATTTACCAAATTGGAAGAAAAGGTGTGACTAGAGAAACAAACATGGAGGCCCCCACGACAATTATTTGTTTTGCAGCTTTTTATTGTCAAGTTTGAAAAAGTTGAGCGTCCAACTGTTGCACTGTACTGTCCCCAGTGGTCAGCTCACGTACTGTTCCATTGCTACGTATCCATAAGCTGTGAGAATACAAATGGCATACGCACCAAACAAAGGATAAAACAACAATGTAGATGACGGACAGAAGCGTCCAACTTAGAGCATAAATGAGCCTTAACAATAAGAACAATACATAACATATAAAACACTTTCTGCTCACACATTTCTGATTCCACACAAACCGAGGCCTCGACATGTGACTTGCAACTGATACATTGATTTTACGCCCACTTTAGCTTGACCCACGCTTTAAACTGTTGCTTCATTTTGCCCATTACTACCCTCCAACCACCAGAAAAGTTTCATAATGCAGTCAAAGC
Source organism: Eucyclogobius newberryi (assembly GCF_026437365.1). Classification (NCBI taxonomy): domain Eukaryota; kingdom Metazoa; phylum Chordata; class Actinopteri; order Gobiiformes; family Gobiidae; genus Eucyclogobius; species Eucyclogobius newberryi. Next base: position 22,987,722 of record NW_027316500.1, on the reverse strand, counting down.
TTTCTGCTGGGTCCAATAATATGATATATTTATTTTTAAAAAGATAGTCATGTTATAATGTTGCATCTTTATCATCCACGCACATATGAGTAATCCTTTAAACTGTATAGAAGGTCGTGGAGGAAGAGGTGCGCCATGTTTTTTTTTTAAATCTACAGACTTTAAAATTATTCATTCTGACAATTTGATCGCTCAAATTGCCCACACAAACTCGACTTCGCATGTCAAGACGGCAGCCTGAAAAGGACACGCCATTGTACAAGTCATCTGCTGGTAATCAGGCCATTTCACTTGTCGAGATAAGATTGAAGGTCACTACATGCATTTTTGGTTTGGTTTCTCAGTAAATAAGCTTTAACCTGGAAAAAAATATATATCCAATCTGCACCTGCTAATGTTTCATTATTTAATCCACTTGTATCTGTAGATTGAAGATTTTTTTTTGGCCCGTAGACTTTATTGGACAGGAAAGGTGAACGTGAAGCGAGTCCAACAAACAACAAACTTTAAATCCTGTACTTAATTAGGACGGATCATACAGAAAGAACTACTTATTTTTAAAGATCTTTTGGCCCGTATAGACTTAACTGGACTTTATAGCACAGCATGAAATGGAGATGAGATTGGGGAAAGACATGCAGCTCATTGTCAAATTCAAGATGGTTGAAAATCTAATTCTAAGATTGATTTTTTTTTCAGTTAGTATTAGTCTACGCAAATACTAAATAATGAATAAATAATACAAAAAATAGGTTAACAAAATGAGGCAAGACATTTAAACCTGGTGCTATACATTTTCTAAATTAAATGTCCCAAATATGTGTAATTTTTGCATTCTTTACACATAAATGCCGTATTTGTTGCCTTCACCTACAGTGTCTCAACTAACAATAAAAAAAAAAAAGTATAATACTGATGCCAAAGTCTGTGAATAACCTTTAAAAATGTCAGCGCAAAACACATTTCATTCTAAAAAACAACAACATTTTGGACCATGAAGGAAGTATTACACAACATATTAAAGCTCTTTCTTTAGTTTTTAGGTGACAAACCGATAACTTCAATTTCCACACACCACAGCACAAACAATCAATGCGCTCTCCCATTCTCCAATCAACATGTTTTTAGTTTTTTACCCCTACGCCCACCGCTTTAATTTCGCTTTTCTTTTTTTTTCTGTCAAGCCTTGAAGAAATGTATGCTAATTTCCAAACGCCACTGTTATCTCCGCAGGTGTTTGTATCAGATCACTTTCATAGATGCACGAATATATTACTGTGACTACAAAAAGGAAAGATGTTTTTTTGTGTCGCGCTAAACAGGGGAAGCTTTTATGCGATTCAATTCTATTTAGCTGTACGAGAACAGTCAAATCCTACGCTTTTGTCTCTGATCGCCCAATAATGAGTTCCTTATTTTTTTTTGCAGCACACCTAAAACAAATGGTGTAAAATATGTGAAATGGGAGTTTGTTAATTAGCCAGTTGACTCAAGAAAAAACGGTTTGTAAGAATAATCAGGTGTCATGTTTGTCGCCCTCGGCTCCTCATCTCTATTCCACTAATGAAGCTGAGGATGTAATAGGCTTCAAAACAAATCAAATCGTTGATATTTTTTTATATTGGCCATGCAAAGACTATTGGATAATGTGTACGAATATAGCGGGATAAACAAAGCTATAGAGCTGGCAGTTTTTGCAATACCATTTGACATTTAGTTTACCTTCGGACAGCGTCGTGCATTTTAATATGTAAAGGCAGTTTAGTATATGCGAACAGTGACATGCACGCAAATTAAATTATTCCTGGTTATTGCCCTTGATGTAAAGTGACAAAACAATTACAAAGAGCTAAGACAATTAGCCGCAGAGCAGATTAGCCGACCAGCGAGAGGACATTCATGTGTTAGAAAGGCAAAATTGTTGATGTAATATGATTTATATATATATTATGTATGCTAACTTGACTTAATTAGAATAGATCCTTCAAGGGTTTGTAAAGAGAACACATGCATTTTAAAGACTGGTACCTGTCTATATGTTAGCGCTGATGCATTTTCAATGGGAGAGTTAGCGTTAGCTTCCAAACAACACCAACTTTGAAACCACTTTGAAAAAACTTTGAACCAGGGCTGTTTTGATGACTGACTACCACTCGACCACACGTGAGTAACACTAGGGCCTTGTTTAAAAAAAAAAAAAACATGTAGCACTGTTTTTTCTGTATTAAGTAAGGCGCTGTACCTGATTTTTACTATTTTGAGATGTAAAAACAGAACTACCGAAGTTCATGTACCAGATTGTTTTGCATGTAATAAAGTAAAATCTGTTTTCCCACAGTACAGAAATATTGCAAAAATATCTAAATTTGAGTGAAAATTAAACCAAAGCACTTTCTGCATCTATTTATAGCATGTTTTATTCTAAGAAAAGGAGGATGTGCGCCGTTAGCATGCTAATGTTTATTTGCTTTACCGTGACGGCAAAACTCGTTCTGGGCTCAGAGACTCGTGGAAAGTGCTTATAAACTCATCATGAAGAATATTTAGGAAGCTGAGAATGCGTTAGGTAAGTGAGCGATACATGTGGACTGCTATAAAGAGTTATGAACCAGCTCTGTTTTTCACATTTTAAAACTATTAGCATAAATGCTATCAACCACATAATAATATATGATATTTCACCAAAAATATAGTAAACTACAACAAAAACATTTTAGTTTTATTTTAACAAGCACTAAAAAAAAATAATTTGTGAATTTCAGAAAATATAGCTGGAAGATAGATTGACTCTGATCTGTGGAGCCAAAAAATGTTAAAAATAGTTGTCTATTAAAATTAAATTGAGCCAAGAATTGATCTCTCGACACTGAGGCTGACACAGGAGCCAGGCACACTGCTGATTTAACCACTCAACCACGAGCAGCACGGAAGAGTCTGTTTTCAAAGCAGTTCTATTTTTCAAATCATATATTTAGATAATGGCCCTCATTTTGTATGTATCATAACCCTTTGTGTTTTTGTTTTGACTTTTGACCATTTGCAAACCGTACTTAGCCGCCCTTTTCGATAAAGAATAATGCTATATTATAAGCTATGACACATGTGGATCATTCTTTTCTATTTTGGACATTTTAAATTGCTATATTAATAAAAAACTTTATGTTAAAACAACCAAGTAAAACAGGTCCGCTGCCATCAGGTTCAAAACTGATAACAACCTGCACATTTCCCGCAAGTGTCGTGCTACCAGAGCGTGAATGCATATATATTTATTGGTACTGTGGGACATTCTTTAATACTTGATATTATTAAAATAAATTATAAATATGCAGTTCATGGAAGAAGTATAGTCTTTTACAAGTATCAAATAGTCAGACTTTTGCTTGCATTGGATGAAAACGTTTCTACATTTCATATGATTTGAAGTACCAACGTAAACCCAGCCTTTACACAGAGATTTATGGTAATCCACTTGCTCACACTTATCCTGTAGACATCGGGGCCAGCGCAAATGAAAACGTATACATTCCAGTCTGAATAAAGCGCCCTCTCATCGTTTGACCTCTTACACATCCCTGGGATTTGAAAACGCCAGTGTCAAAAGAAGGACACGGAACATAAAAAACATGTCACTTATGTAAATGCACTGAACTTTTCAGCAAATGCACAAGGTAAACAGTGATAACATGTTGTCGTATGCCACTGCACACAGACACTCACCGTGAGCAACTGGGAGGGGTCCCTTGGAAATTAATTTAGACTTGTCAACTGTCCCGTTTGGTTAAAATTCAAAAACAGTCGCGCGGCAGCTTGAAAGTAACTCATTTCTTGCATTCCGTGCGATGGCGTGCGCATGTGGCGGTGTGTTGCCAATTAGAATGAGATCATATTTGAGGGAAACCGTAATGAAAGCGTCACTTGGGGCTCAATTCTCAACCCGACTCGTCTTGCGGAATGAAAAAAAAAACAGTCCTATTTATTTGAACATGGAGTAGCTAGATAGAAACGGCTACGCCCACATGCCGGAGTTAAGATGGCGCTCACGTCAAGCAGAAAGTGATTTGGAATTTGAAAAAAAGAAACAATCGGTGGATATTGAATCCGGCGCTGACCGACGGTGTACGGTGGCATACGCGCGCCACATGCTTGACTGGCTGCACAAGTTGGATTTGTAGGATGGGATATTAGCATTGAGAAGAGCAGGTAGTATCACTATGACATTATGCCTGGGACACTGGTGTTGCACAGAGGAAGATGGGGAATGCAGCCAAGCGGAAGAACCCACATCTGTGTATGGACAGAAAGTAAAGGCGTTGTAATGTGCTCTCTCATGGGAATGGGAAATGGGAAAAGCAGTGGAGAGTTTGGTTTTATCCCAGCGATTGACTGTTTTGTTATTGTGTGATTGCAGTGCCACTTGTGATTGAGTGGATGGCACATATGCTGCAGCGGTGTGATTTTGAATCCGGCCCTAAACACTTTGCTGCATGTCATACCCCAGTCTCATTCCCATTTCACTCCACACTGTCCAGTTGAAAAAAGGCTCAGTATGTAGGAGGAAGGTAAGGAAATGTGATTGACTTTGGATATTATCATATATATTATTAAATTGGAGGCCACTATCTGTTTTTCTCCAAGGAGATTTCTATTGTCTGGAATGTTCCATAGTATGGCATTAAATGTAGCTATTTTGCATTTATTCAATCAAATGATTGTGTTGCTTAAAAGTAGGGTTATAACAATAACTGAAATATTGTGACTGTCACAATATATGAAATGGTAAGCTTCTTTGCTCTTAATTCTAATGACAATAATGATTAACACCAAAGTATTGTCAAAGCATTTTAAAAAGAAAAGTATCATCAGTTAGCCTCTCGACAATACTGTAGTAAATATTGTTCTGTGAAGTAATAATATTGTACTGTGAGATTTGCATATTGTTGTTCAGACAGTGGTGTCCAAATTCACAGTGGACGCCCGAGTTGGACATTTGAAGCTTTTGACACTTTGGACGTGCGTTCAGAAAATACCTCACCAGGAAACACACGGCCAAAGCGTCCAGCGCACATGTGCAGTGGAGGGGTTGTGTTTCCTGGAGTGGCTTTGGTGTATTTGATTTACAAAGTCTAAAAATATCATAATTTGCTCCAAGAGCTGCGTCTAATTTTTCACCGGTCCAGTGTTTGTTTTGGTCCTTCTTCGGGTGGTGAAATATGTAGGTACGTCACTGGAGCGTAATCTAATCGAATGAGCTCTAGAAAGGTTTTAGACAAAACGAAATATGAGCAACCCATGATAAACACGTTATTTGACAAGTTTTCCTCACATACATCTGCTTAGACATTTTTACTCCAAATAAGTCGAGTGTGAGAGGTTTTAAGCAGGAGAACAGAGAATGCTGAGTGTGTGATCAGAGTCAGAGGAGGAGAGACTGTCACTGCTGCTGTTCCAGGAGCTGCCCTGAGGAGGCAGAGTAACACATGACAGGACTGGAGGTTCAGAGAGACACTTTAGTCTGATAAAGAGTCTTTTTTTAAAAACAGGAAATTCACAGAATGGAAAAGTGTGAAGGCAAATTTGACTCTAATAAAGAATAATCATATACTATAGCCTAAAGCCTAACTATATTTAAATATAGAGCTAAATAAATTATAGCTGTATCAAACATTTTCCTTTTTTACCCCAAAGAAGGTTATAATATGGGAAAACAGACAAGTGCAGTCCATACTAATAAAGGACTGCAGTGTTCACCAAACAACGTAAAGAAAATAATATCGGTTTAATATTGGTTATCGGCCCATGTGTTTCCAATAACATCGGTATCGACCTAAAATGCCCATATTGGTGCACTTCTAATCACTTCTGCACTCAGAAGGTAACCGTGGGTTGAATCAGATTTTTTGCAAAGTGACATCAGTCTGAATCCATTTATCTGACTTCTGCAGCACCAACGTGCTTCAGGGGCCACACTCCAGACAACAGCAGTGAAGCTAGAAAGAGCAAATGACTGTATTTTAAGGGAAAAAGGATAAAGATGACACGGTATACAGACAAATGGGGCTGGTCTGTATCATAATGCCACAATGGCACGATTCCTGTTCACGGTTCCACTTCAGGGCTTCAGATTTGAGTCACATTTTATTCACAATTTGACCAGCCTCTACAACAATATCAGATTTGGCAAAACATATAAAAATTGAGCATGAAGATTTGCAGTATAAACGTAACCTCCATTCATGTTAAAGTTCTTATACTGCCGCGCCTAAAGAATAAGGGACAAGAATAGCATGTGTGTGGATATAAGTCTGACTAAACCCAGCTGCTCTGAGGGGAAAGTCAATTTAAAAAAAATGATTGGTTGACTCACCCGGGGCAAATCTCCCTCTTTGCTCACATCAATAAAACATAAACATGAATAAATGCACTGCTTTTGGCCTTCCAGGGTCCTTACTTAATTTCATGTACGCTGGTGAGTGATGATATGCATGGAGAATTGTATTTACCTCCTGGGCTCAAAAATACTTCTTCGACCCATTTTTGTCTGTCGCACATATTTGCATAAACCGCACAATAAAAACTGTATTTTTTATTTTTTTTATTTTTGGTTGTTGTTTTCCGATTCCAGTGCTGTATCTCCCCGTTGACCACAGCCGCAGATGCACAGCCTATCAATAATGCTGGAGACGTGGGAACACCTCGTGCGACTTGATGTACGCTTGATGTATCCACTCAGGGACACATCATGGAAACAGTCATCTGCTTGACTAGCCCGCACTCCCTCAGGTGGAGCGGCGCTGGCCCGAGGAGGCGGGTCAGCGTTTGGTAACGAGACAACCGTCAAAGGAAAGTGACAACTGATGCTGCTAGAGTAATATATTTTATATTTATTTTTGCACATGAAAGCGGACAAAGGGGATCTTTTAAAGCCACATATTCATAACCTGCACTGTTTCCAAAAAACTACAACAGCAGAACTTGCTCACTGAAAGTCCAAGTAAACAATGCAATTTTACTGTATCGAAAACAAATTTGAATATTTTTGTCTCTTTTGTACAATGAACATGCTGATCCAATGACAAAAGTTTGTTGATTTGGAACTTTTAAAGATTTTATTTGAACTATTCAGCAATTCATTCTTGTATAATAATTATTTGTTATTCTGCTTTTGCTAATTAAGTGTGTGGTACTTTAGCACGGGCTTCGCCCAATGATAATGTTCAATTTCCCTACTACTAATTAGTATGCACAGGACGTGCATGAGTGGAGGAGTGCGTGAGTGAGCGAGCGCTTCTAAACGGCCTTACGGACCTAATAGGCCTCTCGCCAGCTTGTGGCGCTCGGGCCTAATAAATACAGGGGATATGTCAAAAAGACCGAATATATGTATAATAGCACACAAACATACACACTTCCAGTCATTCTACTCACACGCACACAAGCACACACACACACACACACACACACACTCACACACACACACACACACACACTCAAACACACACACACTCACACAGACACACACACACACGCACACAAGCAAACACATACACACTCACACTCACACACACACACACACACACACACACACACAAGCACACGCACACACTCACGCTCATGCACACGCACACGCTCACACTCACACACACACACACTCACACACACACACGCACACTCACGCACATGCACTCGCACACAGACACACTCACACACACACACACACACACTCACACACAGACACACTCACACACACACACACACACACACACACATTCACTGAAAAGGCAGTCTGAGCGAAAAGGAACTCTTTAGTCCCTGTGTGTGGTGGTTCTTGTGGTTCTTGTGATTCTTGTGGATCTTGTGGTTCTTCACAAATGCTTTTATAGGCACAGTTGTAAAGATGTCATGAAAACCTATAGACTGTTAGTTAAATGAGTCATTCTGTTGCTCGTCTTTATAGGCTTCAACATTCTTCATGTGAGTAATAAATTACCCACTTAATTAGCTTGTGACTGCAGATTGCATTTCGATCATTGTAAGCCAGCCATTATCTCAACTAACAATAGTTAGACTTGATGAATAAGGAGTTTGTCTTCTGTATTTGACACATGCTTTAATGTGACTGGTGAAAGAGCTAACTCAGAAGTAAACATAGTCATACGTTGCAAGAGTTTAAGAATGGAACTACCCTTGCTGTGCCGAAAGACGTTATTATTACATTATTACAAAAGCTTTGAAATCCTAAGCATGTGGAATTTTCAAGAACACGCCCTTCAGCATCTATTTTTATATCCAACGAAAGGACAAGTCGTGTACACTTTAGAACACTTTAACATTTGGATCTTGGGTGTTTTAACATTTGTCGTAACAGTCAAGAATATCAAGTTGGTGAGTTCTGTTAATGTTTTGTTTAATGGTCTTCATGAGAACCGCTGCTAATTGCACAAGTGATTGCATCCAGTAAAGCTCTCCGCATTTGCAATTCATTTAATTAAAAGGGGGTGTCTGACTTTTGTTTCTTTTAGTTTGGGAAAGCACTTTTAACTCCATACAGTATATTGTAAAAGGAGGTATGTGGGAGTAAAATGAGGCTGGATATTATGGATATTACCTGTACAATACACTTAAAGGACAACCAATAGCAAAGTTTTGACTGGTTCACTTCGGAGCGGATTGATACGGTTCTAAAGTGTCTCCAAACGATCTGAAGGCGGCTGTAAAAGGTTTGTGTCGGCTCTCAGAACGCTTTTGAACGAGCTGATCGGATAAGAAGAGGCTGCAGATGAAAATGAAATGGCCAAAAGCAGGTATAAATAGAAAAGAACAATTTCTCAGCAAACGCAGACTTGATCTTGTGATAAACCGCTAAATGTTGCGCTGTTAAACAAAGCTAGCGCATGTAAGGACCAGCTGCTTCCTGTTTATCGATGCACGGCCCAGGGTCAAGATCATATTTCCAATTCATAAAGCATCTAACATCAACCTGAAGTAGTTTCTTGTTTCTTGCACAATTCAGATACAATTTAGGCTTCTTTTATTAAGAAAAAAGCATTTGTTTGGGTGACGGCAGTTGCTCCAGACCCAGAACCAGGCTCAAGAACACAGAGGCGCACTTTGCCACGATAAGAAACGCTCCAAAACGTCCGGGAGCCAATAGATACACAGGGAATATGGCAGCAACTATCAGGGGACATTTTGATTCTATCAGAGACATTACTGGATGAGAACAACTGCCTGTGACTATCCCAGACAGCTCATCTCATTCCTTTTACACTTCAGAATCGATATGGTCTCACCGCTCTCAAAGTCATTGTTGCGAGGAGTATCAACGCTTTCCCGGAGTTTTCCTATCCCATCTACTTTTCCAAATAAGGCAATTAGGCCAAACATCACAGCCATTTAACTAAGTCTGTCGTCCAAATTGATTCCGACTCCGACGCTGGACCTCGCAGACATGGTGCATTTAGTTATGCAAATGCTTATCTGTCTGTGTGATTGGTTAATTAACCTGTAATGCAGATAGTCCCTGCCGCGCGCTGGCCGTTTGATGGCTAAATCGCGGGTCAATTGGGTTTTTAACATTTTCCGAGCAGACTCTAAGACGTGCCTTTGTTCCTCCCACTCGCGCGCGGCGTCTCTCGGTTTAATGAGTCGTTCGCTGGGTCCCGTAAGGTTAATGTGTTTAAACTCACTGTAATTGAGCTTTCGACCTATCTTTCAGCCTTTCAGAAATGTGTCATATTAAGCCATGTTTCCGCACTCTGATTATTATTATCTACTCCGTTTGCAGTCGGGGAAACTCAAACAGCCCTCCTCCCTCCTCTGTCCCCCTGAGTTATAAGCGCACCCCAGGGAAGTCGTTTATAATGCCATTGGAGTGACAATAATGCGTTTGCACACCATTTCACTCTGCCCTCCGCCTTTTATGGGCCACAGTTTTGTTCCTCCAGAAAGACATTGTCCAACCGTCCTCGGAGCAACGCCTCGCAGGGCTGGACCACTTCCACTCTGAGAAAGATGACACTTTTTCAATTTGAATTATATTAAATTTTGCTGTCTGGTAAATACAAAAAAAAAGAGCTTGTGTTTGTCTGCTAGCATTATTATCAAAGGCGATTTATATACACTTTGATTATTTATTATTTATGAAGATGTTATTACCTTGTGTGCTAATGTTCCACAGTATGACATTAAATACATTATTAAACATACTTTTTCAATTTAATATGTCTTGAAAAGCCTTTAGTGCGAATCATTACTGTCATAGTCCAAAGAATTAAGATATAAAATTGCTTCATAATAGTTGTTTCTTCGTGTTGCCTGCACCGAAACGGAGGAAAGCATTTATTTAAAGCAACAAAACGTCTAATTCAATATTATGTTACAGCCTACGATATTATTGTGTCGATATGAGATCACAATATTTTGGTTATTGTGCAACTTTAAAGGGGACATATTATGCAAAATCAACTTTAATGGACTTTGAATCTTGTTGCAACAGCGTTTTCTCATCATTAGTTGTAAAGTTGCATTTTGATGGATTCCTGCATGTTTGATTCATTCTGGATGGTCCTGGAACTGAGGCTCGGGTGCTCGGAAAAGTCCTGTTTTCACCTATCCCCGCCCACATCCAATACTTAGTTGTGGTTGTTTGAAAAGTGAAGACACTTTGCCACTTTTCAAATATAAAAACATGTAAATGACAATGCGCTTGTTTTTATATTTTTGCCCTTTGTTAAATATATGAGTGAGTATAGCTGGTGCTGGTGCTGGTGCTGGTAGCCAGCGAGAGACTATGTCTCTCGGCTGGCCTGGGAACGCCTCGGGATCCCCCCGGAGGAGTTAGAGGAAGTGTCTGGGGAGAAGGAAGTCTGGGAGTCCCTGCTCAGACTGCTGCCCCCGCGACCCGGCCCCGGATAAAGCGGCAGAAGATGGATGGATGGATGGATGGAGTATAGCTGGTGTCTGGAGGGATGGTCTGATTAACACTAGTTTGAGCATGTGTTGGTTTTGACAATTTCATTTTTATTTTTTTAACGCTGAAGGTATAAGGTTTTTGTATTTTACGGTATTTTTTTATTTGTGTATCTGGAGAACAAGCTGACCCTGATTCTTTCCAGAATGATTGATTTGACTGGAAAAAAGTGGGTCACAGATTTATTTTAGCGGCTTATTTGAGAGTTCCCTTTTAACAGATGTGGACAATATGGAATAAATCAAGGAAACATACTCTGGAATATACTTTTTTGAGCTTTTAACCATGTTTTATCAGTGTTCACCAATCAAAAGCATACCTGGAGTTGCATATAGCTTCATTTGCACTAGTTTGATGAATCCTGGTTCGAAAGTTATTTCTCCTCCCGACCACCAAAAACTGTCCATTTTGAATTTTCTCAATAACTGAGAATTTCTCCAGCTGTAGCTCTAATAATCTTCAGTGCTGTTTTTAAGTCCATTAATCCACACCATTTCTCCTGTATAACCATGTACAACTGCGTGCTTCCTTGCATTCCTGTGTGCAATTTCCTTTTTTTTTTCATGAACCTGTTGTAATTCCCTCTGGACCCAGTAGATGGTGAAAAAACTCAGTTAGTCCTGTGGGAAACAACAGAGATCAAAATGCCATTCTAAATACTGAGATGCCGAACTAAAGGTACTCAAGAGCATTTTTAAGGGCTATAACGATACAAATAACACATCATATTCATCCTTTAAAGGACCCAAGCAGCAGTCTGTACTGTTTTCAAGTCTATAAATCATTGTCAGACTCGTTCTGAGCATTTCTGCCTCAAATCACGATCATTACAACTTCGTAGCTCCAATACAAAACACAAAGCTAGTTTGCAATGTTGATTTTAAACTTGTGTAATAGCCCTTGTAGCCCGTAGATGGCTCCAAAACTCAGTGCCGTGGGAAACGCATGTATTTTTGTTTTGTATAAACTTGTTGTAATTCTCTGAACAATACACATAATGCATAATATTTGTCCCTGGCCGTGTAGTAGCAGCACTGCGTAAGATTCCAGGTAGAGGCCATGCTGCCTGCATTACGTTTGTGGAGAAACAAGCCCCTTCACAGCAAGAGTTAGGTTTTTCAATGTTTTCAGCCCTTTAAAACACCTGTCATTCATTATTTGCATTTATTAAGGTCTAATATTTGACTGAAATCTTACACGGTGGGGCTTTAAGAATTTTACTTGCGTGGTTAGCATAATCTAGTCATTCTGAAGGTGCTAATATAGGCTACCACGACCTTTCAAAAACATTATAATATTTGTGCAGGGAGGCTACATATATGACCTTTTGGAGAGGAAGAACACCCCACAATAGAATCATAAAATATGTTGAATGATGTGAAGAGAAATTCAACTGTCCATCATCATCCTAATCCAAAATGTCGAAAGAAAAAGCACCTGTAGTCACCACTCACACTTGCACCCGCAAAGCCTCCATCCTCCATCAAACCGACTTTCAGGTTTTCTTTTTGTTGGGGCGTTTGTGGTTCCTTAAGACAAAAGCACCACAGATGAGAAGAAGGATCTGACAGGGGGAGAAGTGCCGAGACTACATTTCCGTTTATTGCTCAGTGAACAATTATGTGGAGATTCGGCTGTCATGTAGCTATCATTCCACATGAGGTGCACACGCTCAGCCGACAGCGTACACCAGTGTTTCCGTAGCCTCCCTGACACCTCCTGACAACATGAGCAGCACTTGTCATTGGATGCTCTATAGGCCCATATTTATTAATGGAGGGCTGCATGCATGCCATAGCGTTAGTAACAGACGTGTAAGGGACGAGAGAGCGGTTTGGTTTGATTAAAGGCGTTTGTTGTGCTTACTTCACAGGTGATCCTCATCCTGACCAAACTGTACGACTTCAACCTGGGGGCCGTCACTGAGAGCTCTCTGTGGAGGTGAGCATATGCTTTTGGTTATTAAACAGTGCATTTAAAGTCATCATTATGCTCCAGCTTTTGTTTCACATGTCCATTCTTTCTTTTATGTTTTGTCCATAATAAACTGTGTTACTGATACAAAAATTACACTTTAATTAAAGGGCTTATGTGTAGTTTGAGTTCAAGAATTCCATCTCTATAAGCAACCAAGCAGCCTGCTCCTTCACTTAATATTTCTTATTCTTTATTATTCTCTGCTCATGTGGTGTTCTCTTGTATCACTTCACACACTGACAGAGAGCCACCGGGAGACACGGGACCAAGTG
>NW_027316500.1:22882001-22972001 GCF_026437365.1 Eucyclogobius newberryi | reverse complement strand
TTCGGAAAATATGGTTGCTTTGTGTGAAATGGAGCTTAACTATTTGTTATGAGCTTATGCATATGTAAAAAAAAAAAACATTTTCTATAATGGAAACGCCGTTTATGTTTCCTTTACTAAAGAATTTAAAAGGGGCACTATATGATACTTTAAATAATTTATTTGTATAAAGATTAATTGAAACCAAATATATTCTGAAATAAAGGCATTCATATTTCATTATGGGTGTTTTTTATTTTTTTTTACTGAAGTAAAGCATCTTGAAAAATATGCACCCTTGGTGTGATGGAGCTTGTGCCATTTCAAAGCATTCCAAACGTCACAGTTTGCCAGCAGGGGGTCCAAAGAAGTGTTGGTGCCCCGCAAAGTGATACAGAAGTGAAATCAGACTAAAACAATAGCTGCTCGCTTCAAAGCTGAGGCACATCTCAATGAAGCCAGTTGAACGCTGCAATGACAATGAGTCACATAAAGAGGCTGACAGACTTTAAAACAAGTACTTTCTGGAAGACTTTCAACGTCGGCTGGTCAGATTTATAAACAGTGAAGTGTTTATGCATTATAAAGTACTATTTTTCCATTTATTTAAAGGACATCAGATCCCCTTTTCAAACAAATCTGCGGGACATGTTTATATTGACTCTGATATCTCATCTTCAGTCCAAGTTATGTCTGTGCCAAAATTTTATAAAAATGCAAAAACGTGGCCCTAAAAACATTAGGGTAATATATGCGGCGAGAAAACTCTGTTCTGGAAGTGTGATTTATGGCGCTCTCCTCCATCGGGATGTGAACAATCTACTTAAACTGAGAGCCAATATGAAGTATGTTTTAATAAAGCCTCTCAAGTAGCTCACAATGAAGGATCTCTCTGTCTGTGCTTCCTGCAGCGTCATGAATATAACAACTGAGGCTGAGAGCTGGAGCCTTCACAACTATAACCTATTTTCTGTTCATCAGCTGCTTAGGAACTTCACACCAAAAAGTTATTCCACTAGAATCTAGAAGAACCTAAATAACATGTGGATAAATTATAAATAATCTTAGCTATGCGATATGCTTTATGCTTTTAGCCACGTTATTAATATATTCATCATAAAGTCATTTTTTTCTTAATCTTTTGAGACCAACCATGGTGTACTGTATATTTGTAGTTGTGGTGATATTGTATTGATGTTGTAGAGAGAACAAAAAGCCTTAAATATCTGAAAGAAGGAGGAGCTACATCTATTTGAATGAGAATTAATTCATGCTATATTAATAATCCACCCACTGCAGAGGACAATTCAACCACACTGGCATTAAAAAACATTCAAGTTTACATCCAGTGCTGCAAATGTGTCTTGTTTTTGTGTATATATTTGCACTTGAACATTTTCCGCTGAATTTATGCACCTCATCTGATCTATATTTTTTTCATGAATTATTTGATGAATAAAAAGCACCAGACAAATTGCAAATATGGCCAACGCTATTTCTAGCAGTGACTCTTCTAGAATAGCAGTGTGGTCGCAATATTTATCTATTTATTTATATATATATATTTAAGTAGTAGCATTATTAATTGCAAGTATTTTCGAACTTGACATTCAGTAATTAAAATTATACGTTAGAGAAGTTATTACTTAGAAATTAGCAATGAAAGCCTGAAAGGGATCGTGCCAAGAGATCAATGTAGCTCCCTTAAAAACACTACATTTTAGATTTAACATTTCATAATTTGTTTCAGATCCTGTACACACACTTAAGCCGTAGTGCCGTGGACAGTATTCTTGGCCGAGTACACATTCAGAGTGCTTCTCCTACCTCAGATTCTGACCTGTAGTCCTTTTGCTACAAGGCCAATTGACATGCAATCTCTGCTGTATGTCTATAGTTAAGTCATTGAGTATGCATTGAGCTCTGAGTTACGGTGGCCTGTCGGGTCATAAATAAGACTGGAATTTATCGGGGATTATACCACAGTGCCTCTGATATGCCCTCCTCTCTTCACCTCCTCCAATAGCCTACAGAGAACTCATTTCGATTTGAAAGACACAAGGAGTAGCAGGACCACCGGCGCCCCAAGCATCCACTTTGAAATGAATATCTGTTCCACCAGAGGCACCACTGAGATTTACACCTGACTCGACACGTTCTGAAATCCCATATTGCGTACAGGGCGTCTTCCATCATCAAGGTGTCTGCCTAACGTTGGGATGATGACTAAATTAGAGAGCACCTCGGGGTGGCGTGGTGCGCTTCTTAGCAGGGGCGTCACCATCTTATGAAAAGAATTTCAGGGGTAAATGGTTCCTATGATCACACAATGAATGATTCAGGAGAGCAGCTCGAGGGAACTTTCAGCGACACTAGATCACTGGCTGAGAGAAAAGACACAAAACACTTCTCAAGAATGTGTTGGTTTGAAGATGATACGCTTTGATTAAGTTCAAGTACTATTTTCTGATGTTTTGATTTAAGTGACTGTCTTTAAAGAAAGTTGAGGAAGTTATTCAGGAAACAAGTTTTAAGTATGTTTGGTCTTGTGTGCCAAGGGATTTTTACTGTCCTAAAAACGTGAAAAACCAAACCAGTTCTTTTCAAACTCTTTGCAGCAGACCATAACGTGCATTTGTCTTAAGCAGGATATACCTGCTCTCCAGTGCCTGTGCAGGACAGGGCCTGGTTAGTACTAGAATGGAAGACCAATTGGAACACCAGGTGCCACATTGTGGTGACAAAAGGAAATGTTGTTGTGTCCTTAGGCAAGACACTTCACCCTCACTGGGGGTACAGCACTTTGAGTGCACTGAAGGTGGAAAACTTGTATAAATACAATGTGATAATAATACAAGCTTCCTATTTATTCACCGCAATGAGAAAGCACTTTTCACAACCTTAATAACAACTAGCATGCTAACAGCAGACTAGCTGAGAATAAAATGCCTAAATAGCTGCTTTTGCAATACATTTTTACTGTAGCAAAACATACTTTACTACATTAAAAGTTGAATGGACGATTGTTTTGGCCCAAATCTGAGTCTTATTTCCTCGTGGCGTGGAGTGCCGATTAGTCCTGCCACGTATCAATCATAAAACGCACCTGCCGCTCACCTGCAGCCGCAGGCCAAAACCGTACAGTGGACTCAGCGACTAGGGAAGACATTCAGACACAACCAAAGTCTTGAAAATGTTTCCTATAACAGAAAACTGAAACCCAAGAATACAACAAAGTACTACTTAAAGATTAACGAATGAAAAAATAAGTTATTTATAATATTAACATAACTTGAGGTCTGTTTTAATGCATTAGTGTAAAACTAAAAGTCCAAACTTTGGACTAAATGTGACTTTTATGTTCACCAGTATGTGCCATAGCTTTTTTGGGTGTCTCTTTTGTTTTTCGTCTTTTGTATATACCTTTTAAAAACTAGAAAAAAAGAAAAGAAAAGAAACTTTAAAAATAAAATAAAATAAATACATACATACTAGATTTGAAAAAAGTTCAGGAGCTATTCTTCAAAAACAAAAAAAAACACTTCACTTCAAAATCAGCCGCTAACTACACTGTGAAGGCGCAGCGCTTATCAGTTAATATTAAGTCCCAGAAAAAAGCATGATACGTCTCCTTTAATATTATAATTTACACATTAGCAGTAAGGCCGCAGTTATTTTATTACTTGGTTTATGGATTTTTAAATTAAATATATTGAACAGGCACGCGACGTGCAGGTGAGTGTAACAATAGTTTTAGCGTTTTGCATCAGTAGAACAGACGCTTCTAAGTGTGCAGCCTTAGTCACGGCAAAACACACTGGATAAAATGTGGTAAAAGGGTTTAAAATGTGTATTTGTGATATAAAGGAGTTAGTGCTGCCCCTAGCAGACAAGGAAACGGGCGCACGCGTCTTCTCATGCTCCCCCGGGGCCGCACGCAGGGACGGAGCCGCTTCGTCACAGACTCACGCAGGATTTTGACGAAAAATTCCTTCACGCGCTCTTATCTTTTGACTTAATACTGCTTTTTATATTTCATTTAATGCTATTTTGCCTTGTCGGCAGTACTAAAAAATATATATATATGTAATAATTTATTTTATTTATATTGTAGAAATCAATAATCTAAGTGCGGCGGATCCATAAACCAAGTAATACAATAACTGTGGCCTAAGTTGTATTAGAAATCGCAGCAGTAAAGTGGTCGTGCTGTATCATTGTTCGTAGAGTTTGAGGATCTTGTGTGGTGAAAATGATTAGCTTTTATTGTGCCAAAGAAACTTCACATTATGGCAACATCATAATCAAAGACAGACGTTGTGACTGAACAGAGAAAGACAAAGCATGTAGAGGTTCCAACTCTTTGAAAAACAATGTCAACAAGCAAATGGCATCATTCAGATTAATGCACAGACAACGATAGCAGACTCGGCCTATCTATCCAATTATGTGTCGGAATTACATTTGGAGGCAGTCAGGTAGTAACTGAGCGAGATGATTGGCCGGCGCTGCGCTGGAGGGAAATGAAGATTGTTATGACAAACACATCTACCCTTGTCAGTGGAGGGGGACATGAGATATCACAATGTCACTGTATGCTGGCCATATTTGTTAGGATTGTATTGATGTAAATAATAAAATATCCACTTTCTGATTGCCTGCTAAAGAACTCACTTCCTGTTTTGCTTACATTGGGATTACACCTTATACTTACATTGTTTTATCACTCTGGAAGTTGGTCAAATTGTAACAAAACTCAGATATTTCAGAAGTGTATTACCGTAGTTAAAGTTGTTTTTTGTGTGTAGAAATAGAATTGATCATAAAAAGTAATTTCAAGTGTAAAAAAAAAACAACACTAAAAGACCAATGCATCATTATTATTATTTCTATGCATAATGAATTACTAATTAAAATAAAGGGGATTGCTTTTTTCTATAAATACATACCGGTAATCGTAATGTTTGATGCCATACGGTGGAACGAAGCAATACAACCTCCAAAAAGTTTGTAATTTCAAAGTTGTCCAATATCATTGAAATACTTCATATTCTTTTTTTTTCCAGATGGAGTTGGCTTGTCATTTTCTATCTATTACTTATCAACATAGTGCAGATACCAAAGCCACACTCCGTGCCCAGAATTCTTACTACAGTTGATGTGGCAGTATTTGGATTCAGCTTCACACCACAGTAAATGTAATTACACTTTTTTGGCACAAGTCGATTGAAACTCTGCATCTTTTTCATGACCTGACTACTCGCACTAGTTCACAAACGTAGGTTCTTTTTTTTTTTTAAAGTCAGTCAATTAGGGAATTTTTTTTAGCTTGTTGACATGTTCCGGCTGCTTAACTGCGAGTTATCTTCAGAACTGTAACTAAACAACAGAAGTTTGTGGATTATTTTAAGAAGACAAAAATAATATTCTCCAACTCTCTTTATATTCCTATTTTTACATGACTACTAGATTCATGATCCTATTGTTTAGCCTTTAGAATTAAGCAGTCAGTGACATGAATTGAGGAGGACTTGTTATGATGAATTCAGAGAAATTTACACCTCAAAAATAAGAGTTGGTCTGAACAGAAACACTTATTTGCTCTTTAATTTCCTTCGACACATGAACCTGCCGTGCCGACATAGCCATGCTGCTGTTCGGGGTTTCAAAATGCTTCAGGTTGCCAACAGAAGGCACCAAGACCTAATCAAAGTTTTCAAATGCAAAGTAAAAGGGCAATTACGCTTCCCATAGTGTTCATCATAAACTAAAGGACACGTCTTCTGCAAAATGTACTTTTTACTGTTAGTTTTTGTCCTGTTTAACATTGTTTTCTCATCAAAAACAGACGTGTTAAGCTTCATGCTTGTCTGGTGAATCATGTGAAGTAAGTCCTCTCACTGCCAGACACGTTCTGAACATTTCTGCTTTTAAATCATTAGCATGTCAAGCCAAGCAAGCTTTTTTTTTTCTTCTTCTTTTTTTTTTTTTTTTGATTTTGTGCTTCATAGGCTTTATTAGACAGGAGACGAAAGTGTGAAATGGGGATGAGAGAGAAGGGAGGACATGCAGTAAATGGTCAGAGTCAGGATTTGAACTCACAACACTGCGGCCGGCTGTATTAACCACTCGACCAATGGGCAGCACCAAGCTATCACCTGCTGCCTGTAGATGAAGTGCTAACACATGTAGTATCTGTACATCCCAAAAGATCTTTAAAAGGACATTACCTTTTCATCACTCAAAACAACAGTGACATTCACATTACTGTTGCGGAGCAAAGCAAAAGGAGTTCAGATGTTCAGATGAGCCAGCACATTGAGACCGTAGCACTGTGTCTATGAGCGGCCCCTGGGCCAACACCTCTATGATAACACAGAAGACAATTAACTCAACAAATGACTCCGAGGACCAACCCCTGTGGTGAACTGCATACTCTTTGTTCTCATTCCTTGGGGCCAGTTTCTCTAAGGCAACATGTTTAAATAGCTATATTTCACATTAAAACTGGCTCCATGTTTCACTGTCTGGTCGAAATCTGTAACTAAACCATGTGTGTTAAACGGGTGCCTCAAATACTGTGTTTGAAATGTGTTATAATGATGCCATATTTGCCATAATGTACGTTTCTTCATTACCCGCTAAAGATGGGTGAATGTTGTAATAGTTTGTTATGGATACATGTCATTTTGCTGGTTTAAGTTAAAATTGTCCAAATTATAGACAATAAGATTGATTGGTTGAGTTCTAACACAACTCCTACACAATTGGTGTCCACAATTCACTAGCTAGTCCCAGAGAATATGCATAAAATATCAGTGCCACTGTGTGGGAGGGGACAAGACTCATATACTACACACGAGAACGCCTCTAAGTATAAAGTTATGTATGCTTTGAGTATTGTTGTTCCAAAACATGAAATGCCAAAGGAAAGGTTCTCAAGAGCATGTATAAAAGCCACTAAAAACACATAAAGCATAATATGAGTTATTTAAATCCAATCTCTATCAGTATCTGAAGTTTAGCCAGTAAACGTAATCAATGAAAGACAAATGGTGTGCTTTAGAGGAGTCATTCAGGTCGCAGCAGGTCAATGATTTTAGCTAATGGGTTAAAATCACTATTATACTGAAATCTTTCTGGGGTCTTTGGGGTCCCAGGATTGATTTCTGTTTTTTAATGTGTTTCTTGGCTGTGTGCAGGTCCAGTGATTATGGAAGCACCTATGTGAAGCTCAAAGTGGGCTCCAGGACGGTCCTAAGCTACTTGTACGTGTGTCCCACCAACAAACAGAAGGTGAGCCTGACGCTTTACAGTCTGAATGTGCGATTCTGGACAATGATCACATGAATGCGCTCTCATTTCAAAGGTATATATTAAGATAAATATTAATACATTAAAGAAAATACTACTTATTAAACATAAACAAAAATAATGTTTTTGTCTGGAGAATATTTTGTTCGTTTCAAGCTGAAGTTCAGTTTAAAGACAAGCGGTGACCTTGGGCAGCTCATAAAAGTAAATTTTACATAATATTTCCCCATTCATATTTCATACATGTTTCAAAGTCGGATTTGCTGCAGTTGGTCATGTTGCATGACGTCATATTATATAGTGTTATGCACAAAACTGTGACAATTTATTAAAAATAATTGAAAACATTTTTAAAATGTGAACAATTATCCATACAACATAAAGAAAAGGCCTTCAGTAAGTTCCAAAGCAATTTTGTTACTTTATTCACAGAGTTGACAATAATGATCAACTCTATGAAGAAAGTAACAAAAGTGTCTTTTGAGGCTCTTATGAGATTAGATATTTTGCATGATCATTTATTTTTTTAACGCACAAAATAGTGCACAAAAAGCAAAAAGGAATTCAACGCAGTGAAATATTTTTTGATCTAAATAATATCAGTTTTTAAACTTTAGTTTACATTGTTGCCCTGTCATTCCATACAACACACGTTTGATTTTTTTTTACATTAATATAAACGGATCCATTACTTCCATGAATGTTCATATATGTTGAGGCTGCAGCGCGGTCAAATAGCCTCATGGCTAACCCTAACCCTAACCTTAACCCTAACCCTAACCCCTACCCTAACCCTAACCTTAACCCTAACCCTAACCCTAACCCTAACCCTAACCTTAACCTTAACCTTAACCTTAACTTTTAACCCTAACCCTAACCCTAACAACACACGTTTGATTTTTTTTTTACAATAATATAAACGGATCCATTACTTCCATGAATGTTCATATATGTTAAGGCTGCGGCGCGGTCAAATAGCCTCATGACTAACCCTAACCCTAACCCTAACCCTAACCCCTACCCTAACCCTAACCCTAACCCTAACCTTAACCTTAACCTTAACCTTAACCTTAACCCTAACCCTAACCCTAACCCTAACCTTAACCTTAACTTTTAACCCTAACCTTAACCCAGTTTTTAAACTTTAGTTTACATTGTTGCCGTGTCATACCAAACAACACACATTTGATTTTTTTTTTTACATTAATATGAACAGATCCATTAATTCCATGAATGTTCATACACGTTAAGGCTGCGGCACAGTCAAATAGCCTCATGGCTAACCCTAACCCTAACCTTAACCTTAACCCTAACCCTAACCCTAACCCTAACCCTAACCCTAACCCTAACCTTAACCCTAACCCTAACCCTAACCCATTAATATAAACGGATCCATTAATTCCATGAATGTTCATATATGGTAAGGCTGCGGCGCGATCAAATAGCCTCATGGCTAACCCTAACCCTAACCCTAAACTTAACCCTAACCTTAACCCTAACCCTAACCCATAGCCTCATGGCTAACCCTAACCCTTAACCCTAACCCTAACCCTAACCCAAACCCTAACCCAAACCCAAACCCAAACCCTAACCCTAACCCTAACCCTAACCCTATATGTTAAGGCTGCGGCACGGTCAAATAGCCTCATGACTAACCCTAAACCTAACCCTAACCTTAACCCTAACCCTAACCTTAACCCTAACCCTAACCCTAACCCTAACCCTAACCTTAACCCTAACCCTAACCCTAACCTTAACCTTAACCCTAACCCTAACTCTAACCCTAACCCTTAACCCTAACTTTAACCTTAACCCTAACCCTAACCTTAACCCTATTCCTAACCCTAACCTTAACCTTAAACTTAACCCTAACCCTAAATTTAACCTTAACCCTAATCCTAACCTTAACCTTAACCTTAACCCTAACCCTAACCTTAACCCTAACCCTTAAACCTTAACCCAGCGCGGTCAAATAGCCTAGCAGTTTCGGCCGCGCCCCGCGGCCCTCTAGACACTCCCATATGTTAATTGTTTGGTGTGTTCAATGGATGCAGAAGATTTACATACGTTTTTGTATAAGGTCCCATAATGGTCCTAACTAGGGATGGGCCAATATGGCCAATATGGTGCTGCTGTGGATGAATATTTGGCAAAACCAATATTTAAATGTTAAAACAACCGAAAGAAAACAAAATGCATTTACCTGGGATATAATTAAGCATCTTCTATGTCTATTTTTACTCATTGGTCTCTTCAAAAGGACAAATCTGATGCTCTAAGGACAAACTGGGACAGTCACATGGACACACATACTAAGGCTTTGTCCTAGCTATTTTGAACCACACTCCAAGCTCTTGCACCGGCGTTGAACAACCTCTCCTGATATTGAATCTGTGTTCTCCAGATACTGATGCTTAGTGACCCCGAGGTAGAGAGCGCCGTGCTCATCAGCTCAGATGAAGGGGCCAGCTTTGAGAAATACTCCATTAACTTCAACATGCTCAGCCTGCTCTTCCACCCGGCGCAGGAGAACTGGATCCTGGCGTACAGTCATGACAGTAAGGTACGAGGAAAAGGAATCCATCATGTGCTAGTGTGTGCAGGTAGAGCGATGTCTAATAACTGTGTTTTCTCTCAGCTCTACAGTTCAGTGGATTTTGGGAAGAAGTGGCAGTTTGTTCATGAAAATGTCATGCCGGGAAGATTCTACTGGTATGATTTTTCTGATAATGCCGATTTTGAATATTACTGAATTTTGCCACAAGCGCACACCAGTATTTTTAAAAAAAGTCTTAAAAAAATAATCTAATGTGTTGAGCAGAACTTTATATTTGGAGTTACCAACTTCAAACTTTCAGTATTTGAGTATTTGCACCGAGGAATACAGAATAATTGCATGTACTAAAACATTTTAAACTGCCCAAATTTGTTCTGGGGTAAATGCTTTTATCTATTGTGTAAGCATAGATGCTGTTTTTTGCATTGATTTGTATTTCTGCTGCCTTTCTTGCGATCATACAATTTCTACCTAGCATAATTTCTCTACCCACATCTTTGGCCCGTTTTGCTGTTATTTCCATTTAGCTTGCAACTCTTTCAGACCATCCTTCGCTGCGGTTGCACTTTTAATCGAGACATAGCAGGAAAAGTGCTGTCCATGTCTGGGGAGTCCTTGGACAGACTCTGACTGAAGTCTCGAATAGTGATGTTTTAAAAATAGATCTTTTTACCTTTCATTTCTGACACCAGTGACACCTTTGGAAGTCTCTGCCTCTCGCCTCGGGGCAGGTCACAGTCAAACAAAATACAACGTCGTCGGTTTTACTAAGACAAATGTTCAAAGGCAGTACATTGAGCTAACGGAGTGGCTTTGTCTTGACACGGTTGAGTACATACGAGATTGGAATTGGAAATAGAGTTTATGCAGATGACATCACAACATGAATCTGAATTTTTGCAGTGAGTGGCAAAAAGTCTTTCTTGTAGGAGCTCGAAACACTTTTAAAATGTGAAAGAGCCGCTACAATCTGATAACAAATATAAAGGTCTACAAGTCTGCTAAATATTCTGACATCTTAAAGAGGAAATCATGTAAACAATTGTAGAAAACCAGATAAAAAATAGGAACACAGCAGCTACGCTCACATTTATCATACACAGACTGATCATCTTTCTCTGAGTCTGTTTGAAGAAAATAAATGCTGTGCAGCAATTCAAGTCTCATAAAACTGATGGAAATAATAAATCACATTTTATCACTGACACTGACAACTGAATGTTTTGAATGTTTGAATTCACAAATTTCCGTGCATAAGCTCTTTACGATAAGCTTGATCTGACTCATCTTGACAACATGAAGTGTGACTGACATGTCTTCAACTGACCTCTCCCAGAAGTACAATTCATCATGATTGGAAAAACCGACATAGACTCCAAAGTCTTCTTAGTTTGGGCTGAAGGAGTTTATTTTACACATTTAAAAAAATTCTCCTTTGCTTTTGACCCATCCTTCCTGAGCAGTGGGCGCCTGACATGATGGGGTCAAGTGTCCATCACCAAGTGCAGAAAGGCTCTCCCAAAGTGTGTAATGTGGATTTTTCAACCATCCCCTAACTGGAGATTTAGCCTCTTGTGCTTAAATTAGGTTGATGGAAAGTCTAGAAAACACAAAACGCTTTTTCTGTCTTAAAAAACACGAAAAACAAAACTAGTTCATTTTCAACATTTTTCTGAAGTCCAAAGTTATCCTTCACATGTTTTCCCAGCACACTATTTATTCACTATGCTTTTTGCAACTGTTAGAAGCCCAAGTGACAAGCATGCTAACTGTTTTTTAGAGAATAAAACGCTCTATAATTAGACGCAGAACGCACTTGGTGGTGTCATTTTGAAAAAATTAATTGCGCTCAACTACATAAAGAAAAAAAGATTGTTGCTGACTCTTAAATTAATAACCAAGTACAAAAAAGTTAACTGCAAAAGTAACTTAACTGTAATTAGTTCATCAGGACCATCTATCTATTCAAAAATGCAATCAATACTTTTTTAGGGTTCTGTACATATATTTTTAAACAGACTTTGTTGCCAATGGAACTCTATAGTACCTTCCAGAATCCAGAAGCTCAAACGGCCAGTTCAGAAGGTGAGAGAGGTCTGACACCATGTTTTTAGCTTTCCTCAGTGTCTTTTCTCTGCACAGCTGGCTCAGAGGCCCCTGAGGTCTCCCCACAATAATGCCCTGTTCTCCAGCTCATGTGATAGTGCCGTGCAGTCACATGAAGCGTTGACACACCCCCAATATGGATTTATACAAAGATTCAATCATTTGTGAACTGAACTGATGCTACTGAGCTTTCTCAAGAGGTACAGTACAGTGTGGTTTTTTAACACCCTCAGCATTCAATTAGAAGTTCAATTTGACATCCACATTGTGCCAAGGTATTTAAAACCTTAAAACTGTTCACAATCTCAACACTCTCACTGTTAAGAGTGACAGGCTGAATGTTCGTGCTCAGATTGGAACATGTTAAAACAAGTTCCTTGGTTTTGGCCACATTATTTGAAGCTGACTTGTGTGCTCTGGATAGACGGCCTCAGCTGAGCAATGTTCTGACTCAGGAGACCAGTGACGGTCATGTCCGGCATATTTCGGCAGTGTCATCCATTTTAAAGTAATTTGTGAAAAAACTGAATAAACTGGCAACAGTACAGAACCCTGAGGAGAGCCAGTTCACAGGGCTCTGGACAATGACCCTCTGTGGGCGGCAGGAGAGGAACCTTCTGATCCATAAAACCAGTCCTGAGCTGACCTTAAGCTAAGCAAGTCTTTTAAAGAGAATATGTATTTTTATAGAATTAAAAGCTGAACTAAAATCCAAAAATAAAACCCTTGCAAATGCCTTGGCTTGAGTCAGCTGACACTTTGGTGACAGTGTTGAGCAGATTCAAAAATGCATCATCTGTGCCTCTCTTTCTTTTATAAGCAAATTGAAGCGGATCTTTCAGCGTGGCAACTGAATATGTTATATATGCTTTACCAGCACTCCATAGTTGTGCACAGTATGTTAGATGTATAGGTCTATACTTTCTCTACAAGTACATTTTATAAAAGTAATACAAATTAAAGCCGCAAGCGGCAATGATCGGCCCTCGCCACGCTGCCACGCCGCAAGAGGAGGGGGCGCTAACGCGCCCCAATAGTCCTTTTATTACGCCTACTGCTGAATCTGTGACGCTGTCACATCTTCTCCCCTTTGTTTTACCATCAAAAAGCAATTCTATTTTGAATTCTTGGCAAAATGTGCGGCTTTGCCGCACAGACACCGTGACTTTTTGTATAAAAATGTGGATACCTTTTGATGGTCCACCCCTGAAGATGAGTCTCACCAAATTTCAGGTTAATAGGGCTAACGCCCTGGGAGGAGTTGGTGAAAGTATTAAGTGTAAACATGTTCTGGCGATTTCCCCATTGGAATAACATGGGAGGTTTTGGTCATCGCTACGGCAAAGCCATAACAATTATGACATGGGTCTCATTGACATTGAAATTGAGTTGTGTGTCAAATTTCATATAATTTCGCAAAACTAAACATTTAACCTCCATATACAATCTGTAGGGGGCGCTGTGGCGCCAAATTAATTTATTTCACTTCAAGTAGGTTTAGGGCAAAGAGTTTAACAACTGATTCTAATTTGACGCAATTCGGACTTTATCTGCGCAAACGGCAGAAATGTTAAATTTGGGAGATTTCTGAAATTCTAGCTACAGTTTGCGGCTTCGCCGCACAGAGACCGTGACAGGTATCAATGTAATTTGAATAACTTTTGATGTCCCACTCCTCAGTAGCATTTTCACCAAATTTCAGCTTTTTAGGGCCAACGCCCTGGGAGGAGTTCGTAAAAGTACGACGTTTGGAAAAACTCCTGAGTCATGTTTAGCCATTTTTGAAGCAATATGGCCGACATTTGGTTGGGCGGACGGCGTTGCCGTAATAATATTTTTTACTTCTCTTGTCACCATCTACCTCTGCGCCAAATTTCATGATTCTACGATCAGATTTTTTTTGGGTCATTTCCCATCTCTTTTCATCATTTTTGGTACATTTGGGGGCGCTGATGCGCCAATTTTTTTATTTTAGAAAAGGGAAATAGCCAGAATGTAGAGAGGCACGATTTTTAGAGGTGTGCAAATTTTTGTGACTTTTCGTCAATGTTCACTGGGTGAAAAATAGGGGGGTTGGTCCCGAGAAGAAAGAAAGAAGAAAGAAAGAATTAAAGCCGCAAGCGGCATCCAACGGCCCTCGCGGGCCGCCGGCCTTCCGACTCTGCGCTTTCGACTTGATAAAGATGGCGCCCTTATTGTGTTGAATTAAAAAAAGAACTTGACAGACGGAGACACATTGGACATGGCCAATCCAGTGCAAATCAACACAAGTGTCAGTCAAATTTGCTGCTCCGCTGCACAGAGACCGTAGCACTTAGAATATAAATATGGATAACTTTTGATGCCCCGCTTGTGTAGATGATATTTCCCAAAGTAAAGCTTGATCGAGCTATTGCCCACGGAGGAGTTTGTTAAAGTGTGAAGCATAAATTTGAACATTTCATAGATTTAGCGTTTTTCCCATTTGTGACAGTATATTTGCAGCTCCACGGCACAGAGACCGTAGCACTTAGAATCCAAATATGACTAACTTTTGATGCTTCCCTTGTGTAGATGATTTCCCCCAAATATGAGCTTGATCGGGCAATCGCACTAGGAGGAGTTTGTTTAAGTGTGAAGCGTAAAAATGTGGTCATTTTAGAGATTTCGCTGTTTTCCCATTTCTGACATATATTTGCGGGTCCGCCACACAGAGACCGTAGCACTTAGAATAAAAATATGGATAGCTTTTGATGCCCCGCTTGTATAGATGATTTTCCCTAAATATGAGTTTGATCGGACAATCGCCCTAGGAGGAGTTTGTTAAAGTGTGAAGCGTAAAAATGTGGTGATTTGAGGGATTTCGCGATTTTCCCATAAGGATAACATGGGATATTTCTGTCATGGCTACGGTTACGCTGCACAAAATATGACTTTGTCTCTCATACTTTTATGATCAGGATGGCAAATTAGAATTTTGTGCAAAATATCATGTCATTTGGAAAAACTCTATTGTTTATAGGCCACTCTGAAGGCCAAATAGTCAGAATTCTGGGAAACGTTTGAGGCTCCGTCGCACAGAGACCTTAAAAGCTATCCTTAAAATTTGGATAACTTTAGATGCCCCACTTGTCTAGAGGACGTACACCGATTTTGAATTTGGTGGGCAAAACGCACTAGGAGGAGTTCGTCAAAGTTTGAAACAGAAAAATGTGGATATTCGAGAGATTTAGCGGTTTTCCCATAGGGATAACATGGGAGATTTATGTCATCGCTACGACTACGCCGTAAAAATTAAGGCATTTGTCTGATAGGCTTTTTTGATCGGGACGCCAAAATAGAATTTTGGGTAAAGTTTAGAAAATTTTGGTAAAACTAATTTTTGACCTTCAATGTTAATTTAAAGGTCACTCTGTAGGGGGCGCTATCGCGCCCATTTCAATTTTGTCAGCCTAAACTGGTCCAAACTAGAACGTTTAACAACTGATTCAAATTTGGTCCTAATCGGACTGGTTTTGATCAAATGGGAGCAATTTTTAGATCTGCAATATTCCAAAATAAGTTGTCCAACTTTGCGGCTGCGCCGCACACAGACCGTAAAAGGTATCTCAAAAAATTGGATAACTTTAGATGCCCCACTTGTCCAGAGAACGTACGCCGATTTTGAAGTTGGTGGGCAAAACGCCCTAGGAGGAGTTCGTCAAAGTTTGACGTGAACAAAATGGCTAACACAGCGTGTTTTCATTTTCAAAGGAAGATGGCGGCCATAGGGTAAGTCTGGGGGCGTGGCCACAATGATTTTTTTTGTTTGTCCTCACGAGAGGAATGCGTGTCCCGAATTTCGTAGCTTTACGTCAAAGTTGACCTCGGGGCGTCTCTCATAGGCGCAATGTATTTTGACTTTTGTCGGTGGCGCTGTCGCGCCATTTTTTAACGAAAAAAAAAATGGCCCAGAAAAAAATTAAATTTTTCGCCGATTCTGAATTTTGGGCAAAGTTTGGTGAGTTTTTGAGCATGTTCAGGGGGTCAAATTAGAGTTCAAAGCGATGAAGAACAAGAAAAATTAAAGCCGCAAGCGGCATCCAACGGCCCTCGCGGGCCGCCGGCCTTCCGACTCTGCGCTTTCGACTTGATAAAGATGGCGCCCTTATTGTGTTGAATTAAAAAAAGAACTTGACAGACGGAGACACATTGGACATGGCCAATCCAGTGCAAATCAACACAAGTGTCAGTCAAATTTGCTGCTCCGCCGCACAGAGACCGTAGCACTTAGAATATAAATATGGATAACTTTTGATGCCGCGCTTGTGTAGATGATATTTCCCAAAGTAAAGCTTGATCGAGCTATTGCCCACGGAGGAGTTTGTTAAAGTGTGAAGCATAAATTTGAACATTTCATAGATTTAGCGTTTTTCCCATTTGTGACAGTATATTTGCAGATCCACGGCACAGAGACCGTAGCACTTAGAATCCAAATATGACTAACTTTTGATGCTTCCCTTGTGTAGATGATTTCCCCCAAATATGAGCTTGATCGGGCAATCGCACTAGGAGGAGTTTGTTTAAGTGTGAAGCGTAAAAATGTGGTCATTTTAGAGATTTCGCTGTTTTCCCATTTCTGACATATATTTGCGGGTCCGCCACTCAGAGACCGTAGCACTTAGAATAAAAATATGGATAGCTTTTGATGCCCCGCTTGTATAGATGATTTTCCCTAAATATGAGTTTGATCGGACAATCGCCCTAGGAGGAGTTTGTTAAAGTGTGAAGCGTAAAAATGTGGTGATTTGAGGGATTTCGCGATTTTCCCATAAGGATAACATGGGATATTTCTGTCATGGCTACGGTTACGCTGTACAAAATATGACTTTGTCTCTCATACTTTTATGATCAGGATGGCAAATTAGAATTTTGTGCAAAATATCATGTCATTTGGAAAAACTCTATTGTTTATAGGCCACTCTGAAGGCCAAATAGTCAGAATTCTGGGAAACGTTTGAGGCTCCGTCGCACAGAGACCGTAAAAGTTATCCTTAAAATTTGGATAACTTTAGATACACCACTTGTCTAGAGGACGTACACCGATTTTGAGGTTGGTGGGCAAAACGCACTAGGAGGAGTTCGTTAAAGTGTAAAACATAAAACTAATTTTTGACCTTCAATGTTAATTTAAAGGTCACTCTCATTTCAATTTTGTCAGCCTAAACTGGTCCAAACTAGAACGTTTAACAACTGATTCAAATTTGGTCCTAATCGGACTGGTTTTGATCAAATGGGAGCAATTTTTAGATCTGCAATATTCCAAAATAAGTTGTCCAACTTTGCGGCTGCGCCGCACACAGACCGTAAAAGGTATCTCAAAAAATTGGATAACTTTAGATGCCCCACTTGTCCAGAGAACGTACGCCGATTTTGAAGTTGGTGGGCAAAACGCCCTAGGAGGATAGTAGAAAAAGCTTCAGTTGTAGTCATCTGGACTCAGTTTGAAAAAATAGACGTTTCGACTCTCATCCAAGAGTCATTGTCAATAACAGAATTTAGGTCGAGAACTCTCTTGTGTAGAGGCTGTTTCGTCTCACCTATGTAACGTTCTTTACAACTTTCTTCACAAGAGGCTTTATCAGCACAGAAGAAATACTAGTTCAGGTCCACAGAGTGCCGTGCATCTCCATCTTGAAGCCTCTAATCACTCGTTTGAAGACGGTGAGGTGAAGGTTTTAAGCAGGGAGAAAAGATGGTTTGAAAGAGGAGTCAAGGAAGCTATTTTTGTTAAAAAAGAAAGACCTTCTTTAAACAGAAATGGAGGGCTTAGGTTTCATCTTCCTGTTATTTATAATGGGATTCTGAACCCCTGGAAAGGTAAAGGACATTCAGATGCTAATCAGGTACTCAGGGTGGTTGAGCCAGGGTCTCACAAAGACAAAGAGGTTTCTAACAGCCCATTAAGATTCTGAATAGGCTAGCTCGGTAGATACAAGGGGGAGTTTCTGTTGAAACAAACAACTCTTTCTACTTCAGGAAGGCTCCTCCCAATGGGCGGGTCTTACCACAGAACAGTATTAATATCGGAGTTCTCGACCTAAATTCTGTTATTGACAATGACTCTTGGATGAGAGTCGAAACGTCTATTTTTTCAAACTGAGTCCAGATGACTACAACTGAAGCTTTTTCTACTATGGAACACGCCTGGACGAATGAGGGATTACACCGACATATGCCCTAGGAGGAGTTCGTCAAAGTTTGACGTGAACAAAATGGCTAACACAGCGTGTTTTCATTTTCAAAGGAAGATGGCGGCCATAGGGTAAGTCTGGGGGCGTGGCCACAATGATTTTTTTTGTTTGTCCTCACGAGAGGAATGCGTGTCCCGAATTTCGTAGCTTTACGTCAAAGTTGACCTCGGGGCGTCTCCCATAGGCGCAATGTATTTTGACTTTTGTCGGTGGCGCTGTCGCGCCATTTTTTAACGAAAAAAAAAATGGCCCAGAAAAAATAAAATTTTTCGCCGATTCTGAATTTTGGGCAAAGTTTGGTGAGTTTTTGAGCATGTTCAGGGGGTCAAATTAGAGTTCAAAGCGATGAAGAACAAGAAAAATTAAAGCCGCAAGCGGCATCCAACGGCCCTCGCGGGCCGCCGGCCTTCCGACTCTGCGCTTTCGACTTGATAAAGATGGCCCCCTTATTGTGTGTTGAATTAAAAAAGAACTTGACAGACGGGGACACATTGGACATGGCCAATCCAGTGCAAATGAACACAAGTGTCAGTCAAATTTGCTGCGCCGCCGCACAGAGACCGTAGCACTTAGAATATAAATATGGATAACTTTTGATGCCGCGCTTGTGTAGATGATATTTCCCAAAGTAAAGCTTGATCGAGCTATTGCCCACGGAGGAGTTTGTTAAAGTGTGAAGCATGAATTTGAACATTTCAAAGATTTGGCGTTTTCCCATTTGTGACAGTATATTTGCAGCTCCACGGCACAGAGACCGTACCACTTGAAATCAAAATATGACTGACTTTTGATACCCCGCTTGTGTAGATGATTTTCCCCAAATATGAGATTGATCGGGCAATCGCCCTAGGAGGAGTTCGTTAAAGTGTGAAGCGTAAAAATGTGGTGATTTTAGAGATTTCGCTGTTTTCCCATTTCTGACATATATTTGCGGGTCCGCCACACAGAGACCGTAGCACTTAGAATCAAAATATGGGTAAGTTTTGATGCCCCGCTTGTGTAGATGATATTCTCCAAATATGAACTTGATCGGACAATCGCCCTAGGAGGAGTTTGTTAAAGTGTGAAGCGTAAAAATGTGGTGATTTGAGCGATTCTACGATTTTCCCATAAGGATAACATGGGATGTTTCTGTCAACGCTACGGTTACGCCGTACAAAATATGACTTTGGCTCTCATACTTTTATGATCAGGATGGCAAATTAGAATTTTGTTCAAAATATCATGTCATTTGGAAAAACTCTATTGTTTATAGGCCACTCTGAAGGCCAAATAGTCAGAATTCTGGGAAACGTTTGCGGCTCCGTCGCACAGAGACCGTAAAAGTTATCCTTAAAATTTGGATAACTTTAGATACACCACTTGTCTAGAGGACGTACACCGATTTTGAGGTTGGTGGGCAAAACGCACTAGGAGGAGTTCGTTAAAGTGTAAAACATAAAAATGTGGTAATTTGAGAGATTTTGTGGTTTTCCCATAGGGATAAAATGGGAGGTTTCTGTCATCGCTACGACTACGGCGTAAAAATTTAGGCATTTTTGTGATTGGCTTTTGTGATCGGGACGGCAAAATAGAATTTTGGGTAAAGTTTAGACAATTTTGGTAAAACTAATTTTTGACCTTCAATGTTAATTTAAAGGTCACTCTGTAGGGGGCGCTATCACTGCCATTTCAATTTTGTCAGCCTAAACTGGTCCAAACTAGAAAGTTTAACAAATGATTCAAATTTGGTCCTAATCGGACTGGTTTTGATCAAATGGGAGCAATTTTTAGACCTGCAATATTCCAAAATAAGTTGTCCAACTTTGCGGCTGCGCCGCACACAGACCGTAAAAGGTATCTCAAAAAATTGAATAACTTTAGATGCCCCACTTGTCCAGAGGACGTACGCCGATTTTGAAGTCGGTGGGCAAAACGCCCTAGGAGGAGTTCGTCAAAGTTTGACGTGAACAAAATGGCTAACACAGCGTGTTTTCATTTTCAAAGGAAGATGGTGGCCATAGGGTAAGTTTGGGGGCGTGGCCACAATGTTTTTTTTTTGTTTATCCTCACGAGAGGAATGCGTGTCCCGAATTTCGTAGCTTTACGCCAAAGTTGACCTCGGGGCGTCTCCCATAGGCGCAATGTATTTTGACTTTTGTCGGTGGCGCTGTCGCGCCATTTTTTAACGAAAAAAAAAATGGCCCAGAAAAAATAAAATTTTTCACCGATTCTGAATTTTGGGCAAAGTTTGGTGAGTTTTTGAGCATGTTCAGGGGGTCAAATTAGAGATCAAAGCGCTGAAGAAGAACAAGAAAAATAATAATAATAATAATAATATTTTTAGCAAAAACAATATAGCCGTTTTTACTATAACAACAAATGATACATCGTTTGAAAGCTCTAAGCCTTCCCGATGCCGCCATGGGGTGGAATTATCATTACGAGCGCTTACGCGCTCGTCACTCCCTATTCCGTCGGGATGCCCCGCCCACTCCCCATAGACTTCCATTGATTTGAGCAGATACAAGCATGGCCCATGCCTGCGGCATGGATTCTCGCATACGGGACGATGCCAGGAGGGTTTTTGGAGGAATGCAGCGCTTCGCGCTGCTGTTGTCAACAATTAGTGAATGGGCTACGCCCATTCACTAATTGTTGACTATTTCTGTCATAGCAGGAGTAAGTATGCATGATCCATGCCTTCGGCATGGGCTAGTTCACTGTACTTGCCAGGGGCGACGGGGCGACTTTGTGTTTTTGGCCCTCTATACAGTAATAATGTTCAATTTTTGCTTATATTTTTGCTTACATGCTTATATGCACGGAACATGCAAGATATGGGGAACGTGTTCGTGAGCTACTTAAGGGGATGACTTCGCGGTCGTCATCCCAATGTAAAGTGCTCGTTTAGTGCGCACTTTTGCACGCCCGTTTACAACGGTAATGTTCCATTTTCCTACTACTAATTAGTATGCACGGGGCGTGCATGAGTGAAGGAGTGCGTTAGTGAGTGTTTGGAAGTGGGCGAGCGCTTCGCGCTCGATTTCGTGCGCACTACGTGCGCACTTTCGCAGCCGTGCTTCGCACGGCCTTACGAGATTAATAGGCCTCTCGCCAGCTTGTGGCGCTCGGGCCTAATAATTGTGATTTCAATAATGAGCTAAAACATCGTGACTATAATTTTTGCCATAATCAAGCCGCCCTAGATAGACAAATAATCAGCGAGCAGATTACAGTTTCCCCAATAAATTGCTGACACTGCCGTAATTGCCAACCTTCATGCTGCTGTAACATAAATATGTACCATTTCTGAGCGGCCCATTGACTATACATTGCCGTGGCGATGGGGCAAGGCAGCGCTGAACAGTGATTGAAGCCATTTGCATAATCACAGCCCTCCTGACCTCGCGTGGTCAAAAGTATCCCACGACCTTTCTTTCAAAAACAAAATGGCTCCACCGCCGTGAACCGTAAAGCAATGCAAGGCTTATTACACTCCTGTCACGTAGCACGGCGGCGTGAATACTGTCCCCTTGTACGCCATAGCACAACACGCTGTTTTGTGTTCACTGTCATTTAACCATCACAATTGCACACGGAATATTGATGGAAGACACTTTGTACCGTGTCTGTCGTAGCGTATGTCGAAGCCGGGGTAATCGTAAATGCCATGAGGGAAGGATAATGCATGCAGGATGGATGTGGTTAGCTCTATACACGCCTGAAACAGCAAGACGTTTACAATGAACAATAGCACTGTAAGGTGCAACAATGCATTATGTACGCTCTGGGAAACACAGACTTCAGTTAAACTTGTATAGGAAGCGACAGCAGCAGTTTATTCTGTAAGGTTATGGCTGTTTGAAATCCTTAAAATGTAAGTTAGAACTACTTAAAGTTTACTGAATGTTGATACTTTTCTGATCCACTAGATCTGTCCTATGTTTGAAAAATAAGTTTATGAATGGACTTAGTCTCAGTAGATAAAGAGCAACTATGTTCATCCTATACAGTACCTCCTATACATACCTCTGTTTGCACAGCTAGTTTTGCACTATTCTGATCTCATTGTTTACAACATATTGTATTTAAATCACTTTTATTTTAAACATTTAATTTAATGATAATATAATATAACTATAGCCGCAAGCGGCAATGATCGGCCCTCGCCACGCCGCCGCCACGCCGCAATTGTCCTTTTAGTACGCCTACTGCTGAATCTGTGACGCTGTCACATCTTCTCCCCTTTGTTTTACCATCAAAAAGCTATTTTATTTTGAATTCTTGGCAAAATGTGCGGCTTTGCCGCACAGACACCGTGACTCTTTGAATAAAAATGTGGATAACTTTTGATGGTCCACCCCTGAAGATGAGTCTCACCAAATTTCAGGTTAATATGTCTAACGCCCTAAGAGGAGTTCGTGAAAGTCTAAAGTGTAAACATGTTCTGGCGATTTCCCAATTGGAATAACATGGAAGTTTTCGGTCATCGTTACGGCAAAGCCATAACAATTATGACATGGGTCTCATTGACTTTTTTGATGGGGATGCTAAAATTGAGTTGTGTGTCAAATTTCATATAATTTCGCAAAACTAAACATTTAACCTCCATATAAAATCTGTAGGGGGCGCTGTGGCGCCAAATTAATTTATTTCACTTCAAGTAGGTTTAGGGCAAAGAGTTTAACAACTGATTCTAATTTGACGCAATTCGGACTTTATCTGCGCAAACGGCAGAAATTTTAAATATGGGAGATTTCTGAAATTCTAGCTACAGTTTGCGGCTTCGCCGCACAGAGACCGTGAGAGGTATCAATGTAATTTGGATAACTTTTGATGTCCCACTCCTCAGTAGCATTTTCACCAAATTTCAGCTTTTTAGGGCCAACACCCTGGGAGGAGTTTGTAAAAGTAAGACGTTTGGAAAAACTCCGAAGTCATGTTTAGCCATTTTTGAACCAATATGGCCAACATTTGGTTGGGCGGACGGCATTGCCGTAGTAATATTTTTTACTTCTCTTGTCACCATCTACCTCTGCGCCAAATTTCATGATTCTACGATCAGATTTTTTTTGGGTCATTTTCTATCTTAATGCATTTTTGGTACATTTGAGGGCGCTGACACGCCAATTTTTTAAATTTTAGAAAAGGGAGATAGCCAGAATGTAAGGAGGCACGATTTTTAGAGGTGTGTTAATTGTTGTGACTTTTCGTCAATGTTCACTGGGTGAAAAATAGGGGGGTTGGTCCCGAGAAGAAGAAGAAGAAGAAGAAGAAGAAGAAGAAGAAGAAGAAGAAGAAGAAGAAGAAGAAGAAGAAGAAGAAGAAGAAGAAGAAGAAGAAGAAGAAGAAGAAGAAGATGAAGATGAAGATGAAGATGAAGATGAAGATGAAGATGAAGATGAAGATGAAGAAGAAGAAGATTAAAGCCGCAAGCGGCATCCAATCATGGACTCAGATCACAACAAGCTCTGCCCACTCAACCATGTTTAGCTCTTCCAGCTCCTGGACATTATGGGGGGTCGGATTGACTGGCGGGGGCGGAAGGCGGCAGGTCCGAGCACGCAGCAGAGACGACTGGCTCAACGACACACGGCATGCACGCGGCATCCAATGAGTGAATGGGCTATGCCCATTCACTAATTGTTGACTATTTCTGTCATAGCAGGAGTAAGTATGCATGATCCATGCCTTCGGCATGGATCATGCATATCAGGCTCGGGCCTAAATATTCCGATGCGAAAACAATGTTTCCCATTTTTCAAATATCATAAACTATACATTTTCGGAAAGCGCTCGCGCTTTCCTACCTCATGGTGTGGGTCCCTGGTCACTGACGGGTACTTTCGATAATTTTGAGTGGGCTCCGCCCACTTTGTGTTTTTGGCCCTCTATACAGTAATAATGTTCAATTTTTGCATTACATGCTTATATGCACGGAACATGCAAGAGATGGGGAACGTATTCATGAGCTACTTAGCGCAAATGAGTGCTTTATGAGCACTCATTTGCGCTAAGTAGCTCATAAAGCACTCATGAGTGCTTTATGAGCACTCATTTGCGCTTTACATTGTAAAGTGCTCGTTTAGTGCGAACTTTTGCACGGGCTTCTTCCGTTTACAACGGTAATGTTCCATTTTCCTACAACTAATTAGTATGCACGGGGCGTGCATGAGTGGAGGAGTGCGTTAGTGAGTGTTTGGAAGTGGGCGAGCGCTTCGCGCTCGATTTCGTGCGCACTATGTGCGCACTTTCGCAGCCGTGCTTCGCACGGCCTTACGAGACTAATAGGCCTCTTGCCAGCTTGTGGCGCTCGGGCCTAATTATTTATTTTAGCATTTTTACTAATATTATGAATATACATTGTTTTATTTTGCATCTTAACGCTGATCCTAGTTTGTGAATTGTTCACTGACAATGTCACTAAAACTGATTCTGATTCTATGGTTCATTAAACCAAAAGTTGAATAATCTTAAATAATGCCACTAACATTGAAAGTGTGATTAGTTATCCGTGTATCAAATAGTACTGCAGTTTAAGTAGAAGTACTATGCATATGAGGCCACATGATTCAAAATGATCAAACCAGAGGACTGAAATAACTGTGGACATTTATAGAATGGTGAATTTCCCCTTGAACTTAAACATCGGACACTGTTTCAGATGGGATGGATACACAGGGGGACAGACGCCTGACATTTTATTTCCTATTTTCATTTCATTTCCTTTTCACTCTCTGTTTGTTTTTTACGGTAAAAGAAAAAAAAATCAGAACATGGTCTTAAAGTTTAGTTTTTGTTTTTTCAGATGCCTTGGCTTTTTTCTTCATGTTGTATAATTTCATATTTCAGTTGCACAATGTTATGTTTGTCTGAAAACCAAATGAAACACCAGAACATGGCACAAGGAGTCTATCTGCTGCTGCACTGAGAGGTGAAGCCTTTAAATGAGGTTCAAACAGGCAGGAGCCAATCAGAAGAGAATAAGACTTACATTACTGATGA
The DNA here is from genome assembly GCF_026437365.1 of Eucyclogobius newberryi. NCBI lineage: Eukaryota > Metazoa > Chordata > Actinopteri > Gobiiformes > Gobiidae > Eucyclogobius > Eucyclogobius newberryi. The sequence continues at coordinate 22,946,846 of NW_027316500.1, read as the reverse complement.
TGTCATGCATCAAGAGGGAGTTTGAGCCAATGGAACAAAACTAAATGAGCAATAATCCTAAAAAAGAATGAATAAACTAATGAATGAAAGAAAAAAGAAAGAAAAACTACAACAGTTTAGCATAGATTTAGTTAGTTAAAGCAACATGGTGTAACTTTCTGAATGTGGCTCATTACCTGCATGATTCTACAGAACTAGAAAGTTTAAGTGTCCAGAACGTTCTCAGTGAAGATGGAAGATAGAGAAGATAAAGAAGACAGAGTCCGGTCTGTGATGAAGCAAACCCGCTCACCGAAAGGAAACTTATCGATTAAAAACGATAATAATCCAAACAAATGCATAAGCACATTCAGCCATTTAAGTATTACCATTTTATTTGAAAGTTAATTGTATTCAAGTTTAGAAAAGCCAAAGATATCACATTTCATTGCTTGGGATTTTATTTGGAAATTATAAAAATATTCCCATCAAGACACTTTCAGCCCCACATATTGTATTGTCTTTATTGCAGCGGGTGGCCTCTTCTTTCATATTTCCAGAGCTGTATCTTTCTCTGAATCTGCCACGGAGCATCATAACCGTGTGTGTGATGTTTATGGCTTCTCTGATGTGTTCAGAGTCCTGCCGCTTTTCTTCCCTCTGGATTGAGACTAATTATCACAGGTGGAGTTGTGCGTTCACGTTGTTAGTGCTTCAGCTGAATGGAGCTGTCCATCCACAGTCCTCACGCTTCCCTTTTCCCTTTTCTTCTTTTATCCAAGCTCGCTCTCCCTTTTGAATATATAGCATTTCATCCCTAACCTCTGAAATAAACGGTTTAGATACATGAAGCGTTCTCCTAGCAGCAGAGAAAATGGCCTTCACAATAAAATGGATGACACAACATGTAGCGGTGACCAAGGACTGGACTGAAATGATTATGGATGTTCGCAAAAGGGACAAAATTACATAAAAACTCAATTTGAAAATGGACAAATTCTAAAGACTGCTGGACTAAGACTATTTAGATGTTTTTGTGTATATTGTATGTTCTCTCTCTGCGTCACATTCTTCAATTTGTTCTATGTACATTTTATTTTCTTTTTGAATGGACAAAATAAATCTAGCCACTAGGAGCCAATAATTACCATTCCGCTTTTGAGCATTTACCCTGCAACTGGATTGATGCTCATGTTCACTGCAGGCTAGTCCTTGTTAGCATTGCCGATTTGCCGTGATGATAAAACGTTGCTTATACCATGCTAATAAACTCACTTCTGCTAGGACTACTCTGAACTAAAATCATCTATGTCTTTCATGATTTGAAGGGTAAAAAAAGGACCTTTAAAGACTGTGTAATTGTCACTCGACCAAAACATCAATCAAGTATTCAGTAAATTAACACATTCCTATTTTTGTTTTGCTGGAAAGCGCTTGAATCGAATGAGAGAAGGAGACAAATTGCCTTCACTCCGATCAAAACAATTGTACATCAACCAAAATAGACCTGTCCTCCCATTCCTCCTGAACACCACCTCCTTTTCTCATCTCCTTTTGTTTACAGGGCTGTGATGGGCCTGGACAAAGAACCTGACGTGATCCACCTTGAAACGCGCATCTCCAAAAACCGTGAGTCCAAACCCTTGTCTCTTCTTCCTTCCCGCCTCTCGCCGGGGGACCCCCAAGGACCCCTCCGGCCCCTCATTTACAGCGAGGTCACCGGCGAGATGAGACCCGCTCCGGCTGCTCTGATTGCTCCCCCAAGTCTTGTAAAGCACAAAAGGCAGCTCTCAACAAAAGCGCAGAGTTTTAGAGGCGTGATGGATGTCGCCTGTTCTCTAATCTATCCCCAGTGTCTCGTAGACCCATCCGCGACTCCTACTTCTAAACAGCGCACATATTCCGTCAAAGCAATTATGGGGCTTTTCCGCGACACTCTTAAAAAAAAAAAACTCATTTTGTTCTTGCTGCGAGAGTACCAGAGTTGGAATTAGCATACAATTTCGGTTTTGTCTCACGAATCTGAACTAGGTCTCAGTTGAAAAGTCCCACTTCAAACGCCCATGTATTACTGGGTTAAATCTCCTTTCATTATTAATCCACCGCAGCCAACCTTCCAGTTTGATTCTCCCACTGAACTTGTACCACTGCTGCGGTACGTACTCCGGCTAATGATAGGGTATGTCCATTTTTATATAGACTTTAATGTTGATGCAGTTCTGTGTCGAAGAAGGGTTGTAGAGGTCTCTATTATGTCCACACAATCGCTCTTACGTGCAACAAAATAGAAGAGGACGAGGATATAATGGTGTAATTGGAAAAGAGTTGGAAAATGTAAGGATTATGTAGATGTTATACTAAGAAAACTGACTGGAAAAATGAGCTAGAGTGGGTACGTTATGCAGTGTTATTTGTGAAAACCCATTTATTTGTGTATTAAAGATTGGTTTGATACACAAACGTGGAGTCTAACGAGGGCAAAAGTCAGCCTTGAAAGAAACATTTTAGTTGCAGAACGTGTAGAAATGGAGCAAATGTTTCATTGTTTGTCGACGGACCTCAACCTGCTCATTTGCGGAGCTTAAGCTTATTTAAACTCAATAACGCCCACTTTTCCCACCAGTTGATGATGCTTCCATTGCCATTAGTCCAGAAGAGAAGCGGGTCTAGGTGCTGCTGTCTCTGGTGCTGCGCGTAAACCACCACCTGCTCGTTTTTCACTTTTATATGTGGGCGCGTGGTGATCAGTTTTCATTTTATTTGCCGCAATAACCATGTGATCCCCCTGCACAGGTGCCCAGTACGTGAAGTGCCGTGCCCAGCGATGCAGCGAAGCCCACCGACAGTACCTGTTTCCTGGACACGTCGATACCAACTCCATGGTGGTGCAGGATGAATACGTCTTCACCCAGGTTTGCACAGAGATCTATTTTTCATTATTACTGTTGCTACATCCTCACACACATTTTGGTGTTGCAGGCTTTTTGGGGACATTACCTAGACTTCCATGCATTTCCTGTGGATTCAATTTAGGCTTAACCATAATTACTACTTGCCTAACCTACATTCTAATCTTAACCTATTTATTCATCTATTTCATTGTATTATTTTTTTTTTTTTCAGTATTTATATTAGTTGTTGTTTGTAGAATTTTGAGGCAAATAATTAATTTGATCTAAAATGTGGGAAAAGTGAATATTTTCCGGATACACTGTATTTCAACCAATAACTTTAAACCATGTTGATCTAATAATGAAAGATTTACATCATGGGGACCTGATTTTTCTAATAACCACGGCAGATTATTTGGAGCTCCCAATTTTTATTTCCAATACTGACACCACATTGTCTCATTTCACCAATAAAAATTGGAAGTTTCTCTACTTTCTTCTTCCAGTTTTCACTCTTTAGACCCAGCCACAGACCTAACAGTCTTGATGCATGTCTTTGTCTACATATCGAGTCCATACAAAAGTTTGCCTGTCAAATTATTATTATTTAGTCCCCACGATGTGTTAAATACCTTCGCACACACACAGCTCTCCAGCGTCTCAGTGAACTTCTGTTTTGCCTTTTTTCTTCCATCCAATCCCATCAAAAGCCATGTAATGATTTTGGCCAACACACCTGTTCCCCACGGGGCTAATGTGCTTTTTGATTATGTGGTCGCAGCCAGCGCTATATACGCTTTGCACACAGAGAGAAAAGTGCGAATAGACAAGGCTCGGCGTCCTTATACCTGCCGCGCATGACTTTGACTCCCATTAGACCGGGTCATTATTAGAAATTTAATTTTACGACGCCCTCTACTGTCATTGATTCTCATCCCACGGTTCAGTCACTTTTCTCATTCCTGGTCAACCTTGGTGGGTTCAGGCCAGTCTTTTAATGCAATAATAGCACTTTTGGTAAATAAGACTGTGAACTTTGAATGTCTTTGTGAAGCAGGTTATGTTTTGTCAGTGCTGGTTTGCCCCTTTTTAGCAAGTTAGTTGGCAAACAACAACATTAGGATTGAGTTCACTGGCAAAGGTGAAGGTTAATTTGGTTCTTTCACAGCTTGGGTGAAGTTTGTATCTTGTTTCTTAAATTCAGCAACTGTGAGATTCATTCGAGGATGCAAGATCCAGCCAGCAGGGGTCAGTAAAGGAACAAACCTGTCTTTGTGTACGTCTTTAGTATATTATCTATCTACAAGCGAGGCTTTGTGGGTAGATATTTAAGGCCATATTTCCATGACCGAGAAGTAAAAGAAAACTTAAGATAAGATAAGATGAGATAATCCTTTATTGTCCCGCATGGGGAAATTTCATTGATGCAACGCAGAAAGATACAGAGGTAGATACAGAAGAAAAGAACAGATCACTTATAGGAAGTTTGAAAAACACTCTCAGTAGAAGATCTCCTACAAACAAAAACTCCCATAGACAAAACCTCCCATTTCCCAACAAGGGATGGAGGGGACAAATAATAAAGATAAAAATAAATAAATACATAAATATATACTTACTAATAAATAAATAAATACATACTTTTTTGATTCTTTGTGAAATCGCTGTGAAAAGCAAAAAAAAAAAGTATAACATAAACGGTAAATATTACTAATTCCACAGCTCTGAACAAATTTTGAATTAGTACATTATTTATTTACTTGATCATATTCCGTCGTATACTTGTAGTTGTAATTACTTAATTTACGCTTGTTTGATGAATACGGTTTAGTAAGTCCTCTCATTTCCCTATAAATTATCCGTTCTGAGCATTTCTATTATCAGATTGCATTCACTCCAAATAATGTTGACATTAGTATGTCTGGGCAAGCTAGCTTTTGTTTATTTACCGATTGTAATTCCCTCTGTCGCCAGTAGATGGAGTGCTAACACAAATCCTAATGTGGGATCGCCTCACAAATAAAAAATAAAGTAATGTATGCTTTGAGTTGATACATTATTATTTTAAGTTCCAAAACATGAGATGCCAAAGTAAAGTATTCAAGTGTGTGTTTAATTGTCAATAGCAATACAAATAATGCATAATGTCTGTTTTTTTTATTTTTAAATATATTTTATTTCTCCTTCAGAAAAATATATATAGTATTTTGGAATGAAGGGGCAAAGCCTTAGCAATCCCTTAAATTCTCCACAAATGTATGTTTTCATATTCACTTACCAAAGCTTTAGCCCTGACCCACTTTCCAAATGAATCCACCTCCTCGATTGGAACAAGAACATGAAAAATCACATGACAGCACCTGTCGAAAATAGTGATTGGATGAAAAAAATTTAAAAATGAGAAAAACTACCCAGCATGCTCCTGATCTCTGAAGTTATTGACCAGAGACAGTGGCTGAAAATAACTGGACACCGGTTGTCTGGTGGCACCTATGACTTTCTAGTGACTTTCATTGCTCGGGGCAGTTGGATTTAACTTGACAAAGAGTAATGAGGTTATCGATCGCGGGACAATGAAATAAGCAGTCTTCAACGCCTCCCCAAAGTCTCCGGGGACCCCAAGAACAGCCAAGTGCAACATCCTCAAAATGCAGCCCGGGAAAATGCACCATATTGATTTTCGATAGATTATTCCATTAAGGCCCTAATGTAGTGTGTTGGGGACAAACACCATCCTTCTAGTTGATTAGAAAATAAGCAATCAAGTGCGTGGGCTTTGGCTGTAAGTGGACGGTGAAGTGTTCCAACATCTTGGAGAAGTGCGGGAGATAAAGGCCGCACCATTTTTGACTGATTCTAAAGGTACAGCTTATTAAAATAATGGCAGGGTGAGGTTTCATGTGTAGATCAATATGTGTATGATGGATGTTTCGGTATTGTGCTATAAAAATCCTCAGTTAACCTCACATTTCTAAAGAATGAATGCAATACATGGCTGTGTCGTGTTGTGTTGGTGTCTCAGAAGAGTTGATTATTTTATTCTTTCCTCTTTCTATTTGTAAGATTTTGCATCGGGATGACAACTCCACAAGTTCCATATAAAGTTCACACATGTTGGTGCACATTAACATTGAACATTCTTCTTTTTTTTATTCGCCTAAGGCCCGAAGTCACTGGGATAGGCTCCAGTCACCCGCGACCCCGAAAGGGAACAAGCGGTAGAAAATGGATGGATGGATGGCATTCTTCTTTTACTGTGCTTTATATCATAATTTAGAGGCAAAACTTTCCCCCAATCCTAGAATTTAATTACAAATGAATTCATAGTTTAATCTCTGTCAAGGAAAGTGCAAAAAATGAATAAAAGCTGAATAAATCCATCATCAAAATACCACCATATGAAGTCAGTACATTCAACTTGATCATTTGGATTTGAAGTAAAGATATCAGGGTATTGTCACTCACATTTTTTAGCAGTAAACATAAAGCTCTGCGAAAGATTGGCACAATGTCACGACACATTAAAACATTAACTTCCGTTCATCCTGTTTTACTTTGCTTCTCACATTTGTCTCATTAAAAGTTCCTGTTTTTCATTTCCCGCCTCATGTGATCACGTGACCCTCCCTTATGTGTCCCACCTGTCGCCACGCCCTGAGTATATAAGCCCCTCCTTCCCTTTGTCCTGTGCTAGTTCGTTAGTTCAGTTTTAGCTGCATTTTTTGTCTTCTTTGAGCTCTTCATTTTGACATTTTCCTAGTTTTTGGATTCAGTTGTTCTTTGTGTTATTCTCACACATCCTCCAAACACAAGGGCAGTAAAACAAAGCTTTCTTTACAGTTGTTTTTCATGATTCCAGGAGTTTGGGACATTGGTCAGTAGAGTTTATACCCCTGAACTATTTTAGATGACACTGGTTTGAGTTCAGGCCTGGGCACTTTTGGATGTCGGAGCTGAAGCTTTGACAATGCAATTCTACTTTTTCAAAATACATTTGAAAACGCATATTTGAATGGCAGGCTTTTGATTCATTTATATATATATATATATATATATATATATATACCATGCCGAGTATTTGTTGACACCAAACATCCTGCATCACTTCAAACAAAATGTTATTTTTCTCACGTTTCCCTCATTCAAATATGATTGACAGTGTTTTTCTCTTTGCGCTACAAGGTAACCAAGTCCGGCCGCACAAGCTACTTTGTGTCCTACATGAGAGAGTCCTTCAAGCAAATGAAATTACCAAAATACTGCCTCCCGAAGGTATGCATCAAAGCAAATAAACAAGCATGCTACAATGACCCCTGCATTATCATAAAGCAGCATAACTCCATTTCATCAAAAGTGTGTTCCTTCAACAATGTCTCTGTGCTCTGAAATGCCCTCATGCTTTCAATAGGCTTTCTGTAATAATTGACCACTATTTTGTATCCGTCTGTCTGCCTGCCTTGAGCCACTTGTACGCTCTTGTCATTGTGCGTCTGTAACCTCCCTCTCCGCTGTAGGACATGCATATCATCAGCACGGATGAGAAGCAGGTCTTCGCGGCGGTGCAAGAGTGGAACCAGAACAACACTTACAGCCTGTACATATCGGACTCCCCGGGGGTCTACTTCACCCTGTCATTAGAGAACCTGAGGACCAGCAGAGGACTGGCCGGGAACCTCCTGGTGGACTTTTATAAGGTGAAGATGTAGGGTTTGTGTGGCTTTGGGTAAGGAATGCAACATGTTTAACACGTATAGCTATTTGATAGGGACAGTGAATATTAAAGAATGCATATGAATTATTGTGTGAATAATATAATTTCTGTCTGCAGTCCCCAGGCAGGTAATGCAGAAGACAAATATAAAACTTCAAGAGAAAGACAATACAGGACGGGCTAGTTAAAAGTGCACTTGGTTTTCCTTCATTTCAGTTTGAGAGTGGAGAGTGTAATGGACATTCTCATCCGATAATGAGTCCCTTTGACCATGTGACTGTGTGGTACGCTGCACATTTGAGTATTTCAGAAAAGCTGCAGAATTAAGAAAAGCAATTAACTGGGAGTGATCAATAAAAGTGATAGTATGTCAGTATAAAGCAGTGTTGATGAGTGATGAAGTGACACTGGACGTTTAGTGGTGAAGGAAAGGAAAAACTCAACAAACTCCACATTTATTAACATCAAATTGTATTCACAATACTGGGGAAACAGAGACTAGTCCAAAAACATCCAGGGCATTGTGAATGTGCTTTTTATGTTTCCTCTAATTTGTTAAAAAAAAGAAAAAAGGAAAAAAAAGGTCAGTGTTTTGTTAATCACATGACCTCATCCAATCACATGCCTTGAATCTTTATTGCTTCACCAGTCTGTGAAACACGCACATCACCATTTCTAAGTCAGACTTCTTCACGATACAAGTATTTAAAGTAACACTGTGTATCTTTACCTGCATTATTCAATGGAAATAGAACGTTAAAACCACACCTCAGAGCATTGTTCACGGAGAAAGATACATTTTATGCCCTACTGTGGAATATTATGGCCAAAGGAAAAACATTTCCATAGAAACAAGCAGGAGGCTCCTCCAGGCCAAGTAAGAGTTCATTTTGTGGAGATTCAAGCCCAGCACAGAATTTAATACATTTGTAATGCAATTAAAAAAACAAAACAGTTACACTTATAATACAATCACTTATTCTCTATTTCTGACTAAAAAACAAGATTTTAAATAGGGTCTACAAAAGAGTGTCGGGTTGGAAAAAGCCTGAAATAGCATTTTAGTGTCTGATAAGAAGTATAATACGTAAGTAGAAGTAAGTATAACATGTGTAATTACTAATTCATAATATATATTTCAGTTATTTATGTGTCCCATTGGGTTGATCTTAAATCCTGGGTAAATGATGGTAAATGAAGTCAAATGAAAAGCACTGATAGTAAACTTGTGTGTGGTAATGGAACATGGCATGTAGAGACTTGTAGTACACCATGTCCTTTAAGAGCCATCACATATTCCATGTGTTAACTGAACTGAACCCATCTTTGGAGCAAACACAGATTAATGGTTCATTCCGGGTTCATTAGAGTCTTCATTGCGAGTGTACAGACATTACTGAAGGCGCTCCATTCAAACATGATGTAAACATTAAACTGTGTGTTCTAAACTGAAGCTCTGATGAAACAGTCACTTGTGATTAGCTCGAACTGCAGCCCCGGCCACACAACACACTCCCATTCATCTGTAATTATCAACAAATTAGTCACAAATTATTATTGTGGCTTCAGAGTTCAAATGGAGCATACAACAAAGCGCTGCGCATGATTACTTATTATTACACCAATTAACTCGAGTATTGAAAAGTGAGTGTGTGTAGCTGGTCTAATGACATGTACAGACTTTAACAATGTTGTGTGATGGGATTTGGGAAAAATCAATCAAATAGGGATTTTGCTGATGTGTTTTCCGTTTAGATTTGCTATATATATGTTTAAAAAGTTGAAGTTGAAAAACAGAGTATTTTAGGGCTGGTGGTAGAATATTTTTGTATACTGTAAGTGTTTTAATGTTTTTTGCAGAGGACGTTTATTATCTAACCTTTCCATTTGATATTTGCCCTATTTCACACACAAACATGATATGAAAGCAGGAAGCTAACACTGTGTAAATATTTCCTTTCAAACCGGCGCAGTTCCAAAAAACGATTTAAGAACGATCAACCAGTCGTCTTATTACCATAGTTTCAAAGACACTAGAAGCACTTTTTGTTATCAGATTGGAGAGATTTATACAAAAACACAACCTTCTCACTGATAATCAATATGAGATTAGAACAAATAGAGCAAAGATCTTGGCCATAACTGAGGCAATTGAAGAAATCAGCAAATCATTGACAATAAAAAACATTCTTTTTAAATCATGCTCTAGTGTTACCACATCCGTTATACTGCACAGAGATATGACGTAATAAGTCTAACAGTGCAAGAAATCCACTTGTCCCGCTCCAAAAAATGGAAATACGAATCATCCAAAACGCCCCATCTGCTTAAATTTGATGATTTAATTATCATACTCTAATACTAATGTTCAAAATTAAAAATGATCTTGTACCGTTTGTTAGCAAGAGGGCTATACATTGAGCTGTCAAATGAATTTTGGCTTTGAGAACCTCCAGGAAAAGTTTCTTTTTGTCAGTCTGATTGTGGAATAATAAGAAGTGTATCACAGTCGACCACTACAAAGTCATTTGAACCCTTCACCAGAAAAAAACATGCAGCTCTTTGTCTTCATAAACTTGGACCTAATGAACCATTTCAATAGCAATCGTAGCATTATGGCAGTATCCAGTACTTTTGGTAACGTATTGCACATGAAGATGACTGTGAGGTTTCCCTGTAATAAACAGGAGCGAGTGGACCAGTGGTGTGGACAGAATGCTGCTGCTTCCTTGTTTAATGATCTTGTTACTTGTGTCTCTGTGCAGTATTGTCCCTGTGTTCTGTGAGGACACTTGGGGTAATTGGAAGTAATGGCAGCTCAGCAGGGGCCAAATGAAAAAAAAAAAAAAAACAGACCTTGATTTTCTGTAGCCACCTTAAAAAGACATAAAAATACTGATTGCCCTTTGGAATGATTTGTCTCAAGTTTTGTCAGAATTGTCAAGGAGTGAAATGGTGATTGGTTCATTAGCTTAGCCGTGTGTGATTGTGGCGCTTCTCATTGCAGGTTGAGGGCATAAACGGCATGTACCTGGCCAACAAACTGGTGGATAATCAAGTCAAGACGTTTATAACCTACAACAAGGGCCAGACGTGGGCCCTGCTGCCGGCTCCAGCCACCGACATCGCCGGGAACAACCTGCACTGCATCCTGGTGAGTGGGACAGGGATCCGCTGAGTCAAGTGTGAACAGGAAGTGATGGTTTAGAGTTCGTGTTATATTAGTTTTGTAGTTGTGCTAGTATCCTGTCTTATTTATGTTTGGATCTGTGGATGTTCCAAAAATGTGATGCAACAAAAGAGTAAAAATTTAAATAAAATGCAAACTTGGACTTTCACCTTTAGATGAGAAACAATATCTCGAGTTCAGGATTCTTTAACAGCAACAGAAGCACAAGAATGGGAGTCTGTAACCTTTGACAAAATAAAAATGTCAGAAAGCTACTCCTGACTCGCAAGAAAATGAGCTGATGAAATTGACAGTGAAATGAAATACGATACATGATACAAGACAATAAAAGTCTTTTTCCCCTTCACGTTAGCTTCTTATCTGCACTAACTGTCTGAGGAGATGCTTGGATGCCCTTGTGTTATTATCGATGAGCCGCCCGCGGTGTCTTCAGTTACTGGGGTCCGTCTTCCCATTAACCTTTCAGATTTCAATTTACTACCTATGGTTACGCCGCTTTAATCAACATAAGATTACATATGGCCGCCACTGCTATTATAACAAGGCATTCTTTTCTCACCTTATCCAACTGCTAGGTTCTTTATAATTGATGTTGTTGGCGTAACAGCAAATTACCGACCGCTGTGCGCAAATGACCACTCAGCTGCTCTCCTCGGCTTTCTCTGACCTCGCTCCATGCCTGGCCATTTTTGAAAACGCTTTATTGATGTTTTTCCCGCTGCGCTTTAGTCTGCGGGATGAGTCGAAATGATTTGAATCAATTTAGCCAGTTTTATCCGTGCATCTGGGTGAATTTTAATTACATGCCTTGTTTGCTTTAGAATGAAACAATTCGAATGCCCTTTTGTGTCCTCCTCAGCTTTGAAGAACTGCGAGCACTTTTCTCTTTCGCAAACGGTCGGCACTTCTTGCACAATAGGGGAGAATTGTAGAGTCGATTGCAATGACGCAGCAAGAGATCGTCGCGATACCTGTTTTTCATTTTTGTTGACAGCCGTTTTGTTCGCTGCACCTTCACCTGGAGATGTCAGAGAATCCGTACACGTCAGGACCAATCACGAGCAAGAAATCGGTGCCGGGGATCATAGTGGCTACAGGTACGGTTACGCAATGTGAGAGATGAATTAAACGACTGGGATTGTAAGTGACAGAGGTGGTTTGCATCACTTTACATAACGTGGCTAAAGTCATATCTTCTCTGTCAGTTAAATGGAGTAGAGCAGGGAAAGTTAATCAGGCTGTGTCCCCATCTCTGTCACTGAAATTAGAAATGTACTTCAAAGCCAGCAACCTGTATTTTGATTAGATTAAGGCTCCAAACTTGTGCTACTTAGGAAAGTTGAGGGAGCTTAATAAATCAATGTGAGATGTTAAAGTATATTGTGTTTTATAATATGTTGCTTTCACATTCGCCCATGTCTGTCACAGTTTCAGATGTAGGGATTTTTAATTGTCATTTTTATATATATTTCAAAATGGTTTGAAAAATAGAAACATAAAACAAGCAACAAGACCAGGGAGAGCAAAACCATAAAATATTATTATTTTTGTATTGTCGAGGCAGTATATTACGGGATCAATAACAAAAATGGTCCAATTCTTTATGGAAAGTTAGTCACCTCTCACTATGTCACACTTCAAGCCAAACTCAAACAGTACTGTGCAATCAGGCTTGTTTTTTTTCTTCATCATCATTTGCCTCAGAGTTTAGTGCTTCGCTCATTGATTAAATTGATTACTAAAGAAATACAAAATGTTTTTTCCAGTCCATAATATATATTTCTTTCCCCATTCTTTTTTCCTCGTAAGAAGCCGTAGTTATTTTGGGTCAAATGGTTGAAACAGATTAACAAATTATCCCTTAACATTAACCAAACCTCAACAGTTAAGCAAAAATGTGAGCATGGACATTTGCTTTATTTAAGTGATATTTGTACCTATAAAAAACAGTGCCAGTTTTGTGCCCCCCAAACAAGAGCCCCCCTTGTGCCACCCCAGAGAAAAAAGCCTGAACACGCCCCTGATTTAGATCATTTGCGTTGACTAGTAAGTATTGTATGTGAATAGACCCAGTAACCTTCATAGAGAATGTATACAAAAGGTATACATCAGTGCAATAATATTTAGTTGCAATAGACACTACACTATAGGTTCTGTTGTTTGGGGCTTTCTTTGTAACTTGTTTTCCATGTACCGTGTTATACTGATTTTGTAGAGCCGAGTTCTTTTACCAACTCTTTGCTCTCGCTGCTCGGGACCAAAACACAATTACAGGCCTGGGAGTATCTAAATAAGCTGCATTCACACTGAGCTGAGCTGACACTGGAGGACACGCTTCTCCTCATACACTCACTATTTGGCCATTGAAGGACTTATGTGTCGCTGTATTGTATGAGTTTATTATTGATATAATGGGTCACAAACAAACATGTATTGGTCATGATTGGTGTTTGAAAAAAGCTTTATTCAGACTGTGTGGAGGCCCCTCCCCCCACTGGGCCCTGGTTAAACAAGGACCTTCAGCCAGATGCCCCGATTTTGAGAGTCATGTTGTATCCTAGCCTGATGACACAAAACTAAATCAAATAAAGAACATATAAATACATCTGTTACGTTCATCCTTTTTAAACATATTTTATCATAGTACAGCTTAAAATCTACTTTATTTGTTTGGGCAAGTATTTTTTTCATGACCTGCGCTCTTTGCTCAGTTATTGCAATGCACTTTACGCAGACTCAGCTCCAGCTATTTGTATAAAAACTCAACAGTTTGAACACATTACACAACAATTCACTGCAAAATCGCATCAACTTTTGGTCCCGTCTTACATCTCTGACACTCCGCTCAGTCCTCATCATTTCAGTCCAGTCCAACTTTTAACAGTCCCACCAATACGGTCCTTATGTGGTGAGGACACTTTGTTACTGTGGTCCAATCTCCTGGAACGACCATTGAGTGCTGACACCGTGACTGTGTTAAAACTCAAATAAAACCTTTTTTTTTTATTTTATTGCATAAATTGACCCTGTGCTCTTGAAACATTGAATCTATTATTATTACTACTATATTTTACCGATTATAGAAACTGATGCTCTTATAGATATTTCCTGAATAATTTGGCAATGAATATACTTCCATAACTTTAATTCAAACAACACATGCGTTCGCACATCCGGCCGGGAACTTGTGCAGTGGCGACCGAGTCCGCCATTTTGAAAGGGGCACAACAACACATCTACTACATACGAAATCCAGGAAATATGAGAGCAAAATGCCAAAAACCTGCGTTCTGTAATGTCATTGTTCTGTAAGGTCATTGTTCTGTCAGGACATTGCTCTGTTGACTGACCAAGAAATGATAGCTTTGTTGTGTGCCTTAGTTTGCCGTTATCATCTAAAGAATCAAAGTATTCGTAGCTCATTACGCCGTAGAAAAGAATGCAGTCGTGTTGGTTTTTATATATCGCGTGCCCCTTTTAAAATGGCCGCTATGGGGAAGTCCCGGCTGTATCACCGCGAACACATGTATCACGTTCTCTTGTGTTTTTCTAAGGGAACATTGGCACCGAGCTGTCCACGTCCAACCTCGGCATGTTCATAACGGCGGACGCTGCGAATAGTTGGCGACAGGTGACAACACACGTCCTGCTTAGTGCTATTGCTGTACACGACGATCAACAGCACTAACGTTATGTTATTCCCTGCGCAGATCTTTGACGAGGAGCACAACATGTGGTTCCTGGACAACGGCGGCGCGCTCCTGGCTGTTCTGCATGCCGCCCAGCCCATCCGACACTTGTGGTGGGTGCTTCGTGACACTCTCTAACTCCGTAATTACAGCAGATGCTTTACAGACTGTAAAAGGGGAAATCACCTGGGTGCAGATCCATTCCCGATGCATGATTACATTTAATGTTTTGGAGCGCTTGATAGGCTGAAGTTTGCACGATGGTGTCGCTGGGTGGAAAAAGAAATGGAAAAAAAAAAAAAAAGGGGGAGAGAGCTTACAGCTTTGTGCCGTGAAGGGTTGAAGTGCTTTTATGCAAATGAGGGTTGGAAATATGAGGCGCAGGATGGGAGTCGGAACGCTATCCACGGCCCCCACGCATTCGGGCAACTGTCAAAAGTGATTAAGTCGAGAAAGATGATTTAAAAAAAAAAAAGAATCCCACACCTGAGTTACACCTCCACATTCCCCTGTTTGTCATGTACACGCCATTCACACTCAATGACCTTTTCCATTTCACGTTGCATTGTCCGAGATTACGCGCGCCAAGATGTTGATGGACAAATGTTTTCTTCTATTCCGCAAAGGATCAGTCTCGATGAGGGCAAGAAATGGGATCGGCACACTTTCTCTTTAGCGCCGCTGTACGTGGACGGGGTTCTGATGGCGCCCGAATCTGAAAATCACATTATCACGTAAGTAACAGACTCTCAGAAAAATCCACGTGGAGTCAAACAATATCAGTCTGGGGAAATTATCTGTAGCGCAGGCATAAACAGGCAAATGCTCTCTGCTTTATGATTGGCAGTTAAAGGAGAATGAACCTGGGTGCTTTCAGAAAACAACAATATTTTTGGGGAGATTACACAGAGCACATAATAATTACAATGTGTTACTTTCATACAGTCATTTTCTATTTGCAATTTGATGCATACATTATTCAGGGGACATGCACGTGTGAAGTAAATGTAATTACTCTAAGTAGCTATTAATCACGTCGAAGTTCTGAGTTTTTGCATTTGCGTTCTTCAGGTTCTTCGGACACTTCAGCTACAGGTCAGAGTGGCAGCTGATCAAGATCGATTACAAGGGCATCTTCAGCAGGAGATGTATGGACGGGGACTATCAAACGTGGCACCTGCACTACAAGGTAAGGGCAGTATCGAGCAGTATGGATTGTGGTAACGACAAGCACGTGCTGGTGATGACTTTGAATGCATTGCACCCGTATCATACACAAGGAGTCAAAGGACAGGCGACTTAACGGCTCTTGAATGTAAAAAAAAACGGTTTAAAACATCAAAAGATTCAAAATAATGCTGAAACATATGGTTCTATGTCCAAGATAGGCAGCACGCTCGTCTGGTATGGGTTTAGGGGTGCAGGGTTTAGGGGTGCAGGGTTTAGGGGTGCAGGGTTTAGGGGTGCAGGGTTTAGGAGTGCAGGGTTTAGGGGTGCAGGGTTTAGGGGTGGAGGGTTTAGGAGTGCAGGGTTTAGGGGTGGAGGGTTTAGGAGTGGAGGGTTTAGGGGTGCAGGGTTTAGGAGTGCAGGGTTTAGGAGTGCAGGGTTTAGGAGTGCAGGGTTTAGGGGTGCAGGGTTTAGGAGTGCAGGGTTTAGGGGTGGAGGGTTTAGGGGTGGAGGGTTTAGGGGTGCAGGGTTTAGGAGTGCAGGGTTTAGGGGTGCAGGGTTTAGGGGTGCAGGGTTTAGGAGTGCAGGGTTTATGGGTGCAGGGTTTAGGAGTGCAGGGTTTAGGAGTGCAGGGTTCAGGGGTGCAGGGTTTAGGGGTGCAGGGTTTAGGGGTGCAGGGTTTAGGAGTGCAGGGTTTAGGGGTGCAGGGTTTAGGAGTGCAGGGTTTAGGAGTGCAGGGTTTAGGGGTGGAGGGTTTAGGGGTGCAGGGTTTAGGAATGCAGGGTTTAGGGGTGCAGGGTTTAGGAGTGCAGGGTTTAGGAGTGCAGGGTTTAGGGGTGCAGGGTTTAGGAGTGCAGGGTTTAGGAGTGCAGGGTTCAGGGGTGCAGGATTTAGGAGTGCAGGGTTTAGGAGTGCAGGGTTTAGGGGTGGAGGGTTTAGGGGTGCAGGGTTTAGGGGTGCAGGGTTTAGGGTGCAGGGTTTAGGGGTGCAGGGTTTAGGAGTGCAGGGCTTAGGAGTGCAGGGTTTAGGAGTGGAGGGTTTAGGGGTGCAGGGTTTAGGAGTGGAGGGTTTAGGAGTGCAGGGTTTAGGAGTGCAGGGTTTAGGGGTGCAGGGTTTAGGAGTGCAGGGTTTAGGAGTGCAGGGTTTAGGGGTGGAGGGTTTAGGGGTGGAGGGTTTAGGGGTGCAGGGTTTAGGGGTGCAGGGTTTAGGGGTGCAGGGTTTACGGGTGCAGGGTTTACGGGTGCAGGTTTTAGGGGTGCAGGGTTTAGGGGTGCAGGGTTTAGGGGTGGAGGGTTTAGGAGTGCAGGGTTTAGGGGTGCAGGGTTTAGGGTGCAGGGTTTAGGGGTGCAGGGTTTAGGAGTGCAGGGCTTAGGAGTGCAGGGTTTAGGGGTGCAGGGTTTAGGAGTGGAGGGTTTAGGAGTGCAGGGTTTAGGGGTGCAGGGTTTAGGGGTGCAGGGTTTAGGAGTGCAGGGTTTAGGGGTGGAGGGTTTAGGGGTGCAGGGTTTAGGGGTGCAGGGTTTAGGAGTGCAGGGTTTACGGGTGCAGGGTATACGGGTGCAGGGTTTACGGGTGCAGGGTTTAGGGGTGCAGGGTTTAGGAGTGCAGGGTTTAGGGGTGCAGGGTTTAGGGGTGCAGGGTTTAGGAGTGCAGGGTTTAGGGGTGGAGGGTTTAGGGGTGGAGGGTTTAGGGGTGCAGGGTTTAGGAGTGGAGGGTTTAGGGGTGCAGGGTTTAGGGGTGCAGGGTTTAGGAGTGCAGGGTTTATGGGTGCAGGGTTTAGGAGTGCAGGGTTTAGGAGTGCAGGGTTCAGGGGTGCAGGGTTTAGGGGTGCAGGGTTTAGGGGTGCAGGGTTTAGGAGTGCAGGGTTTAGGGGTGCAGGGTTTAGGAGTGCAGGGTTTAGGAGTGCAGGGTTTAGGGGTGGAGGGTTTAGGGGTGCAGGGTTTAGGAATGCAGGGTTTAGGGGTGCAGGGTTTAGGAGTGCAGGGTTTAGGAGTGCAGGGTTTAGGGGTGCAGGGTTTAGGAGTGCAGGGTTTAGGAGTGCAGGGTTCAGGGGTGCAGGATTTAGGAGTGCAGGGTTTAGGAGTGCAGGGTTTAGGGGTGGAGGGTTTAGGGGTGCAGGGTTTAGGGGTGCAGGGTTTAGGGTGCAGGGTTTAGGGGTGCAGGGTTTAGGAGTGCAGGGCTTAGGAGTGCAGGGTTTAGGAGTGGAGGGTTTAGGGGTGCAGGGTTTAGGAGTGGAGGGTTTAGGAGTGCAGGGTTTAGGAGTGCAGGGTTTAGGGGTGCAGGGTTTAGGGTGCAGGGTTTAGGGGTGCAGGGTTTAGGAGTGCAGGGCTTAGGAGTGCAGGGTTTAGGAGTGGAGGGTTTAGGGGTGCAGGGTTTAGGAGTGGAGGGTTTAGGAGTGCAGGGTTTAGGAGTGCAGGGTTTAGGGGTGCAGGGTTTAGGAGTGCAGGGTTTAGGAGTGCAGGGTTTAGGGGTGGAGGGTTTAGGGGTGGAGGGTTTAGGAGTGGAGGGTTTAGGAGTGCAGGGTTTAGGAGTGCAGGGTTTAGGGGTGCAGGGTTTAGGAGTGCAGGGTTTAGGGGTGCAGGGTTTAGGAGTGGAGGGTTTAGGAGTGCAGGGTTTAGGGGTGGAGGGTTTAGGGGTGCAGGGTTTAGGGGTGCAGGGTTTAGGAGTGCAGGGTTTAGGGGTGCAGGGTTTACGGGTGCAGGGTTTACGGGTGCAGGGTTTACGGGTGCAGGGTTTAGGGGTGGAGGGTTTAGGAGTACAGGGTTTAGGGGTGCAGGGTTTAGGGGTGCAGGGTTTAGGGGTGCAGGATTTACGGGTGCAGGGTTTAGGGGTGCAGGGTTTAGGTGTGCAGGGTTTAGGGGTGCAGGGTTTAGGGGTGCAGGGGTGAAGTTCAGACGTCCTGCAGAAAAAACTCAGTGGCATTAACAATGAAGTGAATACTTAATGCGCTGCTGAAATTGTGAATATAAAATATATAGGTTGTTTTGTCATTGTTTTGTGTTGCACCATCACCAAAGAAGGTTCTTATGTTTGTGAATTCTGTTCATTGACAATGGCAATAACCCTTTTCTGATTTAGATTTCTGAAAGGACATGTTTTTGAAGTGTTCAGTGACTTTTCTGCTATGGTTTTCTCCATCAACTCCAATTTCCACGCAGTAAACTAAACTTCCAGCCAGATTATCCTGCCCAAGAAGTGGCCTCATTTAAACTATTACATATTTATTTCGTTTTTGACTCATCTATCTGTTGACTTCATGCTAAATTTGACTTTCCAGAAAGGTTCACCGCTCATGCTATTGACAAAGGACTCCTGAAAGTGCAACTAAGAACTTATATTGTGTACTCTAATTTAAGTTATACAGCACCACCCTAAATGTACTGAAATGTGTGTCCTTTGTGCGTGGCAGGGGGAGCTCTGCGTGATGGGGGAGAAGCAGATCTATATGAAGCGCCGGCCGGGGAACCGCTGCATGCTGGCCCAGGACTACTCCAGGATCTACTCATCTGAGCCGTGCGTCTGCAACTCCTATGACTTTGAATGGTAATGCCGCCTTTACTGGGACTCACGCTGGGACAGAGGCGCACACTGGGCTTTTGTTCTGTGTTTACGGAACCATTTCTTTCACTTCAAGAAATATTGCATCAGGTTTGAATTTAGGTAGGATTTCGCAAAGCGTTAAAGTCTTTAAACTGGATTATTTGAAATTGCACATAAGACGAACAATAGAACAGTATACTTCTTATAAAACAGTCTTCTCATAAGTGGTTAAAGTAGAAAAAGTAAACTAAATGTGCTGCAAAATGCTATTAACCTTGAATTAAACTACTATTTGAAGTTTTATTAACAATGTCATAACCTGTTTTAACCTCCCCCCTATCTCCGCCCACTTCTCTGCACTTTCTTGCAATTCACTCAGAAAGTTCAGACTCCGGCTCAGACATGAAGGGTGGAAAAATGTCACATAGCCATTTTTCAACAATAAAAAAAACATGTATAAATGAATACTGCCTGTTACAGTTAAATGTATGTGTAGTGTAAAAGGGGCGAGGCTTCTCAGTTTTGAACAGAAACTCAATGGTCCACTTTCTATTAATAAGCTGTTTTAGATCAATATTTCAATGTATAATAGAGAAAACAAATAGTGATGAATGTATCATATAGTTTAATATTAAACAGGAAAAAAGCTTATTATTAGCATCAGTGAATGATAATATTAAGATAATAAATGTAACCTTTACCCTACAACAAATCCAGTTTATTTTGGTCGTTTGGTTAATAAAGTGTATATACTTTGCACATCTAGAAAGTTCCACGTTTGATTCCTTCATGTGGGATGTTGGGCATAACTCCTAGTACCCAAATGTCCACTTCCAATCGAGAACTAGCACAGAATCCGGTTGTTAGTGGACTAGCATTAGCACACTGCACACTGGCCGTCCTGACAGGTTCCCCCAGTGGCTTTAATGGGGTCATACCGACGACCTGAGTCCTGGGATTAGAAGTTTTATATTTTTGGTCTAAAAGCAGAATCATGGGGTTGTTAGTGGTAACTTTTAGCTTATGTGAATTATATGTAAACTTTATGCAGAACTTCAGCGCTCATTCCCCTCACAACGAAGCATTCAGGCAATTAAACAGCTGCAAGTGTGAAATCAGCTCCTGTCACTTTAATAACTATGTCAAATTGCAGTGTAACAGGATAAGCCCTGGATCATTCTGATGGATGCGAGTTAGGAACCTTCCATCAACGCCGCTGTAATTTGCATAATGTGGGGACAAGTGGCTTTTTTAAAATTCAATTAATAATGAATGGGCAAATTAATTTTAAATATCTTTTATCCATCTATGCGAAATTCAGTTTGATCCTGCATGTCTGACAGTCATTTCTCCGCTTAAATTATGCCACCATGTTCCAACTGTGAAGTATTTGCCCTTACACAGAAGAAACTCGGAATCTGGCTCTTTATAATTTTATGAAGTACTATTTCTCTGCTTTTTTTGTTCTGTTTTGGCAGTGATTACGGCTGGGAACGCCAGACGGATGGAAAGTGCTCCCCTGCCTTTTGGTTTAATCCAAATGGTGCGGTTAAGAGCTGTGGCAACAGTCAGAGCTTTCTTAACAGCACAGGGTGAGTGGCCTCCAATACTCATCACAAAAGGGTATTATTCAGTTCCAGCTCATTTGTCCTGTGAACGTAAACACACATTGTTACAGGGAAAGCAGAGTGGAAATGTGTGCGGTCTCGCCTGTGTTTCTGGAGAAGTACGATGCCCTTGAAACTGGTGCAAGAAACATAGAAAGTGACAAGATCAGCAAGAAAAAAAAAGTGCTAAACAATAATAGTACATTACAGAAAAAAAACAATCGGCCGCTGTTTTAAATTGACAATTGCGATGGCAAATTTCCTTGTTTTTCATCCTTCCAAAACCCATGAATACACAGGAGTTGAACTCTCAATCTTCAGAATTGCTCTGACCAGTGAATAACATTCTGAGGCTGGATGAAAGAACGGAAACAAAACATCAAGCAATATTTTGCTCAAGTGGAGCAGATTTTTAATGGTCTTACAAATGCCAGTAAATGTCTTGTAAATGCAACTATAAGTGCAATAACTAGTGTTTATGTATGTGCCTTATAGTTTACTAAAGAACTATTATTTTTACAGCATTACCATCAATTCTGATTTTGGATCTGCTTTTATTTCATGTTATTGAAACATATATTTGTGGCATATCATCATATCATATCAACAATTTGAAACGATTGGATCTAAATTTAGTTAAAAATATATTAATATAACAACCCTAGTATAGTTACATAAATAAACTAGACATCCTGTTGTGCCTGTGTAGAAAACAAAACATTGTCAGTCACTCTCTACTTTTAATTTACTTACAAAATCCTTCCAGGTACCGTAAGGTTCTATCCAACAACTGTAAGGAAGTGGGACGGAACACCTTCTCCCCCAAGAGGCAGAGCTGTCGCCCCAGAGCGCCCCAGGGCCTGCGCCTGTCCACCAGCACAGGAGAGCTCAGCGCTAACGTGGGAACCAATGTCACCTTTATGGTCCAGCTGGAGGATGTGAGTCCAACTATAAGGCCATCCATTATATACGCTGGTGCTCGGGGCGGGACATACGACAGGACAATTCATATCACTATTTACTTGGAGCCTACACGGCAAAACAATTCATTTCTACTACTACTACTCATCTCTAATTATTGTTTTTACTAGTTTAGATTTTGAGATCAAGAATTGGAACTTTGTTGGTGTGATCCCTAATTTGTGTGGTTTATGAAGTTTTAAAGGGAGTCATCTGGACAATGTGTTTGAAATCAAGACGTTTTGACTCTCACTGTCAATTTGAAGTATAAATTTGTTCATTTAATTCATTGATAATTGCTTCTGGACGACATTTGTCCAGATGACGACCATTGAAATCTAATCTACCACTGTAAGACTTTGACATTTCTGACTTAAATAATATAAATGTATACATGCGAGATACAAGTGAGAAGTATTTAATTATTTAGTTGACTTATTTTTCCCCCATCATCTCAATTTTCTTTTTGTGGACTTTGAGAGATTTATTTTTTTATTTTTTATTACATAACATTGTAATTTCGTGGACTTATCAACTGCCATTTTCTAAATCACTGACTCCCGATATTTTTCTTAACATTTTAAGTAGCTGAATAGATCTAAATGAGCCAATACAACTTTGACATCAATCAATATTCTAAATCTGAGCTATTTCAATAGAAAAGCAGAGAATTCACGTAGGATCACTTCACAATAAAATGCATATCCTCCATCCTTACTTGTCCCCTTTGTAAGTTTCAACTTTGGTTTGGATGACAGGCCCAGATAAAGTCTTCATTCAGGCTGCTCTGTTCCTGTCCAAATCTCCATAGTATTTCTGTCGTTTCTCACTGATACCCAGCTCCAAAGCATTACTGACATGTCACAGCGGGACTCGGACGTGTGAGCACTCTGGCGATCCGTGACAGGCGCCTGTGTCTGTCTCTGTGTCCCCAGGGGGACGCGCAGAGGACCACCATGCAGCTCGACTTCGGGGACGGCATCCGAATCACCTACTCCAACTTGAGCAGGACTAACGACGGCATTAAGCACATCTACAGAGCCACAGGGATTTACCGCGTGACGGCGCACGCCCAGAACGGCCAGGGAGCGGACAGCAGCGCCTTGTTCCTGCACATCACCAGTACGTGTGAAGGGAAAGGAGGGAAGAGAGGGAAGAGAGGGGAGAGAGGGGACGAGAGGGAAGAGAGGGGACGAGAGGGGAGAGAGGGGAGGAAAGGGGAAGAGAGGGGACGAGAGGGAAGGAAAGGGGGAGAGAGGGGAGGAAAGGGGAAGGGAGGGAAGAGAGGGGAGAAAGGGGAGAGAGGGGAAGAGAGGGGACGAGAGGGAAGGAAAGGGGGAGAGAGGGAAAAGAGGGGAGGAGGCGCGTGGAGGGTGTACATTTGGGATTCAACAGGCAGCGAGCACAGTATAGTATGATGTAGCTTCACTTGGCTGTTTCGGTCACGCTTGTGCTGCTGTAGAAAAGAAAAGGACCATGGACACTGCATTTATATAGAGATAGAAATACTATACATGTATATATATACTGTGAAAAGAGACTAAAATGTAAGTAACATAGACACAAGAACAACAGAAAAACATAAGAAAAACAACAAAAAAAACATTAAAAAACAGACAGAACAAGCAGGACAAGGGAGAACATAAGGTAAGTAGAGGAATACAAGAAGAAAATAAGGGAGTGGCATCACACACATAAAGAAGGAGAATTAAAGCTTATTAAAGTGTAATAATTGTCCCATTGTGTCCATTGTTTTTGTTTTTTTTATTGTCTATTTTTAAGTTGATTTTTGAGGTTATTTTTCCATTGTGTGTTTGTCTGTTCGGAGCGGTTTGAGTGCCTTCTTCCCTGGTGCCAGGAGTGGGTTCCAAAGATATCCATCCCTTGTGTCCATGGCGGGGGTTTTGAGGCCCAAGTACATTATTCTGAAATTGAGTGGGATGGTGGTGTCAAAAAAAAACATATTCACTAAAATGTGGTTCATGCTTCAACAAAGTATCCGATTTGTAGTACAATATGCGTACAAGTAAGTACACAAACAAGGATATAACAAAACTAAATATGACCACTAGAGGGTGGATGGTTTCAACCTTTTCAATGCAATTCAAAAATGCTTTATTTATCCCCAATGCCTTAATCACAAAACGACGGTACTGAAAACACACCTACATACTACGTACTAAAATATATTCAGAGTAATTTAATGTATGAACAGTATAAAAAAGGTCAAAGAGTAGTACAGAATAGCAAGTGTTACTGCGCCTTTAACTTGTAATGTGTGATACTTTTACATTAAACTATAATAAGAGTTACACAATAAAACGTGTACAACTGCAATCAGAAAAGGCAGCACTTGAGAACTATGTGTGGTTTAAGTTTAAGTCTGGGTACTACTACACGGTAATCAGACTCAATAAAGCATGAACAAAGACTTCACTCTTATTAACTATTTGTTCATTATGAATTAAGTCTTTAAGTCTTTGTTCATGCTTTACTCAAGTGTTACCCAAAAATGTTGAATGGAAATGACTTTTATTTTCTAATGGACAATGGATCATATTAAAGGGGAGCCCATGTGAGGCTTCTTGTCCCGGGCCTGCTCAGCTTCAAATATTGCTTTTGTTGGGACAAATGACCTGCCAGCACGAGGTACTGTTTCTTTATTGATACAGTGAGGGGCCCTTGAGAGCAAGCTTTCATTTGTAAGAACGCCCTGTTGAAACAGCATAAACCAAGATAAATACAGATCCAATAAAGCATTCAATAAAACAATTTGTAACATTTTACAAACACATGAAAACACACATATGCATACACAATTTAATACAATTATTCATGGCGAGAGCACTGGCAGCGTGGGTAATTTTTACCCAGTGCTTTGAATTCATAAAAAGGCATAAAACCATTTAATTTTAAAAAGTCGGGGGAAGAGCCAAATTGCTGAAATACTTTTTTCCAAATTCTGTGTTGACTGTAGTTTAAAAATGTCCTGAGATCTCAATTTATGAATCCTTCATCTGGTGTTCAGCAAATGTGTTCAATAATCCTACTTTAGAGTATAAGTGACAGTGGTGAGTTCTGTATCGATCTCCTGTAATGAACCTTAGAGCTGAACCTTAGAGCTGAACCTCAGAGCTGAACCTCAGAGCTGAACCTCAGAGCTGAACCTCAGAGCTGAACCTCAGAGCTGAACCTTAGAGCTGAACCTTAGAGCTGAACCTCAGAGCTGAACCTCAGAGCTGAACCTTAGAGCTGAACCTCAGAGCTGAACCTCAGAGCTGAACCTCAGAGCTGAACCTTAGAGCTGAACCTCAGAGCTGAACCTCAGAGCTGAACCTCAGAGCTGAACCTTAGAGCTGAACCTTAGAGCTGGACCTCAGAGCTGAACCTCAGAGCTGAACCTCAGAGCTGAACCTCAGAGCTGAACCTCAGAGCTGAACCTCAGAGCTGAACCTTAGAGCTGAACCTCAGAGCTGAACCTCAGAGCTGAACCTCAGAGCTGAACCTCAGAGCTGGACCTTAGAGCTGAACCTCAGAGCTGAACCTCAGAGCTGAACCTTAGAGCTGAACCTCAGAGCTGAACCTCAGAGCTGAACCTCAGAGCTGAACCTCAGAGCTGAACCTCAGAGCTGAACCTCAGAGCTGAACCTTAGAGCTGGACCTCAGAGCTGAACCTTAGAGCTGAACCTCAGAGCTGAACCTCAGAGCTGGACCTTAGAGCTGGACCTTAGAGCTGGACCTCAGAGCTGGACCTCAGAGCTGAACCTCAGAGCTGAACCTCAGAGCTGAACCTCAGAGCTGAACCTTAGAGCTGGACCTCAGAGCTGAACCTCAGAGCTGAACCTCAGAGCTGAACCTCAGAGCTGGACCTTAGAGCTGGACCTTAGAGCTGAACCTCAGAGCTGAACCTTAGAGCTGAACCTCAGAGCTGAACCTCAGAGCTGAACCTCAGAGCTGAACCTCAGAGCTGAACCTCAGAGCTGGACCTTAGAGCTGGACCTCAGAGCTGGACCTCAGAGCTGAACCTCAGAGCTGAACCTCAGAGCTGAACCTCAGAGCTGAACCTCAGAGCTGAACCTTAGAGCTGAACCTCAGAGCTGAACCTTAGAGCTGGACCTCAGAGCTGAACCTCAGAGCTGAACCTTAGAGCTGGACCTCAGAGCTGAACCTCAGAGCTGAACCTTAGGATTGAAAATAGTTCAAAACAAAGAGTGTTACAGTCTAATCTGCATAACCACATTTATATTCATATCATAAACTCACACTGGTTCATTACTGTACAATTAACCTACTTTAAATCAAGTCTCTGTTGTTTGAGTTATTTAAATGAGTTTGTGTTACGTTCACATCCTTGAAGCGATGCACTTTTACATCTGCACATGGTCATGCTTTGTTTGTTTCTGCCCTGAATGCAGCACTTTGATAAACCAAGTATAAGAGTCTAAACATGTGAACAACTGTGAGGGATTATATATATATATATATATATATATATATATATATATATATATATATATATATATATATATATATATATATATATATATATATATATATATATATATATATATATATATATATATATATATATATATATATATATATATATATAACAGGTTCTGTTCACTTCTGACCTCGTGTCTGGAGTGAATTTATTGTGCGAAAATGTTCACGTCAACCATAATATCTGTAGAAGCACGTTGATGTATTATGTATTATGTATTTTATATTATTTACTATGTTATTTCTGAACTGTAGCCTCAATAGTGTCTGTGCAACCACTAAACCACAACGACAAATACAACCACAAATACAGCATGTGTCAAGCAAAAGAACTGTATTTATAGCATAGTTGTAATATTCTAATATATTGTCTTTAGAGGTTAATGTAATCAGCTCCGTGTGTGTGTGTGTGTGTGCGCGCGCGCGCGTGTGTGTGCGTGCGTGTGTGTGTGCGTGCGTGTGTGCGTGTGTGCGTGTGTGTGTGTCTCAGGTCCAGTGGAGCGCATCTACCTCTCGTCTCCGATAGTGACCGTCCGGGGGAAGGAGGCCAACCTGAGCGTGCTAGTTTGGCCCAATCACACCAGAACTCTGACCTTCTTCTGGTGGTTCAACAATCGCTCCGAGGTCAGAAACACTGAGCCTCCTTCACACTGTTCCACACTCTTCTAATGTGTTTGCACGTCCACATTATGCTGGACTCTCCGACTAAAGTAAATGAATACTCCTGAGATTTGAGCCTTGGTTTTGACCCTTAAATAATCTATGTTTATTTACTCATAGTTTGAATGTTTTACGGTCACGGACATGGAATTTACTGTAGGTCTGAACGATTCTGGCAGAATATTTAATTGCAATTCATCGGACGAGCATTCACTTTGTGTAATTCTGTTCCAACGTCACATTTTAAACCCCTTTTAGAGCATAAGCATTCCAGAGACGACCGAAACATGAGCATTACAAGCTCTCACATGCATTTCAGAAGATGTTTGTAGAGAGCTAAAGTACAGGGTTATTCTTTACTTCAACAATTGCAGTTCTAGTTTACTGTAAGTGCAAAGCAAACTGGAGTCCAAGGTTGAATACTTCATTTATGATGCACTACTACAACATAACAACAACTACTGCTATTGTACCTTCCAGGAAATCCTTCTACACACCATGTACACATCATATTGAAAGAAATATATATATTCTGCCATGGACATACTGCTCGACATGTCCTTTTTCATTCTCATGCAGAAGATTAAGAACTGCTTTCACACGCGTAACTGCCTGTTTATCCACTTCCTCATTATGCGGCGTGTCAAGGGCTTCATCTCTTCCGCTCACCTCTTCTTGACACTAGGTACTCTCTACTCTTTTCTACTCTTTTCTCCTCCTCTGGTTCCAGCCGCTCATAACCTTGGGAGGAAGCATCTCGTACACGTTTCAGAAATCGGGCCAAAACAAGGTCACGGTCCAGGTGGCCTCAGGGAGCAACGTCATGCAAGACTCCAAAGTGATCACGGTGAAAGGTGAGCTCAGAGCTGCCTTTAAACTTCTAATTGGTACAAGGGAGAAAACACGAATATGCAATATATGGAGGAGGGTTAGCGCGGTTAAAAAGTACTTTAAGGTAATAAACAATGCAATGTTAGCTACAAGTAGAAGTATTTGCCAAGCCACATCAATACTGTAGCACTGTGTTGTTGTCTTTTCCCTTTCTGTACTTCATTCTTGAGTTATAACTTTAGAAATTAAAATTCAATGTGGCAATAAAACATGTTTATGAAGTTTGCCATCATCAAATTATACTGCAAAGCTTTGAGCAGTAAAAAAAACACTAATCAAAATCTATTTCTAGTATCATTTTCACAATATTCTTCTTGCTTTATCACAATATAAGCGTCTAACATTAAATCTATGATAAGATGGGATAGAACTTTATTGATCTCACAGTGGGGGAAAGTCGTGGCTGCTCATATTTAGTGCAATAATCATTTTAAAATGGTTTAACTGTAATGTTAAAAAGTAGGAAGGAAGGAACGACTGTGTATTGACCAAGATGCTTTGCAATATCACCTCATGCAAATACGTATTGTACATAAATGGATGGAAAAGCATGTCATGTGTAATCATAAGTGACATTGAAACTTGCGTTCAGTGAATTAAAAACTCAAACAAAAATAGGTACTTTTAATTCAATCTACACTCCAAAAAGAATAAACAAATATTTATAACTTCATCATTCAGAAATTTGGGTTTAATAAAGCTGGTTCATAAAAGAGAAAAGATAATGTAATAATGATAATAATGCATTGGATTTCTAAAGTGTCTTTCATAACACCCAAAGAGGTTTACATTGCATTATTCATTCACTTTAATAATCAATAATGATCGAAAACAATAAAAGTGTGAAGTTTTAATCGAAGCACTAAAATGTGATCGTGTAACATCCCGAGCCAAGTCACAAAATCAAAAGTGTCAACAAACTTTAAGCTGCTGAAAGTTAAAAAACAAATCTGAATGATGAAGCCAAATCCTAAAAAAAACACATAAATCCTTAAAAAAAAACACATAAATCCTTAAAAAAAACACATAAATCCTAAAAAAAACACACATAAATCCTAAAAAAACACACAAATCCTTAAAAAAACACACAAATCCTTAAAAAAAACACATAAATCCTAAAAAAAAACACAAATAAATCCTAAAAGAAACCCACATAAATCCTAAAAACCCCCACATAAATACTAAAAAAAACCCATAAATCCTAAAAAACCCCACATATAAATCCTAAAAAAAACACACATAAATCCTACAAAAATCACATAAATCCTTAAAAAAACACATAAATCCTAAAAAAAAAAAAAAAAAAAAAAAAAAATCCTAAAAGAAACCCACATAAATCCTTCAAAAAACACATAAACCCTAAAAAAAACATGTAAATCCTAAAAAAACACACATATAAATCCTAAAAAAACCCACATAAATCCTAAAAAAAAAACACATCAATCCCAACATGACTTGTGTCTCCCGCTCAGAGTACTTCAGGTCGCTACTGCTGTCCTTCTCGCCCGCGCTGGACGAGCACAACCCTGACATCCCTGAGTGGAGGGAGGACATCGGGCGAGTGGTGCGGACAGCTCTCTCACAGGTACATCGCTCGGAGCCTCCCCCCGAGCTATCCCCCCCTCACCCCTCACACACCCAGCCCGGGCTACGGTGGCTCTCAGGGACATTACTTTTTCATAGCACGGTCTGGTGTGATACAATATTCATCACGTTTTATGGTTCACATGACAAACTTTTAGCCCGCTCTTTACATGACCTGTGTTGACGGGAAGTGGACGAGGCTGTATAATGCATTAGGTCCGCAGAGATTTCCTCCCCTGATTTAAGGCAGAACATATGGATCCGTACATGATGAGGAGGATGGTTTGGGAAGGAAATGTGAGTATGAAATGCCATACAAGGAAATGTATGGCGCTGCTACTTTTAGACTATTTGTCGTGGTCAGAGCACTTTTTTGGCTCTTTCCCACAAGCTTCATTTTATAGTAATTTATATTTAAGCCTGTCTGATCCTTCATTTCATCCAAGAACAGGACAGAGACGCGATTAAGGATTTAACTGACGATGGGACTGTGTTTGTCCTTTGAAATGTGTCATCTAAACAAAACTTTGTGCTACAGTTAAAGTACAAAAGGCTCAAGCATCATTTGACATGTTTTTCTGCCATGGGAGGGTTAAAGGTGCACATGTGAGGGTTAAAGGTGCACATGGGAGAGTTAATGGTGCACATGGAAGGGTTAAAGGTGCACATGGGAGGGTTGAAGGTGCACATGGGAGGGTTAAAGGTGCACATGGGAGGGTTAAAGGTGCACATGGGAGGGTTAAAGGTGCACATGGGAGGGTTAAAGGTGCACATGGAAGGGTTAAAGGTGCACATGGGAGGGTTGAAGGTGCACATGGGAGGGTTAAAGGTGCACATGGGAGAGTTAATGGTGCACATGGAAGGGTTAAAGGTGCACATGGGAGGGTTGAAGGTGCACATGGGAGGGTTAAAGGTGCACATGCAAGGGATAAAGGTGCACATGGGAGAGTTAAAGGTGCACATGGGAGGGTTAAAGGTGCACATGGGAGGGTTAAAGGTGCACATGGGAGGGTTAAAGGTGCACATGGGAGAGTTAATGGTGCACATGGGAGGGTTAAAGGTGCACATGGGAGGGTTAAAGGTGCACATGGGAGGGTTAATGGTGCACATGGGAGAGTTAATGGTGCACATGGGAGGGTTAATGGTGCACATGGGAGGGTTAAAGGTGCACATGGGAGGGTTAAAGGTGCACATGGGAGGGTTAAAGGTGCACATGGGAGAGTTAAAGGTGCACATGGGAGGGTTAAAGGCGCACATGGGAGGGTTAAAGGTGCACATGCAAGGGTTAAAGGTGCACATGGGAGTGTTAAAGGTGCACATGGGAGGGTTAATGGTGCACATGGGAGTGTTATAGGTGCACATGGGAGGGTTAAAGGTGCACATGGGAGAGTTAAAGGTGCACATGCAAGGGTTAAAGGTGCACATGGGAGCGTTAAAGGTGCACATGGGAGGGTTAAAGGTGCACATGGGAGAGTTAATGGTGCACATGGGAGTGTTATAGGTGCACATGGGAGGGTTAAAGGTGCACATGGGAGAGTTAAAGGTGCACATGGGAGTGTTAAAGGTGCACATGGGAGTGTTAAAGGTGCACATGGGAGAGTTAAAGGTGCACATGGGAGAGTTAATGGTGCACATGGGCGTGTTAAAGGTGCACATGGGAGTGTTATAGGTGCACATGGGAGGGTTAAAGGTGCACATGGGAGGGTTAAATGTGCACATGGGAGAGTTAAAGGTTCACATGGGAGGGTTAAAGGTTCACATGGGAGGGTTAAAGGTGCACATGGGAGGGTTAAAGGTGCACATGGGAGAGTTAATGGTGCACATGGGAGGGTTAAAGGTGCACATGGAAGAGTTAATGGTGCACATGGGAGTGTTATAGGTGCACATGGGAGGGTTAAAGGTGCACATGGGAGAGTTAAAGGTGCACATGGGAGGGTTAAAGGTGCACATGGGAGCGTTAAAGGTGCACATGGGAGTGTTAAAGGTGCACATGGGAGAGTTAAAGGTGCACATGGGAGAGTTAAAGGTGCACATGGGAGTGTTATAGGTGCACATGGGAGGGTTAAAGGTGCACATGGGAGGGTTAAATGTGCACATGGG
The DNA here is from genome assembly GCF_026437365.1 of Eucyclogobius newberryi. Taxonomy (NCBI): domain Eukaryota; kingdom Metazoa; phylum Chordata; class Actinopteri; order Gobiiformes; family Gobiidae; genus Eucyclogobius; species Eucyclogobius newberryi. Next base: position 22,915,377 of record NW_027316500.1, on the reverse strand, counting down.
AGAGTTAAAGGTGCACATGGGAGAGTTAAAGGTGCACATGGGAGTGTTATAGGTGCACATGGGAGTGTTATAGGTGCACATGGGAGGGTTAAATGTGCACATGGGAGAGTTAAAGGTGCACATGGGAGTGTTAAAGGTGCACATGGGAGCGTTAAAGGTGCACATGGGAGAGTTAAAGGTGCACATGGGAGTGTTAAAGGTGCACATGGGAGGGTTAAAGGTGCACATGGGAGAGTTAAAGGTGCACATGGGAGAGTTAAAGGTGCACATGGGAGCGTTAAAGGTGCACATGGGAGAGTTAAAGGTGCACATGGGAGGGTTAAAGGTGCACATGGGAGGGTTAAAGGTGCACATGGGAGAGTTAATGGTGCACATGGGAGGGTTAAAGGTGCACATGGGAGAGTTAATGGTGCACATGGGAGAGTTAAAGGTGCACATGGGAGTGTTAATGGTGCACATGGGAGGGTTAAAGGTGCACATGGGAGAGTTAATGGTGCACATGGGAGGGTTAAAGGTGCACATGGGAGTGTTATAGGTGCACATGGGAGGGTTAAAGGTGCACATGGGAGTGTTATAGGTGCACATGGGAGGGTTAAAGGTGCACATGGGAGGGATAAATGTGCACATGGGAGAGTTAAAGGTGCACATGGGAGAGTTAAAGGTGCACTTTGTAACGTTTCAGAGTCCACTCGCACGCCATAGTGTGGGACATTCTCCTTTAGACACTGGAACATAGCGCCCCTTACATAGTGTAGAATGGTGAAACGTGTCCACGCAACTGATTAGCTCTGACTTATTGATTGATTTATTGAGATTGAGATTCATTTTACATCAGATAAAACTTGCCTGATGAAGAGCTGATGCCGGAAACTTGAAACAAATGAAAAAATAAATAAAGAAATGTACTTTTTACACAACTTTCTGAACAAGTATTATTATTTCATTTTCATCCTTAAAATAATTAGACTGCTGTGCTGTATCATTACATTAAGTAGAAGTAAAAGTCACTGATGATTGGTGATGGGTGATTTATTTGTTACAGCATCAACCGCTATCATTTATTTAATTTTATTTTCTATTTGCAATATCGGTATCGGCTGGTATTAAAAAAAAAAACTGCAGATATTTGGCACTGTTTTTTTTACAGACTAATGATACAAAACGGAAATAGAAGAGCAATCAATACAACAAATGATTTCTTTTTTTTACATTTTTTAATTTTATTTAAGTGTGGACCACTTTACGCATTTTCAAATCTAAACAAAGAACCGTATCGGCGAAAATCGGTCATTGACAGCAGCGAGCAAACTGTCAGATATGTGCATAAATAACACTTGTTCCTGATGGCAATGTGTTTTTTAAAGGTGTCAGGTGTAGCGGAGGAGAAGCTGTTGGTGTCGCTGTACCCGGGACTTCCCACCACAGCCGAGCTCTTCATCCTGCCTGACGCGCCCGTGTCCGGGGAGCTCAAGAGGACCAGCGAGGAGCTGGACACGGTAAAAACACAAAAACAAAGCACTAATTCACTCAAACGAGGGCTCTTTTTGTTCAGGATTTAGATTTAGATCGCTCATTTAGACAGAATTATGACTATGACCTTTTCAGAGCTTCCGCATAAATACTTTTCTTTAAATACACACTATATGATTTAGAGGAAATAGTATAGTGTGACTTTCTTTGATAGACTGAGATTGACAGTTGTTCCCTTTATGCCAACAGTTCTACAAATGAGTCACGCTGCACCTAATAATAAGAAAGTATGAATAAACCGCGACAAAAACAAATGAAACAGGAATATTCTGCCTGTTTATTGTAAATGCATTGCTCCGGGTAATTTAGAACCAGAGCGAAGTCGGCGTCAAGGTCGTATTTTAATGCAAAAAGCTTCTCTCACTAAATCAAAGTGCTGAAATCTAGAGTTTAATCATTTTAAATCACGCCCTCCATCTTTATTTTAGACAAGACTCTTAATGTCAACATAAAAAACAGCTTGATACAACTGTAGCCTGTTGTATTGACTGTATATGGCAATTATTGTAAATCCATTGTATTTTTAAATGATGTTGTTTTGCTTTGTACATTCCAGATATCGGATATTTTTGTCGCCGCCCTGAATCAAGGCCGGGTCCAGTTTGAACTCAAATCTAACATCCGCGTCATCGTGTACGTCACTCAGCACACTTTAGGTACGTTTGATTGTTCCTAATCTGTAGCAAACAGTTTTATGATGTGGTATAATTGATGCTATCGTTTACTACTTCAACATGCACTTCTGAGGATTCATGGGAAAAACCAACACATTCTGATTGATGATTGCACTGAATATGAAATTGAAACCTCTCATATTTTAAATTGGAAGTGGAGGCACGGAAGAGCTGAGGGTGGATCAGTATTCTGTGGTGGTGTTTGATGTTTAAGTGACAGATGCTCGGCCCTGATTTATGGTTAATATCTTTGTGATCACTGGGTATATCCACTTCTCTGTCAGCACAAGAGAAAAGTGTCAGCTGCAATCACAAAGACGTCAATACAATTTGAGCAACATAATTAATGGCAAATTTGTAAATCCTGTATCCAACAAAAGAATTACAAGATTAAACACAATGTTTCTTCTTTGTTGTTTATTTCACAAACAGAAAATCATTCTTATCAGTCATCAAAAGTCAATGTTTGTTGCAGGAAACGCTCCTCTGGAGAGCCGCGGCGCGGTCAAATGGCCGCGCAGTTTCAGGGACCGCGGCATTTCCCTTATAGCCTGTTTTAGCCTCATGGCTAACCCTAACCCTTAACCCTAACCCTTAACCCTAACCCTAACCCTTATAGCCTGTTTTAGCCTCATGGCTAACCCTAACCCTAACCCTTAACCCTAACCCTAACCCTTATAGCCTGTTTTAGCCTCATGGCTAACCCTAACCCTAACCCTTAACCCTAACCCTAACCCTTATAGCCTGTTTTAGCCTCATGGCTAACCCTAACCCTAACCCTTAACCCTAACCCTAACCCTTATAGCCTGTTTTAGCCTCATGGCTAACCCTAACCCTAACCCTAACCCTTAACCCTAACCCTAACCCTTATAGCCTGTTTTAGCCTCATGGCTAACCCTAACCCTTAACCCTAACCCTAACCCTTATAGCCTGTTTTAGCCTCATGGCTAACCCTTAACCCTAACCCTTAACCCTAACCCTAACCCTTATAGCCTGTTTTAGCCTCATGGCTAACCCTAACCCTAACCCTTAACCCTAACCCTAACCCTTATAGCCTGTTTTAGCCTCATGGCTAACCCTAACCCTAACCCTTAACCCTAACCCTAACCCTTATAGCCTGTTTTAGCCTCATGGCTAACCCTAACCCCAACCCTAACCCTTAACCCTAACCTTAACCTTAACCTTAACCCTAACCCTAACCCTAACCTTAACCCTAACCCTTAACCTTAACCTTAACCCTAACCCTAACCCTAACCCTTAACCTTAACCTTAACCCTAACCCTAACCCTAACCCTTAACCTTAACCCTAACCCTAACCCTAACCTTAACCGCGGCTGGCACAAAAATAACATGGCAGTTTTGGCCGCGCGCCGCGGCTCTGCAGACACTCCCATATTTTAAGGTTATATTTTCAAAGGACATTATTATATACGTATTTCTTGATTTTATTATAGTCAACACCTTTTTCTACTAAACTGAACTTAGAATATGTTCAAAGGTGTTTTAAGACGGTAGAGCAGAAATCACCAATAAACTATCACGAGGTCCAGTGCAAGGCGTCTCATTTATGCCACTTTTATATCATAAAGAGTATTATAAAAGGCCTTGTTAAAGTATTATAAAATCTATTTAACAAATTATACCGATAAATGATATGTTACCGGTATATCAAATAGCCTAGTGATGGTTTTAAAATTACACAAAATATGGCCTAATGGTGGATGAATAACACTCACAGCAAGCATGTTCCTCCTCGACTCTAAGTGGGCTTCCTCCAGGTACTCATGTTCCCCCCATGTTTCCCCCATGTTCCCCTCATGTTCCCCCCATGTTTCCCCCATGTACCCCTCATGTTCCCTCATGTTCCCCCCATGTTTCCCCCATGTTCCCCCATGTTCCCCCCATGTTTCCCCCATGTACCCCTCATGTTCCCCTCATGTTCCCCTCATGTTCCCCCATGTTCCCCCATGGTCCCCCATGTTCCCCTCATGTTCCCCTCATGTTCCCCTCATGTTCCCCCTATGTTCCCCCATGTTCCCCCATGGTCCCCCATGTTCCCCTCATGTTCCCCTCATGTTCCCCTCATGTTTCCCCCATGTACCCCTCATGTTCCCCTCATGTTCCCCTCATGTTCCCCTCATGTTCCCCCATGTTCCCCCATGGTCCCCCATGTTCCCCTCATGTTCCCCTCATGTTCCCCTCATGTTCCCCCTATGTTTCCCCCATGTTCCCCTCATGTTCCCCTCATGTTCCCCCCATGTTCCCCCATGTTTCCCTCATGTTCCACTCATGTTCTCCCCATGTTCCCCCCCATGTTCCCCTCATGTTCCGCCCATGTTCCCCCATGTTCCCCCTATGTTCCCCTCATGTTCCCCTCATGTTACCCCCATGTTCCCCCATGTTCTCCCCATGTTCCGCCCATGTTCCCCCCCATGTTCCCCTCATGTTCCCCTCATGTTCCCCCCATGTTCCCCCATGTTCTCCCCATGTTCCGCCCATGTTCCCCCCTATGTTCCCCTCATGTTCCCCTCATGTTCCCCTCATGTTACCCCCATGTTCCCCCATGTTCTCCCCATGTTCCGCCCATGTTCCCCCCTATGTTCCCCTCATGTCCCCCTCATGTTCCCCTCATGTTACCCCCATGTTCCCCCATGTTCTCCCCATGTTCCGCCCTTGTTCCCCCCTATGTTCCCCCCATGTTCCCCCATGTTCTCCCCATGTTCCGCCCATGTTCCCCCCTATGTTCCCCTCATGTTCCCCTCATGTTCCCCCCATGTTCCCCCCATGTACGGCACAGCTCTGAATGAATATGCCTCACGAGGGAATTAAAGCATATTTTAAAACCCTTTATCCTTAAATAAAATAAATACAGCAAATTAAAGTGCGGGGGGGAAAAAAAAGTCCCACAATATTTTGTTGCTGTGCTTGCACTTTGCACTTTATGACCTGTACATTTCTTTACAACGACGCGATCAATGGCGTGAGTGACAAAGCGGGTGTTTGGTATGCCGTGCGGGGAATGGGTAGGGTCACAACGTGATTAGCATATCGCCCAAACGTGTCGATCACGGCCGCGTGTCTTTACCCTTTTCATCCACCAGCGGATCTGTCTTCATTTGTGTCTGCGTGCAAAAGGTCTGGCTTGCCTTTAAAATGATCCTCGGAAAGGTCAACACGCTTCATAGGCTTCAGTCTGGGAGGAGAGAGGCTATTGCAGTACTTTGAATATTGCATCTCAGCATTTCGGAAAAAAAAAAGCCATGACTATGCATAAGACACCTGCGCCAAGAGTCCCACTGAGACGCTATGGGGCCCCCAAAGGTTCTTTTAATATCCTCAGGGGGATGAGCTGACGGGGGGGCGGGCCGGAAAGTAAAAGATGCTATCATTACTTGTCAGGAGTAATGAGTCGTGTGCAGAGCGAGGTGGGATAAGAAGCGACGCGAGGATCAGTTGTTTTAACTGAGACTGAACAACCTCCTGCTCAGGTTTGACTCCGCCCACTGGCACAACTGGAGGAGATTGTTGTAATAAAGAGCAGGGAAGGGAGATTTGAGAACGTATCAATGTGGTTCAGCCAAATATTACAACTAACATTACATCAGAGGTTGTCTTGTTTGCAAAGAACTGGGTGTGAAGTGTAATTTGTTACATTTTAAAGGGCCTGTGTCTCATTTTGAGCCACGAGTGAAGAGAAGAACATGTTTCAGATTGAACTGTCAGGTCTGGTCCACTTTGCCCTTTCTCTCTCTCTGATGTTGAACCATGACAGAGAAAACAACTCGAATAGTGTGTTTCCACGTGGTTCTCATCGGACAGCATCACTGATTGGATAATATCACATTGCTTATGGTTGTCATGCTTAAAAGCCATTTAAAAAGTGAATAAAACGATACCAATCAAGACAAAAAGAAACAAAGTAGCGATAATTATAAGACTTTGACTGAGGCATATAAATCAGATCTGAGGCATATAAATCAGAGCTAGAGTATATAGATGGATTCATGACATTGACAACCAATCTACTAAATACATTAAAATGAAATGGGGAAAAAGAGGGTGATTTTGTTTTGCCGGATGAGGAGTGGGAATATGTATGTACTTCACAAAGTCCCATGTTTGGAGGGAATTCTGTTGGAAAAATGTGACTACCACTTCTCCCAGGGAGGGGCGGAGTGCTGGAGAAACTGTAGTTGCCCAGAGGCTAACTATTACCATGTGTTTGGGACTGTCGTGTTGCACATAAATATTGGATGTAAATAAACAAGGCACTGCAGACTTTTACACCATCGCACTAGAACTATGAACCTGGGCCTTAAAACCTCTGCCATGGACAAAATGGAGGACACAGACTGCACCAACCACTAAGGACTGGACCGACACTATAACTGACATACGGGAAATGGGTGACAAATCACACACGGACACATTTGCATAAAAGAATCTGGACAAAATGGGACAATTATTCTGAATCGTACGTGCCTCAACCTTTCTTTTCATGGGATGCCCTTTTTTTCGATTTTTAAAAAAATAACCCAATCTGTTTTCCATGACCCCGCCCCTTGTAAGATTTTCTTTACTCTCTCTTACTACTCTCTCTCTCTCTCTCTCTCTCTCTCTCTCTCTCTCTCTCTAACACAGCAGTGGCACTAACACTAAACAGCTTCTTAAGTGACTGAAGGGTGAGAGGGCGGAGTAACACAATGTATTAGGAAGTGGCCAGACAATACAAAGTGGTTATTTTGTGTTACAATTATATTTATTTTGACTTTAGTTCACTGTAGATTCATAGTGATATTTATATATTTCTAATTATGTGCTTTATAGAATATCTTCATCAACCTTAATATTCTCTGTCAATATAACAGCTGTAAATAAGAGTGTTATTTTTATTAAGAGTGTAAGAGTTTTTTTTTTAATATATAAGTTCTCTGTTTTTTTTTATTATTATACTTCTGTGCCTGATCTGTTTCTGTACCTAATCTGTGTTGAAACACTGGAATTTCCCCCATTGTGGGACAAATAAAGGTTATCTTATCTTATCTTTACCTTATGTCAGCGGGAGCATTTGAAGCGAGGCCGACAAGCTTTGTTTTGCTGAGCTGGTGATTGGAAATGTCCTAAGAGCTGTAGACTTTTGTTGCCTCTTTTCAAACCGTACATTACAACGGATCGCACTTTGCACTGATTTTGGAGTGCAAACTTAGCATAGCTTCACAATTTGAACTGCAGCAAAACATAATTGAAGAGAAACGTTCACATACAAAGCGGACTAAGCGGAACAAAAAGTCGTGTTTTGTGTTTCCTCAGCTCCTCTGGTGGACTCCAACTCCATCCACAGTGGTCCGGCCATGCTCATGCTGCTCAGTGTGGTCATTGTGGGGGTGGCAGCCTTCTTCATCTACAAGTTCAAAAGGTGCGTTTATTCTTCTGAAAATACACCATGCACACACAGCCTGGTATTTATACAAACCTTCTCTCCTATTTATTATAATGAGGCAGCAAAATAAGAACATGAATTTTGGTGTTTGTTGGCCACACATAGAAAGCAAAGTTCAGAATGTTTAGTTGGATTTGTAGTGCTTGATAAAATAAATTTTCTCATTTTGGTGCATAACTCGTCCAGCATAACATTTGATGTATAGATTTTCAAAACAAATCCAAACATGTGTTGTGGCTGCAAGATCATTTTTAATCTTATGGCACCGGTCAAAGTTCAGGACATCCATTTGAAGCTCCAGCACATCTAATCGATCATGTGGTGGATCCAGAGTGACGGGGCAAACGCCTCTTCCTCTTTTGCCCATAACTGTTTTGGTACTTGAGTTTTACCGATGTGGCAGAGACAGTCATGCTTGAAATGTGTGTGGTGCAGAGATGAAAGTGACAATAGAAACTCACATAAATGTAAGAAAGTGTATTATTAAGTTTTTCATCATGTGATGTTTTCATTTAGAAATAAGGTAGTTTATGTGTAAAACACCCAAAATTGCACATATTTTGGACATTGTCTATGAATTAAAATTGTTTGGTTAATTTTGTTGACATATTTTGGATATTTCAATTTAACCAGATAATAAATCAGGCTTATAATTAAGTTCCATTAAAATCTTGTTACGTACTAGATACAGAAAGTAGAGTTTGGTGTGTGCAGGTGCTACTTAAAGTGGAGATCTTTATGTCCCTTTTTTTATTACATTTTAAGAAAACAATCTTTTGAAGTTGCAATGTCCCATATAAATCTTTGGATTAAATGAAATAATACATTTTTATTTGAAGCAGATTAAACTGTTTTGTTGTGTCCACAAGAAAGCTAATTGTGAGAGAGCAAACTGACTGTCTTACCTCAAGAAAATTCATCTCGATGTGACATAAATGTGTCCGGTTCAATGGGCGATCCCTGATGAGAAAGAAAGAGTTATGTGGCGTAGAACTTGTGGTTTAACACGGTAGTGCAAGCCACCCTCGTACTTTCAGAACTTCTGTCCTCTAACGCCCGGTGTCTAACGCCCGGCGTCTAACGCCCGGCGTCTAATGTGTAACTCAGGCTCCAGGCTCCGAGTGGAGTCACTGTAGTTGCACTGGTTAGCTGAGGCCGCTAAATGCTAGCGCTGTGAACGTTTGTAAATGGAGAGGGAAATGGGGAGATATGGTCTAGGTCGGCTGTTACTTAGAATTGCTTGTGTTTACTGTTGAGGAATGCTCACTTTGTGACCAAGATTCTAAAATATCAGACATATGAATTGCTGCTCCTCATTGGTCAAACACTACTAATACACACGTGTTTGAGACGGGACTCACACATTGCATATGGACAAAATCATGCAGTGGACATCCGACTGGACATCTGGGGGGGTCTGGGGGTCGACCCACAGAAAATATTGATAGGAATTGCTTGCATTCTGGTGAATTTTAAATGTACTATTTTAACAGGATTTTGGCTCCTTTGCAGCTCATGCTGCTGCACATGGCGCTGCAGGGCTCAGTGCTTTATCCAAGCGCTGAGACCAACAATGTTTTGGAAATCCTTCAGGAGCTGCTCAAAATGTGGCAGCGCGCTATAGGCTGGAGACCCCTGGTCCACAGCTGCTTAGACCGCTCTCTTTTTAACACGCTATATTTACATAATATACAGACCTTAGTAGACATGCACTAAGTTATCTTGCTCACTATAAGATACTTAGTTATTGATGTATTCATGCTGTGTTATTATTAGTTATTGATGTATTCATGCTATTATTGCTGTTATTGATGTATTCATGCTGTTATTGATGTATTCATGCTGTTATTGATGTATTCATGCTGTTATTGATGTATTCATACTGTTATTGATGTATTCATGCTGTTATTGATGTATTCATACTGTTATTGATGTATTCATGCTGTTATTGATGTATTCATGCTGTTATTGATGTATTCATACTGTTATTGATGTATTCATACTGTTATTGATGTATTCATGCTGTTATTGATGTATTCATGCTGTGTTATTATTATTTATTGATGTATTCATCAAATCAAATCAAATCAATTTATTTTTGTAAGGCCCAAAATCACAACAACAGTTGCCTCTGAGGGCCACAGGGAGAAATGAATCAACAATGTCTGTGGTGGCGATGAAGTCAGACAATGTCTGTGGTGGCGAGGGACGATGTCCCAGGGTCCTCTGTCCTAGACTCTCCTTCTCGGCCAGGAAAAACTACAAAAAAACCTCTTTGGGAAAAAAGCGTAGAAACCTGGAGGAGTTCCAGTGAAGGAGAGATCCGACTCTCACAGACGGACACAAGGAGACTGGAGCTGGACCCACTCTTCAGGCAGATGAGGGACCGTCTGAGTCGAGCTGGACCCACTCTTCAGGCAGATGAGGGACCGTCGGAGGCGAGCTGGACCCACTCTTCAGGCAGATGAGGGACCGACTGAGGCGAACTGGAGCCACTCTTCAGGCAGATGAGGGACCGTCCACACAGGGCAGGGACCACTTCACCAGGGGAGGGGCATCTGGGTCCACAGGTCCTCAGGAGTGAGAGAAAGAAAAGAAGGCGGTGAACAGTTTGCAAGTGGAATCAAAAAATAAATATTGTTTGATAGCATAAGTAGTCAGAAGAAGAAGAGGATAGTGCTCAAGCTGTCATACTTCCCCCAGCATAGTTACTCCTAGGGCAGCATAGCTAAAGCTGTGGGTTTATGTTTCTGTTCCTAACTACTCTGACCATAAGCGATTTCGAAGAGGAACGTTTTAAGCCTGGACTTAAATGAAGAGACTGTGTCAGCATATTTAACATGGGTCGGGAGCTGATTCCATAACACAGGAGCTTGGTAGCTAAACGCTCTACCTCCTACAGTACTTTTAGAGACTCTTGGCACCACCAGAAGGCCAGCATTCTGAGAGCGAAGAGCTCTGTTTGGATGATATGGTTCTATAGCATCTTTGAGGTAGGATGGGGCCATGTCATTTATGGCTTTGTAGGTCAAGAGTAGAATTTTGAATTTGATTCTAGACTCGACGGGGAGCCAGTGAAGAGACTTCAGCACTGGCGTAATGTGCTCTCTTCTTTTTGTTCCTGTTAGTAATCTTGCTGCTGCATTTTGAACCAGTTGAAAGCTTTTTATGGAGCTTTTAGGACACGCTGCAAGCAGGGAGTTACAGTAGTCTAATCTAGTCGTTACAAATGCATGGATAAGTTTTTCGGCATCACTTTTAGGCAGGATTCTTCTGATTTTGGCGATGTTGCGCAAATGGAAATAGGCTGTTTTACAAGCTTGATTTATATGAGCTTTAAATGAGAGCTCCTGGTCAAATAAGACTCCAAGGTTTCTTACAGTAGAACTGGAGGCTACACTGACATTGTCCAGTGTGACTATCTGCTCAGATAGAGCGTCTCGTAGATGCTTAGGGCAAAGCACAATGACCTCGTTTTTTTCAGGGTTAAGAAGCAGGTAGTTTAGTGTCATCCAGGTTTTTATCTCCTTCACACAAGTACTAAGTCTGTCTACTTGATCGCTCTGATCAGGTTTCATTGATAAATACAGCTGAGTGTCATCTGCATAGCAGTGGAAGTTAATGCCATGCTTTCTGATAATGTTGCCTAATGGCAGCATATAAAGAGTAAACAGAATTGGACCGAGTACCGAACCCTGTGGCACACCGTAAATTACTTTAGAGCTTGGTGAGGAGCTCTGGTTTACATTAACAAATTGGAACCTATCAGATAGATAGGATTTAAGGAGGGCTGTTCCTCCAACACCTACATCACATTCTAACCTCTGCAGTAGAATGTTGTGGTCGATGGTGTCAAACGCTGCGCTGAGGTCCAACAGAACCAGGATTGAGACCAGTCCATCGTCAGCGGCTAATAACAAATCATTTGTGACTTTAACTAGTGCAGTTTCAGTGCTGTGGTGGGCTCTGAACCCTGACTGGAAAACTTCAAATAAGTTATTGTCCTGCAGGTGGCGACAAAGCTGTTTTACTACAACTTTTTCAAGGATTTTAGAGACGAAGGAAGACGTATTCATGCTATTATTGCTGTTATTGATGTATTCATGCTGTTATTGATGTATTCATGCTGTTATTGATGTATTCATACTGTTATTGATGTATTCATACTGTTATTGATGTATTCATGCTGTTATTGATGTATTCATGCTGTTATTGATGTATTCATGCTGTGTTATTATTATTTATTGATGTATTAATACTGTTATTGATGTATTCATACTGTTATTGATGTATTCATACTGTTATTGATGTATTCATGCTGTTATTGATGTATTCATGCTGTGTTATTATTATTTATTGATGTATTCATGCTATTATTGCTGTTATTGATGTATTCATGCTGTTATTGATGTATTCATGCTGTTATTGATGTATTCATGCTGTGTTATTATTAGTTATTGATGTATTCATACTGTTATTGATGTATTCATACTGTTATTGATGTATTCATGCTGTTATTGATGTATTCATGCTGTGTTATTATTATTTATTGATGTATTCATGCTATTATTGCTGTTATTGATGTATTCATACTGTTATTGATGTATTCATGCTGTTATTGATGTATTCATGCTGTGTTATTATTAGTTATTGATGTATTCATGCTGTTATTGATGTATTCATGCTGTTATTGATGTATTCATGCTGTTATTGATGTATTCATGCTGTTATTGATGTATTCATACTGTTATTGATGTATTCATACTGTTATTGATGTATTCATGCTGTTATTGATGTATTCATGCTGTGTTATTATTATTTATTGATGTATTCATGCTGTTATTGATGTATTCATGCTGTTATTGATGTATTCATACTGTTATTGATGTATTCATGCTGTTATTGATGTATTCATGCTGTTATTGATGTATTCATGCTGTTATTGATGTATTCATACTGTTATTGATGTATTCATGCTGTTATTGATGTATTCATACTGTTATTGATGTATTCATGCTGTTATTGATGTATTCATGCTGTTATTGATGTATTCATGCTGTGTTATTATTAGTTATTGATGTATTCATGCTGTTATTGATGTATTCATGCTGTTATTGATGTATTCATGCTGTTATTGATGTATTCATGCTGTTATTGATGTATTCATGCTGTGTTATTATTAGTTATTGATGTATTCATGCTGTTATTGATGTATTCATACTGTTATTGATGTATTCATGCTGTTATTGATGTATTCATGCTGTTATTGATGTATTCATGCTGTGTTATTATTAGTTATTGATGTATTCATGCTGTTATTGATGTATTCATGCTGTTATTGATGTATTCATGCTGTTATTGATGTATTCATGCTGTTATTGATGTATTCATGCTGTTATTGATGTATTCATACTGTTATTGATGTATTCATACTGTTATTGATGTATTCATGCTGTTATTGATGTATTCATGCTGTGTTATTATTATTTATTGATGTATTCATGCTATTATTGCTGTTATTGATGTATTCATGCTGTTATTGATATATTCATGCTGTTATTGATGTATTCATGCTGTTATTGATGTATTCATACTGTTATTGATGTATTCATGCTGTTATTGATGTATTCATGCTGTTATTGATGTATTCATGCTGTGTTATTATTAGTTATTGATGTATTCATGCTGTTATTGATGTATTCATGCTGTTATTGATGTATTCATGCTGTTATTGATGTATTCATGCTGTGTTATTATTAGTTATTGATGTATTCATGCTGTTATTGATGTATTCATACTGTTATTGATGTATTCATGCTGTTATTGATGTATTCATGCTGTTATTGATGTATTCATGCTGTTATTGATGTTTTCATGCTGTGTTATTATTAGTTATTGATGTATTCATGCTGTTATTGATGTATTCATGCTGTTATTGATGTATTCATGCTGTTATTGATGTATTCATGCTGTTATTGATGTATTCATACTGTTATTGATGTATTCATGCTGTTATTGATGTATTCATGCTGTTATTGATGTATTCATACTGTGTTATTATTAGTTATTGATGTATTCATGCTGTTATTGATGTATTCATACTGTTATTGATGTATTCATACTGTTATTGATGTATTCATACTGTGTTATTATTAGTTATTGATGTATTCATGCTGTTATTGATGTATTCATGCTGTTATTGATGTATTCATGCTGTTATTGATGTATTCATACTGTTATTGATGTATTCATACTGTTATTGATGTATTCATACTGTTATTGATGTATTCATGCTGTTATTGATGTATTCATACTGTTATTGATGTATTCATGCTGTTATTGATGTATTCATGCTGTGTTATTATTATTTATTGATGTATTCATGCTATTATTGCTGTTATTGATGTATTCATGCTGTTATTGATGTATTCATGCTGTTATTGATGTATTCATACTGTTATTGATGTATTCATACTGTTATTGATGTATTCATGCTGTTATTGATGTATTCATGCTGTTATTGATGTATTCATGCTGTGTTATTATTAGTTATTGATGTATTCATGCTGTTATTGATGTATTCATGCTGTTATTGATGTATTCATGCTGTTATTGATGTATTCATGCTGTTATTGATGTATTCATGCTGTGTTATTATTAGTTATTGATGTATTCATGCTGTTATTGATGTATTCATGCTGTTATTGATGTATTCATGCTGTTATTGATGTATTCATACTGTGTTATTATTAGTTATTGATGTATTCATGCTGTTATTGATGTATTCATGCTGTTATTGATGTATTCATACTGTTATTGATGTATTCATGCTGTTATTGATGTATTCATGCTCTTATTGATGTATTCATGCTGTGTTATTATTAGTTATTGATGTATTCATGCTGTTATTGATGTATTCATGCTGTTATTGATGTATTCATGCTGTTATTGATGTATTCATACTGTGTTATTATTAGTTATTGATGTATTCATGCTGTTATTGATGTATTCATGCTGTTATTGATGTATTCATACTGTTATTGATGTATTCATGCTGTTATTGATGTATTCATGCTGTGTTATTATTAGTTATTGATGTATTCATGCTGTTATTGATGTATTCATGCTGTTATTGATGTATTCATGCTGTTATTGATGTATTCATGCTGTTATTGATGTATTCATGCTGTGTGTTTAGGAAAATCCCTTGGATCCACGTGCAGACCGAGGACACTCAAGAGAAGGAGCCAGAGGTGATCAGCACAGTCAACCCCAATGACAACCTGTCCAACCTGTCCACCATTCCCAACATGTCCAAAATGTCCAACATGTCCACCATGTCCACCATGTCCACTATCTCCACCATGCCCAAGGTGAAGCTGAGCGACTTCCCCTGTCAGAAGGAGCTGCTGGAGAAGGAACTGGAGGCACGTAGCCGAGGTAACGCTTCAATATTTACTGCCCTTCAAACATTATAAACCTCTTTAGTGCGCACACATGAATTTATGTCGCTGCATGTTGATTTCAGGTTAAAAAGAATTACGCAGACTCCTTTGTGTCTGCGTTCAGTTGATTTATGTACGAGCTATAGTTGATTTATCACCCCGACGTTAATAAAGGATTTACACTGCGGATGTCAGCGCGGAAACTGATTCTGATTAACATTTTACCACCCTAAAAACACATCACCGAGCATCTGTTAGCGATAAGTTCAAAGTAGCTCTGGAGAATGCTAGGACTCTCTATATTCCACTGTACATCGGACAAATGCAACTTCTCAGCTTGACGGGTGAACTTTTTTGATGGCTCCGACTGGCACGGCGCTTGACGTGTTTCCGATGAATAGCATTGAGTTGACAGAAACGGCGTTGCAGCGCTCCTGGCAGATATGAGGGCTGCCCGCGTGCTGCGTTTGTGGTCACTCAGCAACTTTTGGCTATTCTTCACTTCTCAGCACGTTTCCAGCCGGGCCAGCGCCGACGTGAAACAAATGAGGTGCGTTCAGGAGCTATCAGAGGTCTTTATTTACAAAGAGAGCCGCAGCGTGAGGGCTTTGATTGGAGGCCCTCTAGATTAAAAATAATTGACGGCCCGCTGGTTAAAGATTGCATTAATGTGCAGGGCTCGGCGGGGCTCCCTTGGAAGCTGTTTTGGGCGCGCGCCAAAAGGTTCGTCAGCGTGTGGAGTGTTTAGACTTTGATATTTCCCTTTATGAAGATGACAATGGATTCAAGCTCTTGTAAAACTATCCCTGTTTTTTCACAATAACAAGACGAATATAGATGATTTTTAAGTATTGTATTGCCTTTATTTGAGTTTTACAGACGACCTGAAAACCACTGTAGGTTAAAACGCAGGGAGAGCGATTCAGTGAACTCCGAACCGATGTCAAACCAATGGGCTGCAGTCAAACCTGTCGGACAGACGTATTCTTCCTCTAAACCACCAAAAATCTATATGTTCTCTTCTTCAGTCCTAGTTTAATTCATGCTTTAAACCTACTTAGGCCGCAGTTATTTTATTACTTGGTTTACGGATTTCTTCTCATGCTCTCCGCAGGGACGGAGCCGCTTCGTCCTTGACTCACGCAGGATTTTGACGAAAAATTGTTTCACTTAAAACTTATCTTTTGACTTAATACCGCTTTTTATATTTCATTTAATGCTATTTTGCCTTGTCGGCGGTACTTTATAAAAAAAAAATTATAATAATTTATTTTATTTATATTGTAGAAATCAACAATCTAAGTGCGGCGGATCCGTAAACCAAGTAATACAATAACTGTGGCCTTACTGTCCTGACCTAGTTTTTATTTAATTCTAGCTCCATTCTGGGATAGTCCTGGACCTGGTTTGTACTATTCTGGTGATGTTGGTGAAGCTGTGTGCGATTTATTTTCACAAAAATCCAATATAGAAGTTGTTTTGTTCTCATTATTAATACAGATCTGGTGTTGGGCATGTTTTGTGTGACCCCCAAACTGTGTCAGAAGTGGTAGTGCAGACCCCCTCAGGAAAATGCTGTCGGGTTTTGTGCAGCTAAAGTCTCATGGTCCTGAGCTCGACCACAAACTGGGTCAAAACAGTTTGATTTGAAAAAAAATAAAAAATCTGAATAAACAAAATCTGTTTAACCATGAACTAAATTGAAACCTGACACTTGACAAATATGGCGAGGCCGAGGAGGTTGTGTAGGTTAGATGTAGGTTAGTTTAAATGAACTGTGTAGCAGGCTGTGATTGGCTACAAGTAACAATACAATCTTTTCATTCTTCATGTTTAAAGTGAGACTGAGCTGTAGCTGAACTCACTACAACCAAAATATCTCCCAAATATTCCCAAAACATTTAAAAAAGTTCTTATTTTCAGTCAGTGTCTACTTACCAACTTTAATCATAACATTTTAATGGAAATGCCCGTCTTTTTCTCCTCTGAGTGTAATTGGATTTGCCAAATAAAAACCTGTCCATGGATTATTTTCAACAAACCACTAGATTAATTATAACACTTAAAACATTCTCTGAACTCTAAAACAGGTCTCGGCCGACTATTGAAACACAGATTAGAATACAGTACATGCTAAATTAGCTTTAGCAAAAGAAAGACGTTTTTATCAAATGAGAAATGCTCACTAAAAAGATGTTTTTTTGTGTCTGTCTTTTTAGAGAATTCATTTCAACATTTAAAGAAAAAAGACAAGATCGTGCTGCTTGAAAATTCGAGCAATCATGCAGAGATTTGCGGCGTGATTGCGACAGTCTTGTGATTGGCTTGAGGAGGGTCTGGCTGGCGGAGGAAGTATTAGAATAAAAGGAAGTGTTATGGGAGGTTATTGGGGTTATGGGCAGGATTCTCGCACTTTGAGTCTCCGTCAAGCCACTTCTGATTGGTGTGAGAGCAGCTGGAGATGAGGCGCCTGGAAGTGCGACCTGCGACCTACAAAGGAAGAACTTCTTTTGGGGGTTTTTGTATCCATGGACTGATAGCGTCGGTTTGGTGATTTCTGCTCGATCGCATTTGGTGGTGACGAGATTGTGTTCGACGTGTGGATATTAAAGGTCTAAGTAATAACAGTGTTGAGTTTGATGGGGCGTTACTGAATACACTCTGCACGCTACGTCCTTGGACAATATGAGCAAAGAAGGGGGGATGGTGACGCGGTCTTGCCCCACCGCCCGTCAGTTTGGAGATTCGAGGAAAGGAGATAGTCTGTACTATAGCTAAACACTGCGGGAATGAATAAAAAAAAACACTCTGGGTACATATATGAAGCACAAATAGCAATGTAAGAAGGTTAAAAGCTCTGAAAAGTCGATTTTGCATGTTATGGGACCTTTAAGATTGATTGTGAAATCTGAGATGCAGCAATAAAAGTAACAAAAGCACGATTAAAAATCCCTTAATTTGATCAAACTTTAATTTACTGTTATACTTTTTCAAAGAACTTTTAAATGTAAATTGTCACAGCGCAACAAATTGTTATTTTCAAGTCCATTTACTTGCAGATATTACATATTATTTATTTACTTCTTTATGTAATTTTTCATTCAACATGTACAACTTATAGTACAAAGAATAAGCATACAGCAGAAAGGAAGAGACGGAAGATAAACCTTACTTACTCTATACATTTTTTTCACATTTAATCTGAATTTCAAACACAATTTTCACTTTGTCTGAATTTACATATCCAACATGTCTTATGTCACATTCAACTACTTTCATTTTCAATATCTTAATACATTCTGCAATTATTTTGTTCCTATACACTTTTTTAAATTGGACACATTGGTACAATAATTAAATGTGTACTTTACTACTCTAATATTATAAGTAGTATGATTTTGCGGAGTTCAGGAGGAGATTTACGAGCACTCCAAATGGTTCAAAACCAGATTATATTTTAATTTGTGGTAGATTTAGGGATGATGAGGGGTTAAATTGCCCTGGATGAACTCTCCCTACATGAAATGAACTGCTCCTCTTCTCGCTAGATGAAACACCCTCTTTGATGTGACTTTGGCTGTTATTGAAATGAAATTGCTAAAGTAATAATAACATCAATCAGGAATCAATTAGAAATGATTCTGTATGTAAGTATGGTATATTACAGGAAATATCTCAGAGGAATAATTAGCAGTTATAGTAGATTATAAAGAGGAAGATGCAGGTGCTTCACAAATCACTGTATGAATCCTTAATGAGCAATGCAGTTTGGTGAAATTACAACACAAATTTACCAACGTCAACTCAATAATTATCACAATTGCAATGTATGTTTGATGAAGTGCAAGTACATTCATCTAATCTGAATATAAACTTAAATAAGTCAAATGTTGAGTGTTGAGTCTGTTACTAAACATCTGGCCACCATATGATAGAACCAGGTTAAGCATTTTCTGATTGTATTAATTAATTTAGAAAGTGAAGCATGAAATAGCAAGAAACATGGAAAAAAAAAGAGTAATAAATAAAACACAAATAAATCTAATCTAATTCCCTTATGTTCTTTCAGCAGTAACAAGTAAAGTGGCTTTTTAACATCAAAATAACCCGATGTGTCTTACAAATTCGAACCACTTTTTAGCTCAGGCTGAACAAAACGTTTCCTCTGAATGATGCATGAAATGAATCAATTTAACATTTCTCTCCCCGCGTGTCGCACAACCAGCCAAAGTCCAATTTAAAATGCTATTTTGGCCCTAGAAGTCATTTTCAACATAATTGTTTCATGATTCTTTCCTGTTTATCTAAGTCGGGGTCATCCACAGGTGATGGGCGTGTCACTCTCTGTGATGGGCGTGTCACGCTCTGTGATGGGCGTGTCACGCTCTGTGATGGGCGTGTCACGCTCTGTGATGGGCGTGTCACGCTCTGTGATGGGCGTGTCACTCTCGCCCACTGAGTTCACCTTCTGTGTTTGACCTTTGTAGGAACGATGGGCCGGAACAGGGACCGAATTGTGACCAGGGAATTCCCCAACTGTACCAACGTGTAAGAGTCAGCGTCCACTCTTCAAGTACAAAATGTTGTGTTTGAATTGTGATAAGACATTGTCGACATTGTTATTTATTATTGGTATTTATATAATTTATACATTTTATTGCATATATTACATGTATACTATCTACTTTGGTATTAAGAGTCAGGTTTTTGGCCACTACTTTGTAGACAATGAATGTCACACAAGCTCAATATTAAAAATGTTGGTCACTGAAAAAAGTGACCAATATTAAAATTATTACTGCGACAAATCATTTTTGTGTGTGTAGATTCAACTGTTTAAACACGTGTTGGTGTCACATTTAAATTGAGAGATCTGATATGTTCCAGCTTTGAAACATATCAGACCTCTTTAACCTTTAATACCACTTAATGCCACCATCATCGATTTTTGAGAAGCTTTAAAATGTATTATATATGTACAAAAATAAAGAAGAATAAAATAGGGGGGGGGGCTTATTTAATACAATAAACTAATATGACAAAATTAAGATGTGTTGGATACATAAAGAACTGAGCATAAATTCTTGGATAAAATTAAACACAAACTATATCCAAACAAAAATATAACATTGCAACAACAAATTTAAGATGACCATTATACCTGAAATATAATACTAGTATGCAGAATTGAATACTTTGAAGGCCTTACATTTGGCATTATTTCTATTCTTTCAAGACTCCCTGAACATGTCGCATTAAGCAAAAAGTATAATCTATTGTCAGTGTATAGTTTGGTCATATTTTCGTCATTGTTCCTCACTGCTCACTCTTGCCTTCACAAATGATAGTACTGATATTGTTTGGACATGATTCATTATTAATATCACAGGCCAACCCTCACGCAGCATTATTTGAAAGAAAAAGCCTGTGAAACGCTGGTAATGCACAAACCACATCAACACGTGTGAGTCTATTAATATCACACAAAAAAGACAGTTTTAAATTAATAATACGTGATTTCAGTCTCTAATTATCATTCTGTGCGCTGGAGGAAATGGGATTTGTTAAATAGGCCATTCCGACTTGTGAACGAAAAGTTAAGCCGCTGGATAATATTGACATTCACTGCCGTACGACGAGAGGCCGCGTGGTGCACACTTAACCAATATAATATCTCTTCTTCTGACTGTTCACGAGGGAAGATCTCATGAAGAATGTGAAGACTTGTACATAGACTATAACAGAATGTAAAGCTAATAGCCTCATGCTCATTGTAAAGTCACTAAAGTGTATTCTTCAAACCTGTACGTCCTCTTTTACACTACTTTTCTACAGTAGCATGCCCGACTTGTTTGTGATGATGACAGACTCTAGATGACTTTTAGACAGGGCGCGTACTGTACATACCATGGTGGTTTTGAAGACATTAAACCTAGTCTAGCCGTGCTGTTGCCTCCATCCGTGCATGCTCCCCCTCTACGATATTCTTCACTTTCTGTTTCCCCGATACGTCTGGACCACATTTCCTACTGTGAACAACTTCTTGCCATTTTGACAATGTTTAAAATAAATGTATTTTTATATTGAGAGGTGGTTTTTGTTCTGTGCATGCTCTGATTGGCTGATGGTGCAGTTATTAGTTCAGTCACGAATGGATGAAAAGTTGAATTTGTAGTGTTTGAACAGCAACAAAGGGGGAAACTGTTCATTTCACTGACCCAGACGCTCTGTTTAATATACAGTACATTTGAAGTATATATTTAATACTAAATCTGAAATATTTAGTCTAGAGTATTGTGTTTACTTATTTAACAATGACATTCAATAATTGGAGTTTAAGTGTAACATTTAGCCATTACGTACATGTGTTTTAAATCAGACCAAACAAGTCAAGTCATCATTAATACTTCTAAATAGCCTTTACATTCAATACTGTCTACGTTTAAGATAAGATCTAAAATATTGAATGTTGCTAAAGTAAACAATATTTGAAAAACTCTTAACAATGACATTTAAACATGAATAGGTGAATAATAGTTTGGCGTATAATGTGTTTTAATACAAATGTACTAAATATAAGTAGCGCTGGTGATGACACAAAATAATAAATCTAAATCTCCAGCAACTGCAATATTACCTTTATTTCTATACCTCATATAAACCTGTGGGCTTGCTTTAAATGGAGGTTATGTACCGTATACTGCACTCTTACTGGTTTAAAAAGGAAACCATAACAACTGAACCTGTGCTGCCAGAAGTCCGAGAGGCATTCGGAGGATCTGGAAACTGCTGTAAGGATTAGAACACTTTTACCTCATATTTGGAGACACACATAAGTCCTGTGCGTATAAAATCTCCATACCGCCCCTTTAAGCAGAGCGAGATGTCACACTTTTACATGTGAACGCCATCTGTCTGCCCAGGATTCCTCTCACCATGGACAGTGTTCTCGTGCTGTTGTAATGGCAGTGTGAGTATGCACCTCGCAGCACAGCTCTTAATGATCCCGCCGTGACTCTGAAGTCCACTTTAATGGGCACAAGTGTGATAACGGCTCGGTCCACAGCCCACCTGACACTTACTGCTGCTCACTCCAGTCCAATCGCTCCATCACTCGCCTCACACGTGGAGCCAACACCAGACGTGATTAGTGTCCACGGCGAACAGGGAAAAACAGGCTTTATTCTGTGAGAGAATAGGCGACAACATGACCACGCTTTGAGAATGTTTGTTTACAGGGATATTTAAGGGCAAACTGGTTCAAACTAAATGTATTCCAATGTCATTTGCAAATTGTGAACACCTTTCTCGACCCAATTTCTCCTCCAGAAATATATTTGGTGCCTTTAATTCATCTAATTTAAAGGTGCACTGTGTAGCTTTTCATTGGAAGGATCAGCCATGGAAATGGTTTTGCCAGGAATGTTCCACACTGCAACATTAAAGGGGACGTATTGTGCAAAATCCACTTTAATGAGCATTTAACCCTTTTACAACAGTGTTTCCTCGTCATTATTTTACCCAAAGTTGTATTTTGATTAATTTATGCATGTTTGAGTTCATCCTGTATCGTCCTGCAGCTGAGACGCGAGTGCTCAGAAATTCTCCGTTTTCACCTATCCCCTATCCCCGCCCACATTCCATTCAGATTCCGAGTGACACATGTAGAGTTTTGAAGCCACTTTTCAAAAGTAAAAACATGTAAAAGACAATCTGCTGCTTGTTACGGTGAATGGACCTGTTTCTACTATTAATCTGATTTGACCAATATTATGGTTTCCAATTAACTAAATGTAAAATTATTGACTTTTGGGAGAATTGTATAGTTACTTCTGCTGAGAACACATCTATTACCAACATGACACTAACAGAACAGACATTTAGTTTCAGAATTTATCAAATAATTCGTGGCATTCAGTTCAGATCTACTTAAAGTTGTTTTTCAGACTTCCTATAAGTGATCTGTTCTTCTGTATCTACCTCTGTATCTACCTGCGTTGCACCAATGAAATTTCCCCATGTGGGACAATAAAGGAATAACTTATCTTATCTTATGCATGAAACAAAGCATAACTCTAGGAATGTTTTGAGAAGCTTTAAAGTTGATAAAGCCTCACAAAAACAAAACTCCCTCACTTGATTCTTGCATCGACTGAACACAAACATTCAAGACTGTGTCAACCGGGCGACGACTATTGGGACAAACCACTCTTGCTAATGACACAAATCCATCGTTTCGCGTGTCGTCGATCAGCTTCAAGTGGCACGCACACCAATCTTCATGACCGAAATCTCCATGGGTGCCCCGAGAGCCTTAATGTGCTTCCTCAGCTTCATATTAACGCCGGGCCCTTTTTCCTCTAACTGCTCTGGGACAGTTTCCAGCACAATCAAATCTAGCGCTGACAATCACTAATGGATGATTCCAAGCCGCCCGACGCCATAATGTAGCTCTCATTGAAAGGAAACATGCTCATCAATTTCATGGGGAGGCTAACACAATATAGCCGTGGGTTATTGTTGAGGGATATTTTTCATTCACGGTGGCTACGTGCAGCCACTCGGGGACAATCTTCCTTGATTGTGGGGTTGTGCGTGTTGTGTGTCGATTTCTTAGAGGGGGGGATAATTAATTTGACGCGCAGAGGGATAGTGAAAAAGACTAGCCCATTAGAATCACTCCAGGCTGCTTCATTGTCCCTCCAATAGGTCCCTTAAACGCTGCAGCGGAGCTCGAGGCGGCTGATGGTGCTTTCATGTGGTGTGGTCAGACACAGGGAAACAAACACCTGTTTTAAAACAACATTTTGAGGCTTTAGGGGACATGCCGACATCACCAGGGGGACCAGGGGAACACTTTCAAAGAGAAAGTGTGTGGATTTTCAAACGCTGCTTTCTTGCGCCATCAGATGGCAGGCCTGGAGAGCGGGTATTTGGTACTAATTAATTTGCTGATAGAAGAAGAGAATATGGGAGCAAATGTTCCAAGGGTCAGAAAAGTGATTAACTGACCATTGTCAAGGATTTGGCCTGATCTAACAAAGAGGCTTTCAAAGCCCTGAGAGTAATAAGCTATGAATGAATGAATTAACAAATCTACGAACCAAAGCCTCACCTATGGTCATGAATTCATTTTCCAAGATGACTTTATATGACCATAAAAACTTAAATAGCAAAGATAATGATGTGTATTATATGCCGCGTTAATGTGTAGCCATTACTCCACAACTACTGCAGCCTCAAAAGGTCAAAATTCAAATTGAACATTCCACAGGGATTACAGAGGGCATCCATGGGATGTTTCTAAGTCTTCAGCTGGAAATGAAAGTTAATATGGCATATTATGCTTAGTTTAAAGTTTAAAGAGGGCAGTGTCTTAGTTGAGTAGAATGGGCCGTGATTGTCCAGAGCTGCTGTTGCATAAGTGACACTAGATGAACATAATAAACATGCATTATCTCAGGTCTGGTACATGCCCCCTGTGTGCAGTCATCTCTTTTACCGCCAAAATGTAGTTGTGGCTGACATAATCTGGATTTTTATATTATTGTAACATCATGGGATGTTTTGCAATATTATTAGTTATGGCTTAGTCATAATGATCATAATTATGATTTAAATGCATACAGCTGTTCACTCAGGTCAGAGAATAATAAATAAATGTATAGACTTGTCCTTTCCGTCTGGCAAAAGGTTAAAGAAGAATCGAAAAGCATCACATGTAATAAACACACATGTCAGCTAGTATGATACACATGGGATTAGAGGAATAACATATTGACTTGTTTAGACTCAATATTTGGATTCGTTTTGTGAGCATGGACAGAAGAGCAGCTGTAAGGACTAGTTAGGATCTAAAGACAGTTCTCTGCTTAAGCATCGGTCTCAAAGTCAAAGCCAAACTTGCACGCGGCCTTCACGCTTGCACTTTTTGTGCCTTTGACGGTTGAGTTCTGAGGTGAAGCCCCCTTTTAATGAACTGTTCTGATTGACAGCATCAAAGGTCAAACACAAACTAAAAGCCCCAATCAACGCCATTGATTTTCCCAGCCGATCAAAGACTTTCTCAAACTCGTGCGCCATCAACCATTCATAGTGCGTCCACTTTGCTGCTTTATTTCTGCAACCATGGTTACTCCTGCTGAGATTTAGAAAAACACCATTGAAAACAACCCACTTAATAATCACATCACTTGTAATAAATGAGCTGCCCGGTCTCTTCTTGAGGAACAGGGAGAAAAACATTGCGGTTTACACACAACTTTTTACAATTTCATCCTAATTGGAGTCGCTTTTTAAAAAAATTACAGAAAATCCCATGCAAATATGTTCAATATTATCCACAGGTCCAATTTGTCTGATCCAAAATGTGTTAAGAACGGGATCCAGCCAGCTTCCTTTGTGCGTGGAGTCTGTGTAGAACAATAGCGATTTATTTATCCCACATTTGAAGAGAGGCGGGGAGGCAGAAGCAGCGCAGAGAGAAACACAGTCAATTTGTCTTTCTGACGCACGATGCTGACAGCACTTAAAAGGGAAAAAAAACAAAAGTTTGATGGAGACAAGTTCTGGTAGTTATCCCAACGAGACAGAGGCTGACCAAAGCGAGCGGTGTGCGTAGGCCGGCTGTTGACAACACAAATACGTCTTGTCTGTATCGGTGTCCCGGGGAGCGCAGGAGGAGAACAAAGTCTCCACAGTCTCGTGCCCGTGGTCCTCCGGGGGACAAACTAGAGCAAAGCCGAGGGCCCGGAGCCGTACTTCATTACAGTAAGAAGTCGACACGTGCCATGTTTAGATGCTGCTGGTTCGGTTCTGTCAGTCCAAAGAGTAAAAATGGAGGAGAGGTTTGGAGAGTTCCACGCTCTGGCGGTTTTTTAAGGCTTTCACAGTAACAGCAGCTCGACAACAGCACAATAAGAGAGAATAAATGCGGTGTGTAACAAAAAATGTAACTGATTGTGATTATTTTTAACGTATAGAAAGGAATTCTTTACAGTTTATTCTGTACAATTCTTGCTGCGTGACAAAGTGTATTTACAATTATTCACGTGCGAAATAACACCCAAAATAAATTCAATTCAATCAAAAATAAATCCTTAATATGTGGCAAGATGGAATGAATAAATAATGAAAAAAACATCTACGATCATGAGGAAAAAAATTATAAAAGGCTTTAAAATGTTGACATGATGTTGGTTGCAGCTATTTTTTAATTCAAAGTTGTTTTAGTTTTGTTTTGTATGCTAACAGTCTCAAGACAGCAATAGCAGTGGAAAATACAGACATTACACAATATTACAAAAAAAGACAACTTAAAACAATTAAGCACTACATAAATGTGACATAGAGCACAGTATTTGCAGACAAGGCTGTAAAGAGTATTTCAGTTTTACAAGTAAAACAAAGAATAAACTAAATGCTTGAGTGTTCATTTCCTCGTGTGCAGTTTGAAGGTGTCAAGACAAATTATCTGGATCCATTTTGTTTTTTTTTACCAGACTAGAACCTGACAAATCTATATCAAACAAAAATGTAATTAAAATGATAATGGCTTTACCTCGTTATCTAAACTGTTCACTGTAATCAGAGGTGGGTATACTCAGTCACACGTACTTGAGTTATGAAATTATACTGTATTCTTAATTGAATAAAATGTTTGGTTACTCTTCCCATTGTAAGTCGTTCTATAAGTGACGTTTTGTGTTGACAATATTAGTATTTATTACACCGCTCTATCAGGTATAACTGTCTTTTTCTCATTTCTGTGCAATATTATGGGAAAATACCAGCGTTTGTACATCATTTACAGGTTTTTACTTTCAATCAAGTACTTTTTTACTCTTACTTGAGTCAAATGTGTTGCTACTCCACCCACCTCTGACTATAATGTCCTCCAATACCAGTCTGAACCAAACCAAATAGGAAAAACACAACACATAAACCACAGTTACTCCAGCGGTTGTATAAATAGCTGCACACGTTAAAAAGAACACAGCGTTTGTTCTCCTTGGACCCCATGACCCCAGCCTTGTCTGCAAATTGTCTCCACCTGAAATAACACAGGGATAAACACTTCTCTGCTTGCCTCTGCTGCACAGCACGCATCCACGCAACCTTCTCGCTTTCTCTGTTGCAACAAAAACTAATTAAATTCACAGCATTTACATTTGGATTTACTTGAGAAACTGTACAACGGATGCTGCCGGCGACAGAAAACAAGCTAGGGAAAGTCAGATGGATTCCTGAAGCTAATTTAGACTTGGGGAAAAGATTATTGTGAGCAGAATCTGGATGTATGAGTTTTTTTTTGACGGATATGAAGTGGAGTTTTGCGGTAGACTGACTTATTTAGGTCTGCTAAAACAAGAGGGATTGCTTAGTGCTGCTTCTGCCTATTGAAAGTCTATCTTCTTCAATCATCAGCGAGGCTTTTTGTTGTGACACATAACATCGGAGGAGGGGAGGAGGCAAGCGGGAGACACTACTTGATGGAATACAGAGATGCGGGACTGGGAGGCCTTCTTCATCTCCTGGATATTGCAAGCTTTCATTTGATGAGGATGGGGAGATAAGATGTAGTGATTGTACAGGGCTTAATGAATCTGCGCAGCCCCTCACTGTCTCTGCTGTAACTCTGATAAGCCATTTCCACGTAGCTCAACAAAGTAAACTGCACAACACAAGGAGAATGAAAAAAAGAAGGAGCGACCAAAACTGTGTAAAAGTTTGAGGGAGGTGCGAGGGGGAAAAGCACGGTAAAAACAGATTTGACAAGATCGCTTGAGATTCTGAGGTGTTTTGTAATGTTCTGTCGTCGTAAAGCCGCACTTGCTTTTTCTGGTGGAGGGTCTGCCGCCTATTTGAAGATATGTTTGGTATATTTGACTTAGGTAACAGTTATTTTGTCAGACAGGAGTGTTCTGCTGACAGGGCGTCGGCCGCCTCGTCACGATTTACGCTCCTCGCCCTCTCGGATCTCGATTTGATCCGTCTCTGTGGATCTCGACGGCCTCTCTGATCCAGCTGTGGTGTTTGTTACTTTCAGCATGGATGACCCAGGCTTTATTCCAGTCCGTGATGTGCTTTTGACTCTCGCAATTGTCAGATATGGCTGGTTTCAGGTTGTCTTGCTCCGCTTGTTCTTTTATTGTTTTTTTTGTTTTGTTTTTTTCATGGCTGCTGCATTATGAACTGGAATAAAGCCTGGGTCATCCGGGCTGAAAGTGACAAACACCACCTCGTCTGACAATAGAGGACGTGAGCTTCCACTATTGTCCGGGCAGAACCATGTGAGCAGCTTACGAGATGCATCACGACACCATCATGCGAAGCTTCTGAGGAGAGCGGAGCTGAAACATGTAAAGCGGGTCAACAAACACTTCTGTCTGACAAAAACATGTCACTAAACAGTTTGAAATGGAAGACAAAATGAGCCTGTCCTGTTATTTTCCCCTCCATCTTCTCATTTGTGCCCCTCCACTCTTTACATTCTCTTTACATCATTGAATCGAACATTTATTTCGTGATCGTCGTCTTATTTACACTATATTCTGAGATTGTGGTCTTTGTTAGTGAGAGACAAGTTAGTGCTTTGCTTGAAATGTTCCACCGTACGGCATTAAAACAATGAATGTCCATGGAGACGAGCAAGCACCAGGCCGAGTTACTGGTCGTATCTACAGAGAGAAGTGCACATGTTAGAATGCATGTTTTTCAAGGTATGTTTAAGCAATAAATTGAACAAATGCGAGATAGACGCGTGGAACGTTCCAGGCCATTCCAATAACATCTCCATGGAGACAAGCAGGTACAGACACCCCACCAAGAAAGTAACATAGTGCACCTTTAAATACACAGGTTTGAGCTCATATCAAACGTTTATAGACACTATACATACATTCAACAGAGATTGTGTGGTATCCGTTTTTGTACAGTTTCTTTTATAAACCTCCCTAAAACTTTCCGCAGAATACTTTTCACAGAAATCCTTCAACCTCTGCACTGCTGGATATCATTACATTACAGCAACACAGCCATAACTAGCTGAGACAAACAACCTCGACCCGTGTCCATTATGAATGTACATTATTTACATAAAAAGATCAAGCGTCCTTGCAAAAATACAAGTATTTTCAGTCAAAAAGTGTTCCAGTTTTTTTTATTTCCCTCCAGAAGCAAGTATAAATCTGTACAGTGTCCTCAGAGGGATTAGGCAGCACAGTGTGAGCTGGTCCGTCCATGCATGGGCAGCAAAACACTCGAGACCGTTCACTGTGACCGTGGTTTCATAGGCTTCTGGAAGTAACTGCCAGAGAAGATGTATTGCTTTCGAGGCGGTCATAGACTCTCAACATTAAAACACATGGGGCGCTTCATCAGAGAGCTTGATGTCTGCGTGTGATGGCAGGTAGCCTGGCAGGGGAGAAGGCACAGACACACACACACACACACACACACAAGGCATTTTATGTAGTCGTATGCAAAAGAGTGTATTTTGTGCAAGCAAACACATTTATCTTGGACGGGTCGATTGTTTAGCTGCTGCTAGAGGTAAATCAACTGGAACCGTGCAGATATTTCTTGATGAAAATGCTTTCACCGCTCTGCCTTCCTTCCTGATGCACTAATTATTTTATTGGGTCAAATAATTCACACCGACATTCGCCTTACTTTGCACTTGATTTTGTTTTAGTCACACATGAATACTAATGCGATGCTGTCACAAACACAGCCTGACTTAGCCCTGCACAAGATAACACTAGTTCTGAAGGAAGAAGCCGTTTGTCAACATCTTCTATTATTATATATATTAATGATTAAAACAAAAGGGTTTCGGTTGTAGCTTTCATTTCTGTCGCCTGGTTATCCATACGACTTCCTCAGTTCTCCGGGAGTGTTTGATTTGAATGTAAGCTTAAAGTGGGAGTAACTGTATTAGACTTTTCCCTTCAGAAGAATGGCTGCCAGTGGCTTTTAAGATGATTACAACAGTGGTCTTCATCTTGGTGAGCTGCATATGCTGTATGGCTAAACCCGCCCCCTGTCTCTGATTGGTTCTGGGAAGAACTCACCTGAGGAAATCAAACTTCAATGGTGAAATACTAGAGGGATTTCCCCAGAGTTAGCACAGTTTCCTGTTTGAAATCGATCTGGCAGAATTTCCCTACAAATTCTAAATCACTATTAATATTTTAATATAATGAATGATAATTTGTTTTCTTTATGCAATTCTCTGTCGTAAATTATTTGGAATTGCACATTTCCACAGGAGGCATGTAGGTATGGCCCTTCATGCTCTGAATCTTCATTTTAGACTTGCTGTCATCACTTCTGCACTAACTTTTTATTGCAGAATTAAATGGCCACTTCATCCCAATTAAAAGAGAACTTCTCTACCTCTAGTCGGCCTAATTGTTGAGTTTAGGTTATATGTGCTGAGGGTTTGAGATACTGGTCTAACATTTCTGCCTGAGCAGATTTAATTGGAACTACTTTTAGAAGATGAAATAGTGGCTGTAAAAGCTCCTGACAGAGTGTCAGCGAGGCGAGCGGAGAGAACAGGAACACTGGTTCAGGAGGGACGCCGCTCGCTGTTAAACACATTTGAAAAGTGTGACAAATGCCACAAACAAAATGTTTTCACCTCAACGGTAACAATGAATAGTTTCTTTCTGTGAAATTCTGAAGTTACAAGGATAGTACAAGACAATAAAATGTGTGAAGTAATTCAAGAGCTCATTATCAGACCAAGGATAATTCACCAGCTACAGATGCTAATTAAAGTTTAAATTACAGCAAAATAAACTAACAAAACTCTAAATGTCTTAAACTGTGTTTTCTGTTCTAATTACTGTGATATTCTGCTGGTGACACACTAGTGTGACAACTGTACTGTCACCACAGCCCAATGGTTTAGACACACACTATAACTGAATAAATCTCACCTGGATGTAGGGCTGCAACAAGCTAATCGATTAATCACAAATAATCGATTATAGAAATAAAGGAAAACATATTTTGGTCTGAAAATATTCTCCACCTGCATGTCTTCAAATAGATTAAATTCAGCTTTATCTGGGTAAAAATGAGCAAAACTCTCATATTCACTGGCCTGTCAAGTTCTAAACAACCAACAGATTCATCTAAAGAACATGCTGGAAACATGTTGTGTGTATTTCAGCTGATAATATACTTCGCAATCTGCTTTCCAAAGGGACATCAATATTTATAGGTCGTCTTACTTACAATCCATTTCGACCTATGGCCATTAACCGAGCAGTTTAGATTGGGAAAGAAGACGGTGTCAGACAATAAACTATGATAATGTATACGAAGGATGTCAAGACTATGACGTTTTATTTACTGTAAATGAAATCAGTAGACTTTTCCGTCCCAATCTATCATGACATGTTATTCTTACTGGCAAATGAAAGCTTAAAATAAACCTAATAAACATGGTGTTTATAACCCAGCTCATGCCCTATTTTTACTATCCGACCGTATGTCCGACCTACAGACAGTGGTACAAAACTACAGGCTAAATGAAATGGTGAATTTATTAGCGGGCGGGTTAAAAACATCTCTGCGGAGCGGGAAATCCGTGCGGCGCCTTGAGGAAGCGGCGGACATGATAGTACCTCTGCTTTTGGAGTCTAAGTGTACGTCCACGTGGTCCAGCGAGGTCAGCTTGTCCCCCTGAGGGTCCGGCTCTGCTATGGAGGTTACTGTCGGGATGACCTCTTGTTCTTTGTCAGGTTGCTCTGCTGTGTACGTGTTGATGCCCGGGATCTTCCTGTAGGGTACACAAGGGTGAAAATGAAATCAAATAAAACAGTCAAGTAAAATCGAGGTCTGTCTCACTAATGCTCGCTCACATAAGCATAAGACAGTCACTATTTTTAACTGCTGAAAGACGGCACGCAGGAGGGAAACGGGGGCATTTTTAGCATTCCACTGGGCATTGCACTCTCGTATTGTTCACCTTCGTTTTCAATCAATTTTTCATCCGGCTCAGATGCAACCCCCCGATTCTACTTAAAACCAACATCTTGCATTTCTAATTTCGGATTCTCCCCGTGTGGCGTCCGCATCTGCCGCAGTGACATTTGGAGTCGTTTCTTTTTTTGGGGGGGAGATTTAATGTCTTGAAAAAAGGGTAGAGGAGTTTCCAGGTGGAATTTGAATCCAAGCGACTTCTTCGGATCCTCTGAACAAGCGAAAAGAAATTATTTAGTGAAAAAGTTATCGAAAAGCGACAAGCACGTCTTTTGTGTTTTGTGGTGCGGATGAAAAGTCACAGTTCAAATTGACCCAAACCAGGCACAAAAGTGTAAACTATACATGTTTAAATGTTTTGGATCAAAACCTAGATATGGAAAACTTGTGTAAAATGTACTTGAATGAACTTTAAACCGAATTTTCTCATAATTTGCGGCTGTATTTTATTTATTTATTCATTTATTTATTCATGTTTGAGTAATTCTGCAATGTTCCGAGTGCCGCACTTCTCTACATTTACTTGCGGTTTAAAAATGCTACATAGCCGTTTTTCAACAATAAAAACATGTAATACTGTTTAACAAAGAACATTTTAAATCATAATCTACATATGTTATAGTTTGATACTGAACACTAGAGCTGCAACTAATGATCATTCTACTAATGGATTTGTTCAAACATTCTTTTGATTAATGATTAATGATTAAAACTGCAAAAGGCATTTAAATATTAGGTTTTTACTCAATTGAACCCAAACTCAGCTGAAGTGACGCTGCATGAGCACATCCTGCTGCAGTATATTTACTCATTTACACATTTATTGTGTTATTTTGATACAATCACAGTTCAGATTTTTTTTTTTAAACAAACAAAAACATGTTTCAGCTCATGGCATGTTTTAATGATTATGCGATTACTAAATTAGTTGACAATTATTTCAATAATAGTTTTTTAGTTGCGATTAATCAAGCATCTCGACTAAATTCCACCAAAAACATGATGATGCGTCAAATGCATAACAATAAGAGGAAAAAAACACAAAATAAACCTGATCAGCGTAATTTTTGAGCAGATATTTAATTTGTATTAGGGAAAGCAATGGGTTTATAAAAACAAAACAAAAGAAAGTTCTGCAGATGCAACTGTCTTTTTTCCTACTTCTAAGACTCTGGGATGAAAAGTGATGTTTTATAACGAATGCTGCCAAAAATGCATTCAAGGCTATTCAGCGTGACTGACATGGGATTAAAGGGAGCAGGGGATGCTATTTACAGTATGTCCCTCAC